>NC_082698.1:72390033-72697212 GCF_949987515.2 Delphinus delphis | reverse complement strand
TGTGCAGCTGACACATTTGTTTCTCAATTTTGTCAAGTAAGAGCCTTGGAATATTGATAGCAACATTAGTTCCATCTAAAGTATATTGGTTGTAAGGACTGAACTAACAACTTCTCTTTTTCCAAAGCCGTGAGTGTTTCATTCACTGAAGCCCACAAAGACTGAACCTTTTGAATTTTCTCTTGTATATTAATTTGGTCATCATAGGGTTCCATTTTTTTTTTTTTTTTTTTTTTTTTTTTTTTTTTTTTGCTGTACGCGGGCCTCACTATTGTGGCTTCTGCCATTGCAGAGCACAGGCTCCGGACGCGTGGGCTCAGCGGCCATGGCTCACAGGCCCAGCCGCTCCGCGGCATGTGGGATCTTCCCGGACCGGGGCACGAACCCGTGTCCCCTATATCGGCAGGCAAACTCTCAACCACTGCGCCACCAGGGAAGCCCCATTTTTTTAATTTGGTTTTGCTGTCCTATACATTCTGATCTCGTATTTCGTATTTGTTTAACTGACAGTTGTGCATTTTCGGGTAACAATCTTCTCTTTGCAAAATTTGTAAAACTCTGTTATGTGCTACATGGCATCTGGCAATGCACTTGCACAAATCTTGTGGCTTTACGTTAAATATCTCTAAAAATGTATAGAAGAATTTTTAGAATGGGTTTTTATATAATTTATTGCAACAAAACTTGCAAAGTGATACATCAGATGAATAAACTTAGGACCACCAGGAGAAAGAAATAGTGAACCAACAACCTGAAGAAAGCTACTTCCACATTCAGCAGAAATCTTTTTTAACCATTCACAGCAATGTTTTCGGAATTCAGTATCACATTTTTGGTCAAATGGAGGCCAACAAAGTTTGAAAACTTCTTTAGTGAGAGACTGGTCAAGGGTTTGAAACAAAAAATAAGAAGCTATCTGAAAGGCATCACTGTTCAATTTGTCAAACGTGTTCACTCCGAGGTGCGTGTGCGACACGATCTTTCCACCGGCTATACTCACCGAGCCCGGCTCGAAGCTGAGTGCCTGCAAATACATCCAGATATGCTCCTTCTCGAAAGAAGTGACCCAGGCCGAACTCATCTTCGCGGTAGGCAGGGCCCGGCAAAGGAAGAAAGCGCAGTCTCCAACGACTGAGAGGGCCCCTCAGGCTTTTTCCCTACAGGTATCCTGAGATGGCGGTGGCCCCTCCATTGCCACCACCTGATCCTCTTGCCCAGAACCATTTCGCCTCACATGCCTCAAGTGGCCTGAGACTCTAAAGTCTCAGGGAATTAGAGCCTCTAACGGTAGTACTGCACAGCGAAGCGAAGTCACCACCCCTTGTATGTTATTTGTGCTTTCTCGTTGCTTTTAATATTTTTTCTTTGTCTTTAATTTTTGTCAATTTGATTAACATGTGTCTTGGCCTGTTGCTACTTGGGTTTATCCTGCATGGGACTCTATGCGTTCGAGACTGAATGTTTCCTCTCCCACATTAGGGAAGTTTTTGGCTATAATCTCTTCAAATAATTTCTTGGACCTTTCTCTTTCTCTTTTCCTTCTGGGACCCATATAATGTGAATTTATTGCATTTAATGCTGCCCAAGAGGTCTCTGATACTGCTCACTTACCCATTCTTCTGCCTCATTTATTCCACTATAGATTCCTTCTAGTGTATTTTTCATTCCAGTTATTGTATTGTTCATCAGTGTTTGTTCTTTAAATCTTCTACGACTTGTTAAACATTTCTTGTGTCTTCTCGATCTGTGCCTCCATTCTTTTTCTAAGATCTTGGATCATCTTTACGCTGAATTATTTTGGGGGAAGATTGCCTAACTCCACTTCACTTACTTGTTCTTCTGGGTTTTTATCTTGTTCCTTCATCTGGAATATACTCCTCTGCCGTCTCGTTTTGTCTGACTTTTCTGTGTTTGCGGTCTCCTTTCCGCAGGCTGCAGGATCGTAGTTTCTCTTACTTCTGGTGTTTGCACCCTTGTGGGTGAGTTTGGGTCAGGGGCTTGTGCAGGTTTCCTGGAGGGAGGGACTGCTGCCTGCCCACTGGTGTGTGGAACTGTGTGTTGTCCCTCTGGTTGACAGGGCCATGTCAAGGGGTGTGTTTAAAGTGGGTGTGAGCTCAGTACAACTTTAGGCAGCCTGTCCGCTGATGGTTTGGCCTAAGGCATCCCAGCACTGGAGCCTGCAGGCTGTTGGGTGGAGCCAGGTCTCAGTGCCCAAATGGCCACCTCTCGGAGAGCTCGTGCCAATCAATATTTTATGGGGCCTCCACCTCCAGTCTCCTTGCTCCTCCTCTGCACCACAGCCAACCCACACCTCCCCAGGAGACCCTCCACAACACACAGGGTGGTCTAGCCCAGGCTCCTGTGGAGTCACTGCTTTGTTCTGGGTCCCAGTGTATGTGAAATCTTGTGTGCACCCTCCAAGAGTGCAGTTTCTATTTCCCCCAGTCCTGTGGAGCTCCTGCGCTCAAGCCCTGCTGGCCTTCAAAGCCAAATGCTCTCGAGGCTCCTCCTTCTGATGCCAGACCCTCAGGCTATGAAGCCTGACCTGGGGCTCAGAACTATCACTACTGTGGGAGAACCTTTGGGATATAATTATTTTCCGATTTGTGGGTCTCTCACCCAAAGGGTATGGGATTTGATTATATCACGGAAGCGCCCCTCCTACCGACTCGTTGTGGCTTCTTCTTTGTCTTTGGGTGTAAAATTTTTTTTTTGGTAGGTTCCAGTCTTTTTTGTTGATGGTCGTTCAGCAGCTAGTTGTGATTTTGGTGTTTTTGTAAGAGGAAGTGAGCTCAAGTTCTTCTACTCCACCATCTTGTCCAGAATTGAGGGGCTACTTTTAGTTTGGATGCTTTCTGCCTCTTTCGTCAGTGTGTACTGGCGATTATCCCCTTGATATGGGGTGCATAGGTGCAGCGGCCCTTGCATGCTCTCCTGGTATGGCAGGGGCAGTGGTCCGCCCCCAACCATGGGTCTCTCAGTGGCAGCACTGGCTATGTGCCCCCAGGACAGCAGGGGCATCAATGGGCACCTGCTCCTGGGTCTCCCAGTGGTGGCTATGGCCCACGCATTCCCAGGACAGCAGGGGCAGTGATTGGTGCCTGCTCACCGTGCGTGCTCCCCATACGGCAGGGGCAGCAACTAGCTTCTGTTCCCAGGTCTCCTAGCTGCGGCAGGGCCCACTCACCCCCAGGACAGTGGGGACAGCAATTGGCGCCTGCGCACAGGTCCCCTAGTTTTGGTAGCAGCCCACGCCCACTTCTGGAGCCCACGATGATGGTAGCAGCTCATGCCCACCCCAAGAGCTATATAGTTGGTGTTCTGTTGCCTGAGAGCATGCACACAGGGAAAGAAGCTCCTATGGCAGTCCCACCCTGTCCTCGTGCACCCCCCAGTAATGGTGACTTGCCCCTCTGGCATGCCCAGGTTCTTCCAAATACACCCTCAGTTGCCACAGTCCAGCCTCTTCAGGCTGTCTCCCCACAGGCAACGCTGTTCCTCTCCCTGGGTTTGACCTCTGAAGCCCAAGCTTCAGCACGCAGACCCCACCCATACCAGTGGATGAGCATCTCAGGCTAGGGAGCACAGGGTGGCAGTAGGTCACTCCATTTTGCCTTCCGCAAACTGGTTGCTGCACTCTCCTCAGAGGCTCTGACGCTCCCCCTCGTCCAGGCTGATCTCCCTGCCGGTGAGGGGACTTCCTAGGGTGTGAGAACCTTTCCTCCTTCACAACTCCCTCCCTGGGGCACAGGTCCCATCCCAACTCCTTTTTCTTTTTTTTTTCTTTTGTCCTTATGTGGAGGTTTTCTTGCCCTTTCGGAAGTCTGAGGTCTTCTGCCAGTGTTCAGTAGATGTTCTGTGCAAATTGTTCCACTTGAAGATGTGTTTCGGATGTGTTTGTGGAAGGAGGTGAGCTCCACATCCTACTCCTCAGGCATCTTGATTCCTCCTCATAATGCATATAATTTTTACAGAAATTTCTGCTATTAGTCCAGAAAGTTTTTCATTTAACGTTGCTTAGATTTTAAAGATAACTGCAGTCAGAATAATAGGTTAAAATGTGAGCTTTTATAAATAGAACAAAAATTACTGTTTGTATATTTATTGCCTTTCCCTTTCCCAAGGCCACTAAAGAGATTCCACTTTGTTTCTTCCGTACACTTGACTTCTGAAAGGCTTTAGCAGGAAGCAATTTTGAGATTCTACGAGGGCAGATGGGGAGGGAAAAAAGGGTGAGGGAGTAATTTTTCTGGGAGTTTTATGGAGTGGGAATCTGGGAAAGCCTGGGTGTGAGGGAGTACATGAGAGAAGAAAGAAGGATTTTTAAAAGTATTGTTCAAGAAATGACAATAAAGAACTTCAGTTATTTCGAAATTAGTCTTTGACTGTCATCGGGTTCCTCTGGCCACAACACAGCTTGGGATGAGAGAACATAGGTGAATGATTTAATAAGACTGGGAATATCAAAAGATTTATATCAGTAATTGAGATGGGAGTATGGGGGCAGAGAGCACAAGCTAATATGGAAGCGGAAGGTGTTGCTACATTGATTGTTGTTCCTTTCAGTTATTGTCGATCAAGATTTGTTTATTCTTTTTTTTTAATTTATTTATCTTTGGCTCTGTTGAGTCTTCGTTGCTGCACGCGGGCTTTCTCTAGTTGTGGCGATCAGGGGCTACTGTTCATTGCGGTGTGCGGGCTTCTCACTGCGGTGGCTTCTCTTGTTGCGGAGTACAGGCTCTAGGTGCGTGGGCTTCAGTAGTTATGGCACGCAGGCTCAGTAGTTGTGGCTCAGGGGCTCTAGAGTGCAAGTTCAGTAGTTGTGGCACACAGGCTTAGTTGCTCCGCAGCATGTGGGGTCTTCCCGAACCAGGGATCGAACCCATGTCCCCTGCCTTGGCAGGCGGATTCTTAACTACTGTGCCACCAGGGAAGTCCCTGTTTATTCTTTTAAGGAACAAATTATGTAGCTGATTTATGACCTACAACTTTTATAACATAAATAACAATTACACTTTTTTTTCTTGGGCACTGAATTTTATGTTGGCTTGGGGGAAGGGAACATAGGAAGGAGAAGTGGAGTAAAATTTCACTCAGTATGTCTTTCCTACATATGAAACAAACTTGGCAAGTCTATATTTTCTCTTTTTGTCCTGTCATCCATCATATTCTGCTCTATAATATTAGCCAAAGTGATAACATTTTCTCTAATTGGAAATGTAGGACATAGTCTGTAAAGTAACTAGACGTCAGATGCGTTCTTCAAAATTTTAATGATATCCATCAACATGGCAGTCATTTTCTTTCTTTTAACCTTATCTATTGTTTCAGCATTCAAAATTAAATTTAGGAAGATACAACAGGTAAAAAGATTCCTAGAGTAATCCTTCACATAGTAACTGTTAAGAGAATGGTCTTTGATATTATTTATGTACGTAGCATAAACATTACATGCTATTTCTATATATAAATTTCCAAAAGGGGGAAGGGAGAGTAATTTTTATTGACTCACTGATACCTCAGATTTTTTTTAAAAGGAACATTGCCTTTATTTGACTGGATTGTTTCATTTCATTATCAACATTTCTGATTTCATCTGGCTTAAAACACCTAGTATTATTACTTTAGAGCAGAATCGATTGGTCATGTAAGAAAAATGGTCGCTTGGGGCCTTTCAGCAGAACCTACCATGTAAGGCTAATCTTTCATAGATTAGAAAGATGGATCACCAGTGTTATTGTTTTTATTTCTGTGAACGCAGAAATTGGAAAAGGAATTGAAAACGTACAGGTGGTAAGGACTAATTCATTTATGCATTTTGTTGGTAAGATGATCTTGTAATGATAAGTTTTACTATCATTAACACTCAAATTACTTCATGAACAAAATGAAATCTCAAATTTAGTAATTAGGTGAGTTCAGAAACAGGTACACAGCTAATGGTCTTGCAAACTAGAAAAAATCCATTAGTTGGAAATTATCTGTGCATTGTTTTCTTGCAGGAAACAAATCACAAGACAGTGGCATAGCAGAGATGGAAGAACTTCCCGTGCCACATAACATCAAAATAAGCAACATTACGTGTGACTCATTCAAGATTTCATGGGAAATGGATTCAAAATCAAAAGACCGTATTACACACTATTTCATTGACCTCAATAAGAAAGAGAACAAGAACTCCAATAAATTTAAACACAAGGTAAAATTCTAAACATCCTTGTATTCATTTGTATCTTAAAGCTTTCTAAGTATGAGGACATTTTGAAAGAAGGAATAAGGTTCTATTAATTACTAATATGATATATTTGACATTGGGAAGAATAAAAATTATATGTCATTTAAAAGCCCTATTCCTTCAAGAAATTGTGTAAGAAAATGAAATGCCAAATATATGGGAGAAATACATTTTTTTCTGGGAAAGCTGAAATCTTGACTCTCATACAGACATAAAAATTAACATGTGTTAAAGATTTTCTTTAACACATTAATGAGGTAACTGATGAGGTATTACAGCCAATTCAAAGGATGATCCAGAAGAAGACATTTTTATGGATCAGGATATTGAAATAAATGTTTAAGTGGAGGCAAAACTGGTATGGGGTGGGTGAAGAGCAAGGGCAGGCAAGGAGGATTTTACTTCCACTGGGCAAAATTCACTTACATGTACTTAGACAAGAATAACTGAATTGTTATCAGTAGTCTACAAATTACAGAGTTGTAAAATAGATTCCACAAAATCAGAAGATAGCCAGAAGAGTGTGCTGTAGTCAATTCACAGTTTTCCACTGAAGCACACGTTTTTCCCTATAGCTGCCAAATGAAGAATGTCATGGCAGCTTATAGACTGTAGGATATTTGTTAAAATACCTAAGGGCTGAAAATTGCTTTATGTGGTCAATTTTCTTTTATGGTTTGAGAATAAAAATTAACCTTTAGGTGTTTTAGACATGTAACAATTCTCTGATATTTATTCTCTTACCTGTCTGCTTATGACATATCTTTTCTGATACATACATTCCTTCAGATGTAGCTGTAGAGAGGATAACAGTAATCTGGCTTAAGAATTCTTTCTTATGTTTCAGTATTTTCACTGATGTGAAACTGATCTTATTTTAATACTGATAATAAATTTTAACTTCGCAAATCTTTTGGAAGAATTGTCTTATCTTATCTGGAAATTATGCATTTTACTAGATGTGTAATTACACATACTAATGGTAAGTGAGGCTTATACACACAGATAAGTGTGACAGAGAGAACAAGATTGATGTCATTATTTTCCCATGTTCCAATTTTAATTATTCCTTCTAGTGTTGGATATCCTCTTTGCTGACATTTGCTTTCTTAAATTAGCTTTGAAATATTTAGTATTAAATGGTGAGGAGTCAAGATTTGACCCCCTTTCTTCATTCCATACTTAATCTTTGGAAATATAATGAATACTCAACTAGCAGGTTTATTTACCTTATTAATCATTGTTTAAAAATACCTAAACTTTTCTGTGACACATAGGCTCCATACTTGAATACAAGTAAAGCAAATGTTACCTCATTTGTATGTAAAACAGAATCATTTAAAAATATTTATTTAAAAAACATTCTGTCCCTTGACATATAAAATATTTAGTAATGGGCTACTCTGATAAAATTATTGCATAGTATATATTAAACAAATATAATATTTTAAAATGCTAAATCTGTTGAATTTTTATTTCATGTTTCTGTTTTTTGTATTGTTTTATCATTTAGTATTAGAATATTGCATTTTAAGGAGCATATTAAGGAGTGTACAGAGAATAACATTATACTAGAAATCAAGAAAACAAATCCAAGTACATTTATGTCATTAGCTTAGCTGTATGATCTTGGCATGTCTCTTGATCAAATTGGGCCTTAATTTTTACATCTGAAGAATAAGAGATTTGAACATAGTAATTGCTAAATATCTTTAAAAAGGAAGCTTGTGTCATCAGCCAGGAATTTAATAAGTTACTCCACATTGTTTACAACTGATTCAAGTTATACTACTAAATTAATTCATTTCCTTCCTCCCTCCCTTCCTTTCTACTTTTCTTTCTTCCTTGCTTAGGATGTTCCAACAAAACTGGTGGCAAAAGCTGTTCCCTTGCCGATGACTGTCCGTGGACACTGGTTTTTGAGCCCAAGAACTGAGTATACAGTAGCAGTGCAGACCGCCTCAAAACAAGTTGATGGTGATTATGTTGTGTCTGAATGGAGTGAAATTATAGAATTCTGCACAGCAGGTAAGAGAACTGGGTATAAATACAGAAAAAAAACACCTTATTTAATAGTTCCTGGAAAACTAATTATAGAAAATACATTCTTTTTTATAATTATGAAGTGATATGTATTGCATTGGTCATTTTTGCATTGCCAGTAGCATCATGTAACAGAACAAATTGATTAGAAGGAGTGGAGGTTCTCAGCAAAAACTGGGTAATGGCATTAAATTACTTCTGTGCTACATGCACAGTCTGATTTTTCAAAGTAAAGGCTTTGCAAATAAAAATTGATGCAGTATAAAAATATACTCAGCATATTTTGCGATTCATTTTGAGAGAGAGAGAGCTTTTTCCTTCCTCTTTTTTTTTTCATTTCTTACTTTCACAGTCTTCAAAGAAAAAAACCAGGAACATCATTCTCTAATTTAAGGAAATGGAGGCAGATTGCAATGACTTTACCTAGCAGATATGTTACTGGATTTTTGACTTGAATGCTGATAATCTGCCTCTAAACTAGTGTCGTGTGTGTGTGTGTGTGTGTGAGAGAGAGAGAGAGAGAGAGAGAAAGTGTGTGTGTGTGTCTTTGCTTCATTAGAAAGTACTGCATAGGTTCCTTAAAAAACTAAAAATAGAACTACCATATGACCCAGCAATCCCACTACTGGGCATATACCCTGAGAAAGCCATAATTCAAAAAGAGTCATGTACCACAGTGTTCATTGCAGCTCTGTTTACAGTAGCCAGGACATGGAATCAACCTAAGTGTCCAGCGACAGATGAATGGATAAAGAAGATGTGGCACATATATACAATGGAGTATTACTCAGCCATAAAAAGAAACAAAATTGAATTATTTGTAGGGAGGTGGATGGACCTAGAGTCTGTCATACAGAGTTAAGTAAGTCAGAAAGAGAAAAACAAATACTGTATGCTGACACATATATATATGGAATCTAAAAAAAAAAAAAAATGCTTCTGAAGAACCTAGGGGCAGATCAGGAATAAAGATGCAGACGTAGAGAATAGACTTGAGGACACGGTGAGGGGGAAGGGTAAGCTGGGATGAAGTGAGAGAGTGGCATGGACATATATACACTAACAAAAGTAAAATAGATAGCTAGTGGGAAGCAGCCGCATAGCACAGGGAGATCAGCTCGGTGCTTTGTGACCACCTAGAGGGGTGGGATAGGGAGGGTGGGAGGGAGGGAGACACAAGAGGGAAGAGATATGGGAACATATGTATAACTGATTCACTTTGTTATAAAGCAGAAACTAACACACCATTGCAAAGCAGTTATACTCCAATAAAGATGTTAAAAAAAAAGAAAGGACCTCATAGCCATTTGGGATTGGGATATCTGATGTAGAAAGCCCATCCCCTTTGATCTTGAACTGTACCTTAATAGCCCACTGGGTTGTAAATGTTACCATTCATCTTATGCATTTATCTATTTTTTAAATTCATTCAATCAAGAAACAAATATTTATCGAGCACTTAAATAGGTGGTGAAGGGACACAAAAATATCTCTACCTGAACACATGTCACCCACTCTTTTTGTCTCTTAGAGAGGCTGTTTCAACACACAGAAGCTTGTAGAAAAAGTCATAAAAACAGTTTGCCTCACCTATTGCAGGTTGCCTAGCAACTTTCCCCAGCTGAGGCATCCTTCAGATAAATCAGCTATTTTTTTCCCCATAGCCTCACACTAGATTTATTTCAGACTCAGGATGTGCTTAGCTACTGCTTTATCTCAATATCTTCTGTTTTCTTCTTAATTTCAAACTCAGTATAAAACTTCTCATGTGGATATGTAGAACGGATGAGAGTTTAATTTTAAGTTAACTTCAAATTTATCTTCAAACCCCTTTTGTTTATTCTATGAGGAAGTTGCTGAGGATTGCAACATTCTTTATTGCTAAGGATCTCAGTGTATTAGAGCAAGGAAAATAGTATCTCTCTGGTACTATATTTCTTCCTAAGATGTCATTGATTATAAGATCCACCATTTTATGTATTGCTAAGAAAACATTAATTTATCTTCAAACCCCTTTTGTTTATTCTATGAGGAAGTTGCTAAGGATTGCAACATTCTTTATTGCTAAGGATCTCAGGGTATTAGAGCAAGGAAAATAGTGTCTCTCTGATACTATATTTCTTCCTAAGATGTCATTGATTATAAGATCCACCATTTTAGGTACTGCTAAGAAAACATTAAACTGCCAATTAAACTGAAACTGTTTTCTTATCACATTTATTGTCACACTCATGCCAGAGATGCTAAAATGTGAAAAAAATACATTTTATAATAGATGAAATACGGTATATATCATAGTCCAGTAATCAAATAAAGATTTCAATGCTGTATTAATAGTGTGTAAAGAATTCTCATGTTTACCTGTATTTGGTGTGTCACATTAGAATTAATATATCCCCTCAACTTTTTTCCTGAATTAAAATTCCTCCTTGGAATCTACCTTATGTTTCACATCTTTCTATTTACTTTTATTGCATCCTACCAGAGAGGTAGACACAGTAAAATACATGGTATCTTTTGACATTATTTTAATACATGCTATTTTCCATAGGACAGCACCAAACAGCATCATAGTATTTGTTCATTTTTTAAAAAAAGAGCTACTATTTACCTGCTAAAACCCCATTTGACATTAGGGAAAGGCATGAAATAGTATTTTTTCTTTAGCTTAAGGAAGACCTTTGGCATTTTCAGTTCAGAAATATCCATCTATCTAGATGCACACATTCACTCTTTTCTATAATCTATATAACTACATGAGTACATGTTTTATTTCTATGTATATAAAGAAAAACCTTTTTGTCTTCTTTCCTTTAGATTGATCCCCTATTGCTCTTTTATTCAAATACATCCCATAATTCTTCTAAGGAATTTATGGGGTAAATAATAAGGAAAATGCCAGCTTATTTTAAATGTTCCACAATATTTTTCTATAAATTATATTGCATTTTTATTTTTATGAGTAAAATCTAAGGGGAACTTAGGCTGTTCAAAGCTTGTTGTTTCAGTTTATTAAAATAATTCAGAGCCCTGTTTCACCTAAGCTTTATCAATAACATTGACTGCGTAAACTTTGAGAAAGCTATTTTATATATATTGTCTTTTAATCTAGACATCTAATTCACTCAAAATTTATTGAGCACATATTGTATGCTGTGCACTGTGCAAAGTATTGGAGATAAAACAGAATGCCACTGACTACTTCTAGGCTAATCCATGACAGAGATGAAACCCCATAATAAGTCATAGTTGTCTATATATTTACTTCTTCCCTTAAACTGTGAATTCTTTGAGAGAAAGAAGAATAATTTTTTTATCTTTTAACCTGATCATTTAATTTTGCATGATGCCTTGTACATCATGTTCTGATCTAAATAAATATTTGCTGAGCCACTGAAGCAGTGAGTAAACAAACTATGCTGCCATGAGTAGTTCAACTAGGTTGCTTTTGTTTGAAAAGTCTTAAAATCTTTATAGACCAAAATTTTTGCTTAGATTCTAGTACAGGAGTTTGGCAACAGTCCTCAGTTTTCAAAACAAAAAGTTGGGAAAAGATCAGATTACTTTGAGAGATGCTTTAAACTTTCATGAGTCTTATGTACCCAGAAACTACCAACTAGGAGCCAGAGACCTAGTCTCTAAGTTACTAGCTTTATGAACATTTGGCAAATCATTAAACTGTGACAAGCCTCAATCTCTGCATCAATAAAATGGTCATACTTAATCTACCTTGCCAACCTCACAGATTTAGGGAGTAAATTAAATGAACATTATTATTATTACTCCTTTAAATTCTATTTGCTATTGCTTGCAGGTTACAAGTTTCTTTTATTTGATTCATCAGCTGATTGAAGAAAGGCTACTATGGTGCTGATAGACATTACTCGGGTTATGCAGAGTCTGTATTCCTTATTTAACATTTTGGTTTCAGGATCTTTAATTTCAACGAGTGAAAAAAATGCAAGGGTATTCATAAAAGCAACCATAAACTATAACAAAAATATTTTTGTAGAAAGAAAAAATGTGCCAAAGACAATGAATGTTTTCTTTTTTAAGTGCAGTTTCCTATTCACTAAGATGAATTTCCTAAAAGTAAATTTTAATAATCTACAATTTATTAAGCATGTAGTTGATACTTTTGATAATGTATTTTTAATAAGTTTTTTTGTTTTTTTCAGACTATTCAAAAGTTCATCTAACACAACTGTTGGAGAAGGCCGAAGTGATTGCAGGACGGATGCTTAAATTTTCTGTTTTTTATCGTAACCAGCACAAAGAATATTTTGACTATATTCGGTAAGAATCCAAACATATATATACTGATTTGCTTTACTAAGTGCCATTCCAAATTCTAGGCTCAGGTTTCTCTTGAGTCTGCTTCTGTGAAATAGCAATTTTTAATTTTCTTCTCAAAATAATTATACTATGACTTTATTTCCCAGAAAAATTAAGTAGAAAAAATCAGATCATGGGATTTTTTTCCACTTCACTTAGATTCCTTTCCATGATCACTTGTAATACCAGTTCCTGTCTATTTGAGTGGAAGATCATAAACCTCCAGGGTTAAGATTGGTGAGCATGTCTTGTACAGATACACACTCCTCCAATTCCCAATAACTCAGTGCCTTCTGTCTCATACCAACTACTGAATTTTCTCCTCTTCCTGTGGGTCACTGAAAATGAGAGAATAAAAGGGTGACTGGTTCATGAAACACGGTGAATCAGGTGGGATTTTCGGGCTTCTGCCTACGTAGAAATCTCTCAGCCATTATCTTGGGTTAATTATTCATGAGGAAAATCTCCTTTGTTTACCTTTGAATTCTAGTGTTCAGTAGTATTTCTAAGATATCCTATGTTTGTCCCTGAAAGCAGTTTCCAAGAATTCAAAAGAATTCCATGTCACAAGTAGTTTTAATACTTACAGCCCTTTCATATTTGTAGAAGAAATTTCAAGAGAGTAAATAGGCAGGTGTGTGTTTTAAAGTGAGACTGAAGCTTTTAAATTGATACAGGTTCTAAAACTTTTACACAGAAATCCCTATAATTTGTCATTTTAAAAGCCTTGATCTCACTTTGTAAACTCTAAAGTATTCTTGACAGGATTTTATGTGAAAAAAAAATTAGGAAGTTCTGTTGTGGTTTTTTTGTTTCATAACTCTCCAGTTTTTCTTAAATCAAGATCATGGTTACAGATCTAAATAAACTCCAAGCTGTGGAACATGCAAAGAGAATCAAAGAGAGAAAGGTGAATTTAGGCATGTGTGTTCTTCAAATTAAGTACTTTGCAATATCATGTATTTTGATATATTTTGATCGTGAAAACTATTCCTGCCTTATGTCTGAATATCCTATAAAGTTCAGTCCATAATTCTCTTTGCTGGCATCTACTACTCTTTGCTAGTAGATGCCATTCACTAAATTAAGTGAATATGAGCTGAGAGATAGAACACAAATTATTATACTTGTCAACTGTTGAATGGGAATGACCATATAAGACTTAACAAAAAAGGTACTTCTTTATATTTGTTAAGCATAAAATTAGAAATAAAAAAGATCCACAGTTGCTATTTTGTTTAACAGTAAATAATACATCAATAGAATAAATAAATACATGTTTGGTACTAGGTTTAGATTCCCAGAACATTGCCAGTGTCTATTTTAGGTGGCCACTGGAGGACACTATTTCTCTGATTTTTCTCTGTCCTTTGGGTGGGAATTGACCTGTTTTCAGGACCTTAGATACTCTAGAATTTGCTCCATCTGTCTTCAAAAATTCTTCCAAGAAGAAAAAAGATAAAGACGGGGAGCATGGAAAATGGAAAAAAATTATTGTATGATTGATTCCAATATACTAGTATAAAAGATGTATTTACTAACAAGGAAATTTACCTTTGTTGGATTTTCTATGATAGTTGTAAAATTCATGTAAGTTATATTTTGATGCAGTATATATACATATATATAAAATATATACTTGCCAAAGCATGGGTACAGTTTTTCAACATTGCTTTTTTAAAAAGCTCTATTAACTGAAGCCATATTAGCATCAGTGGATCTTGATTTTCTTTAAATCTTCTAGGACTTGTTAAACATTTCTTGTGTCTTCTCGATCTGTGCCTCCATTCTTTTTCTAAGATCTTGGATCATCTTTACTCTGAATTATTTTGGGGGAAGATTGCCTAACTCCACTTCACTTACTTGTTCTTCTGGGTTTTTATCTTGTTCCTTCATCTGGAATATACTCCTCTGCCGTCTCGTTTTGTCTGACTTTTCTGTGTTTGCGGTCTCCTTTCCGCAGGCTGCAGGATCGTAGTTTCTCTTACTTCTGGTGTTTGCACCCTTGTGGGTGAGTTTGGGTCAGGGGCTTGTGCAGGTTTCCTGGAGGGAGGGACTGCTGCCTGCCCACTGGTGTGTGGAACTGTGTGTTGTCCCTCTGGTTGACAGGGCCATGTCAAGGGGTGTGTTTAAAGTGGGTGTGAGCTCAGTACAACTTTAGGCAGCCTGTCTGCTGATGGTTGGGGCTGTGTTCTCCCTTTGCTGGTTGTTTGGCCTGAGGCATCCCAGCACTGGAGCCTGCAGGCTGTTGGGTGGAGCCAGGTCTCAGTGCCCAAATGGTCACCTCTCGGAGAGCTCGTGCCAATCAATATTTTATGGGGCCTCCACCTCCAGTCTCCTTGCCCCTCCTCTGCACCACAGCCAACCCACACCTCCCCAGGAGACCCTCCACAACACACAGGGTGGTCTAGCCCAGGCTCCTGTGGAGTCACTGCTTTGTTCTGGGTCCCAGTTTACGTGAAATCTTGTGTGCACCCTCCAAGAGTGCAATTTTCTATTTCCCCCAGTCCTGTGGAGCTCCTGCGCTCAAGCCCTGCTGGCCTTCAAAGCCAAATGCTCTCGAGGCTCCTCCTTCTGATGCCAGACCCTCAGGCTATGAAGCCTGACCTGGGGCTCAGAACTATCACTACTGTGGGAGAACCTTTGGGATATAATTATTTTCCAATTTGTGGGTCTCTCACCCAAAGGGTATGGGATTTGATTATACCACGGAAGCGCCCCTCCTACCGACTCGTTTTGGCTTCTTGTCTTCGGGTGTAAAATATTTTTTTCATCTTTTCCAGTTATATGCCCAGAAGTGGGATTGCTGGATCATATGCTAACTCTATTTTTAGTTTTTTAAGGAACCTCCATACTGTTCTCCATAGTGGCTGTACCAATTTACATTCCCACCAACAGAGTAGAAGGGTTCCCTTTTCTCCACACCCTCACCACCATTTATTGTTTGTAGACATTTTGATGATGGCCATTCTGACTGGTGTGAGGTGATATCTCATTGTAGTATTGATTTGCATTTCTCTGATAATTAGTGACATTGAGCATATGTTCATGTGCCTATTGGCCATCTGTATGCTGCTTTGGAGAAATGTCTATTTAGATCTTCTGCCTATTTTTTTTATTGGGTTGTTTGTTCTTTATTGTTGAGTTGTATGAGATGTTTGTATATTTTGGAAATTAAGCCCTTGTCAGTCACATTGTTTGCAGATATTTGTTTCCCAGTCTGTAGGTTGTCTTTTCATTTTGTTTTTGATTTCCTTTGCTGTGCAAAACCTTTTAAGTTTGATTAGGTCCCATTTGTTTATCTTTGCTTTTATTTCTATTGCCTTGGGAGACTGACATAGGAAAGCATTGGTACAATTTACATCACAAAATGTTTTGCCTATGATCTCTTCTAGGAGTTTTATGGTGTCCTGTCTTATATTTAAGTCTTTAAGCCAGTTTGCATTTATTTTTGTGTATGGTGTGAGGCAGTGTTCTAACTTCATTGATTCACATGAGCCTGTCAAGCTTTCCCAATGCCACTTGCTGAAGAGACTCTTTTCTCCATTATGTATTCTTGCTTCCTGTGTCAAAGATTAATTGACTGTAGGTGTGTGGGTTTATTTCTGGGATCTCTGTTCTCTTCCATTGATCCATATGTCTGTTTTTGTGCCAATACCATGCTGTTCTGATTACTGTAGCTTTGTAGTATTGTCTGAAGTGTGGGAGGGTTATGCCTCCAGCTTTGTTCTTTTTCCTCAGGATTGCTTTGGCAATTCTGGGTCTTTTATGGTTCCATATAAATTTTAGGATTATTTGTTCCAGTTCTGTGAAAAATGTCATGGGTAATTTGATAGGGATCACATTAAATCTGTAGATGGCTTTGAATAGTATGGCCATTTTAACAATATTAATTCTTCCAATCCAAGAGCAAGGGATACCCTTCTGTTTTTCTTACTGTGCCTCCCATTGGTATAACTGAAATGAAAGGGACCAAGGAACAGGAAGAACTGGATGATACAGTCCTAGCCCACAGTGGAAGGTGAAAAGGGTAGAGAATAGATCTGAGAGTGGGGTAAAGGGAGATAACCAGCTCTGTTGTAAGGAAAATGTAGGCAAGAGGGCCTGATTAGTAAACTGTGTCTGGGTAAAAAAAAAAAACTAAAGCAAAAAAAGAAACAAGATGCTTTTGTACCAATGTACATAGACAACATTCATTTTAGATCTAAATTCTGGCATCCTTTAAAGAAACATTCAACATATTTAACCAGTATTGTTAATCCAGTTTTCTCTTCACCAAGCCACTTCTAAAATCCAGTAGGCATATAATGGATGTGGTTTCAGCCATAAGATGTCTAATTTCACTTTGGTTTTCCTGGTCAGGAAATTTATTATGTAAAAGACCTCTGAGGTTTGTAGCAGAGCATCCTTACCTTAGAGTCAAGGGTAAAATTTAGCCTTCTATAGGAAATGTTAAACGATGCATTCTCCTTGATCTGATGGTAGGATGGATGAGCACTCAGGCTTTTAATAGTAGACAGTAGACCTTTAGGCCTATCACCATTAAACTCTGTAAATCAGTAGCTTTACCACTGTCATACCAAGCAGTGACCATTCATTTTCTCTTGCAGAGAACACCATGGGAATGCTATGCAGCCCTCTGTCAAGGATAACAGTGGTAGCCATGGCTCTCCCATCAGTGGAAAATTAGAAGGCATCTTCTTCAGCTGCAGCACTGAATTCAATACTGGGAAGCCACCCCAGGATTCACCTTATGGAAGATACAGGTTTGAGATTACAGCAGAAAAACTTTTTAACCCCAATACTAACTTATACTTTGGGGACTTCTACTGTATGTACACTGCTTATCATTATGTGATTCTTGTCATTGCCCCTGTGGGATCACCAGGAGATGAATTTTGTAAGCAGCGCCTTCCTCAACTAAATTCCAAGGATAATAAATTTTTGACCTGCAGAGAAGAAGATGGGATGCTGGTTTACCACCATGCCCAGGATGTCATTTTAGAAGTCATTTACACTGACCCTGTGGATCTTTCTCTAGGCACTGTGGCAGAAATCACTGGTCATCAGCTTATGAGTTTATCTACTGCAAATGCAAAGAAAGATCCCAGCTGCAAAACCTGTAATATTAGTGTTGGACGTTAATGCCCACTTTTCTTAGTCCCCTTTCTTCCCTTAGGAGCACTGATCCTCTGTTGTCCATTTTCATCACCAGATGTCTTCCACTGAAGCATGCACATGCCGCTCTCACCAAAAGCAAACTGCCACTTATCAAATTTCATTCAGAGCTGTTTTAGTGTTTCCTATTCCCTACCCTTCCCCCTCCTTTCAATGCTGAAATATCCTAAGTTGTCCTTCTGACACTGTTGCCTAGATGCTGCAATGTTTTAATTTTTCCTTTATGCCAAACATAACCAATTATATAAACTGCTTTAGCAAAATACAAAGTAATGGAAAATAATGGCTTATAAATGGTGTTTAAATATGCACTCATTTTAATCTACTGAGCAAATATTGGGATTATTCCAAACCGCATGAAAGGGTGTAATTGCAGCATGAATTAAATCTTGAAGCCTAGAATTGTCAGCACTTCCAACTTGTTGTTTGACAGTGTTATTTATGTTATTTATATTAGCTAACAGGAAACAACTACTGTGTTTCAACATAATAAATATAATAGAAAAATATTTTATTTGTATTGTATAAAATATTTACAATCTTATAGAATATATAGAGTTACATTTTAATAGCAATTGTATACATGTCACGAAACCATTTCCCTTATCAAAGATGTAGTTTGTAAACCTCAAATAGTTGTGTATCTGTTCTGTTACAAGTAGATGACTTTAATTAAACAAATTTATGAAGGACATTATTCTGATTTATAAAATATCAGGTAAATACAGAGAAAACAATAAGCCTCTGAAATAGTCTGCTTCAGAAATAGTCAATATTCTTCCCATCCAAACTATGTGAAAGTGTGAATGTGTTCAACACCATGCTTAAACATTACAGAAAAGAGAAATATAAACATGGTTGGTACAAGAGAAAATGTGGACCTCTTATTTTTACAAAAGCAAAAGTAATAAACAGGTGATTGGCTTAGTACAAAACTGCACACGCTAAAGTGGATAAAGCAAATAAAATATCCTGGCTTCTTTCCCAAGGTGTCATAGCAACAATTTCTAAACCTTTCATTTCATACAGAATGGAGAACAACTATATAGTTCATGGGAAAGTTTTTTGACTTCACAAAGTATAGACCTTGGAACATTAAAAAAAAAAATTTCCAATGGAAAAATAGTTATATAATCTTATAGTAAACAAAGATTAGCAATCATAACTATGATCCCATTAGATTATATACTACAGACACATCTATCCAAAATACCTATTTTCAAATTTTAATATAATATTTTATTTTAATATAAACATCTGTTATATAGACAAAGATAATTCACAAAGTACATGCTATCAGAATGAACTTTGGTAATCAGAACTGTAAAATTTTAAGTAACAGATAAAATAATGTGCTATTTTTATATAGAAATAAAAAATTATCAGTGACACATTCTCGTATATTTTAGGGTGCTGAAAGCCTAGCAGATTTAAGGAACAAGGTAGTAGATTTTTTTTATCACTTAAAAATCTATTAGAAGTTTCAAATAAATTACATTCTTACTAGCTGTATTCCTTCCTACATAAAATAAAGTTTCTTTTCTTCCTCTTACTGATTTTTTAAAATTATGCTCTTTTCCATATGTCAATATAAGCAATCTTTGGACACTAAGTAGACTTTCTTAACCAGTAGCCCATTTAACAGGTGGATGCTTTGTGTTATTTAGATTTGATAAAATAGATGTTTTCTGAAATAATTATATTGACTGTGCATTTTCTCCCTGGCCTGGAGAAGACTGAATTTTATTTTCCAATTATACTGTTCCTTGTTGTATCTCCTCCCTTTTTAATCCCTTCTACTCATTTATAATTACACTTGCCATCCATTCTTAAAAACAGCTAATACACTAAAGTGCTTCAATTTTCATTTGTCATAACTACTTAGCAAGAACGGCAGAGGAAAATAAACTTGACTTATCTTGGGTCAAAGTGATCACAAACATTTCCTGAACCTCAAATGGTTTTGGCCACATCTTGCTTGCTGATGAGGACCTCTAATAGTCTCAGTTTGGCTTTTATATGCTTGTATTCGTAGTACTCATCTGCCATTGGTATCCTATCTTCCTTTTGTGGACTTCTGCAAAAAAGAAAATATCGTCCATTAGTTAATAATGAACCAAGTCATTAAAAATCCTTTTCTAACTCTTACATGAGAAAAGTACAGGGTAGCAGTTTCCACTTGATTTTTTCATCATGTCTTTTTTTCCCTTCCCTTTTACCTTCATTCACTCCCTCTTCCACATGTTACTAGGTTTCAATGTAACAGTACTCTGAGAAGTTAAATATTTTAAGTGTTTTGCAAATATATCCAGCGCATAAACATATAACGTTGGGGCAAGTGAAAAGTTCCGAGGGAAATAAAAACCAGAACCCTCAAGGCATTCTTATCTAGTCATTCTCCCATGATCCATGCCTGTGTAGAATGTTCAGCCCTTACAGTGATAGTTGCATTTTAAAATATTAACCTAAAGATACAACAGAAATTACATTAACAGAAATAACTTATAAATTTATGGTAATAGGAGAAGAAACTAAGTAGTTAACCTTACAAACATGAAATATTTCTAAGTTTTCCTGTAATTGTAATACCTAACTCTGCTAATGTACAGTAGAAGAATCACTGAGAAGTTTTTTTAAGGAATTTGAGTCTAAATTTCAGTGGTTCTCTTTGCACACTATTTGTACTAAGACTAGGCACATGATGATGCACATATTTTTATACATATGACTTCTAACTACCAGATGTTCTTGACACTTATTTTGAAGAATAATTGGATAGCATCTGGAGTTAAAACCATTGCCTTCCCAGAAAAATACATCGCCAGGATATGTTTTCTAAAGGAAAGTAGTTACTTCAGTATCTCAGAAGGGTCTTTTAAAATATTTCCAACCATGACTTTGAAATACAAGGGGTGGGTACACAGGTGAGGTCACCACAATTGCCACTGAATATAAATACAGATACTCTCCAATATTAGTATGGCTGAAAACACTTAATATTTTACCTGTACCCCTTCTCTTTTCCCAGTACTGATAAAGATACATTTATATTACTTCCAAATAGAAGCCAAATAGAAGAACAGCTAATCTATAAAGATTCCCTACGAATACAGTTACCTACTTATGTTTTAACACTACATATACTGCCCTGAAATTTCTAGTTCAGAACTCAGAACAGCACACAAATCTTTGGACACGGTTCCTCTTAAATGCTGTCTCAATTATTTAACATAATTGCTTTGCCTCCCTTCAATATTCTGAGCCAAACTTATCAACTGGGTGTCTAAATACCACCTTAATTTGTGTAAACATATCTAAGTGAAGAAATGTTCTAATTTATAGGGAAATAGTATAAGCCATTATGCAATTGTCCCTGGTCCTTCATACTCCATTTTAGCTAATAAACAAGAGTTCATTGGCCAGAGTGAAAATTTTTGCTAAGTATTTCCTTAAGCAGTTTTCTCATTATATAAAACATACTGAAGCGTTTAGCACAGTTCCTGGCTCATAACTGTTAATGTCATATCTAGATAATTATGCTTCTCACATGATGAATATTACCAAGAACACTTATAGTACCTTAAAATTTTTAGTAATCCATTTGCCTGGTTATTTTAGCTATGTACAGTTAACCCTTCCCAATGAAATATTTTAGGAAAACAAGATTCATATTTCCTAGCCATTCAACCATTTGATTTTACTTGTAATATAGCACTACTTCTGCATTTAGTTTAAGTGTATTACCACAAGAGGGCATATAACCTCAATCAAGTATTAGGCATATCTGAAGTGAGTTTAGGACTCACTGGTGCATTAGAATGCTATACACATAACGTAACTAACTTCCCTGTATATCAAAGGCATGCCAAGTACCATTGCAGACCCATTTGGCAGGACTAGTTAACATACTGGGCAGTTCTCAAACTCTTTAAAGTAAATTTCTGGGTTCAGATAGGTTTAAAAAAATGTAAAAGTTGTATGGAAATTTTGTAAAGGAAAAAATGGAAAAAGAAAACAAGAAATTATGTTTTATATTCTAAATTTAACAACCGTGTAACATTTCTCACTAGATAACATCAGCAGAAAGGTAAGTAACTTGGACTTATAACAGTCAACTTGAAGATTCCACTAGAAAACTAGGTGGGTTACATCTGTACTTGCTAAATGCAAAATGTTTGAGAGGTCCAGTCCTAGTGAACAGCCCTGGAGGACTGAAATAGAAAGTTACTGACTAAGAGGTGAGTAGACCAAACTTTCAGGATGCTTTTAGAAAACAGTCTCTTCTCCATCAGGGCAGCCCTCAGGCTGCTGAAATCAAAGCGATTCAAGAAAGGCAGATACCTAGATGGAGAAGAATACTGAGGAGCCAGTGTATCACAGACTCCTACCTCTGCCACCCTAATAACTCCGTGACTTTGGCAAAGTTACACCCTTTAAAATTTTTTTAAAGACTGACGTCCCACACGACAACTACAGCTTCCCAAAGTTATCCCAGGAACTCTAATTATTTCCTCTTCCAACTGTGGAAACAGGCTCAGGATAGCTAATTGGCTTGTCTCTGTCTCTTCCAGAACTAGATTAATAATCCTTTTCTCATGATTTTATATATATGCAAATATATAATTTTGTTCACAATACACCAAAATTTAGAAGAAACTAATGGAGTGCATAGTGAGACTGGGTTGACACAGAAAAAGAGAGGATATAGCTAAACATTTATTTAAGGGATAGAAAGAATAGGAATGAACTCTTGACCAAATCCTGAAATAAAATAATTAAGGGCAGATCCTGAAGCTTAAAGAATATATTTAAAGCAAATGAAGAATTATTTAATAAAGTAGGGAGTAACCTGTAGAACTAAGTAACCAAGAACAAAGAAGTTATATGGGCTGAAACATTAAATATTATAGTTTTTTTTAAAGGTTTAGGTACATTCAATTGTAATGAGATTTATTATGCAAAGTTAGGGATTTGGGGAGTTCATCTTTTATTTTTTAAAGCTTTGCTGTCTCATACTTGATAGTTACAGCCTCCCATAAAACATACCCAATAATGATACTACCCAAATGTTGCATTAGACAAATCCTGGGTCTAAGTCACTTTGGAAATTATTTATGTCTTATATAAAGTCACTGTTCCTGAAAAAATTACAGCTCACTCTTAACAGCAGTTCTCTAGGAAATATTAGCTTAAAAAATATCTCTGCCCACACTTACCTTCCGGTTTGTTTAAAAAACTGTTCCTCAAATTCTCTTAAGGCTTTCCGAAGTCTCTTCTTGTCAGCCCTAGTTTCTCGGAGATGGTCAAGAAGTACAGGCCTGTATCAGGTAAAATATATACGCTCTGGCATAACTGAGAGCTCATCATGAGCAGAGTTACCGATTTAGCAAAAGCATATTATGATACAGAAGTGTTCTGCCTAAAAGTGTGTCTTTTGAATAAATATGACACATGTAGAGCGTGACCATAGGGGAGCACATCACTGAGAACATTACTTGATGAAAATAATGTCCTAGGAAAATGGAAAGGGCAGACAGGAGGCAAGCAGACTGAGTCCATTATAATAAGTGGTGAGGGTAAAGGCCACATGAATACATGAGAGACAGACAGACATTTTGGAGGAATACTCATCAGTATTTGGTGATAGACTAAACATAAGAGGCACAAAAGGGAGAGATTTGAAAGAAAATTCTACCCTTAACCTAGAGTATAGGGGGAATGGCAAAACCCTTAGGAATGAAACAAAGACCCAGAGAAAGCTATACTTATGTCACAGATTCTCCTCACTTCATTCTAAGACAAGAGAGAAAAGTCATATACTTCAGAGCAGGAATTTTTATCTGGGGAACTTGTGTCTGGTTCCAGAAAGTTTGTGAACTCCCTGAAATGATATATGGGCATTTTCTAAAAAGTAAAAAATTCCATTGCTTTCAAAAAAGTCCAACACCCCCCAAGAAGTTAAGAACAGCTGCTTTAGAACAGCCAGCCAGCCAACCAACCAAGAAAGAAAGAGAAGAAAAGGAGGGAAGAAGAAAAGGAGAGAGGGAGCCAGGGAGGGAGGGAAAGAGGAGGAAGGGGAGGGAAGAAGGAAGGATTGATGTTCTGCTTCCAAACAGGTCACTCTTCTCTGGGCTGAAACTGGGGTACCAGCTGATATATGCACAGTAAAATCTCAGCTTGCAACCCAGTGCTTGGTCTTGCCTCATATTTATGGGGACTCCATCCCTATCTTGGGGCATATACTCACCACACTATTATACATGTTAAAGAAAATCTCATGATCTGGCCTGTAATATACAAACCAAAGAAGGCCAAATGATCAAGAGGAGTGTCAGCTACTGAATAATGATAATAACAACAATACTACTACTAATGAAAATCCAAATGGCTCCTGACTGAGTGGCCATGAGGAGAAAAAGGTCAGCTCATTTACTTAAGTCCCAGTCTGGAGAAACCATTTTATCTAAATAGAATAGACTAAGATAAAGGCCCGGACAACTGCTGACCCAGCACAGGATCCCAATTCCTTTTGGTCCAGCATTTTCAAAGGCCAGCTCTGCTTTACACACTGCCAAGCATTAGATTGGTGCCAGACCCTGCTGAAAAGATGTGCAAGAGTAGCAAATGGACCATTAGCATTTATGACATCCTTGGACCTTACTGGGAGCCTTGGTTCCTCATGGCTTTGTCGTCTCAGTTTTCCTGTTAAAAGGATAACCAGATTATGCTTTCTGCTGGATAGCATTTTTTAGAGCGTGTAATAGCTCTTCTGCATTTTGTGTGTACGAACATATAATGTCCCCCAGACCAGAAGGAGTTAAAGGAGACTCCACACTGAGGAGTCACACTCACATGGTGGCCTCATGTAAATTGGACATGGAGAGAGCTGGTTGTTTGATTTCTTTCTTTTCATCTGGTAGCAGGAGCCTAACAGGCTCAGTCTCATTAGAGTAGGTGAGGTGGTCGCCAATAGGAAGGTGGGATGCTGGGTTTGGCAAAGAAAGTTGTTGGCTTCCCTGTGGACAGTCTTCATCAGAGTCTTCTTCCTCCTGCTTATCATAGGAAGAATTAAATAAAGTTACAAAATGCTAAGTGCCTCGTGAGGAGGCAAAACCAGGAAGGGGAACCATAAATAAACACAATGAAAACAGTAGATGATCCCTGTGCCTACTGGGAACCAAGAAGAAAGCAACCAAGAGGAACTCTTGCTCAGCTGCATCAAAAACTTGCAGAAGTTAATGAGCAAAGAAGCACCCATCCTGGGCTAAAATGCTCACCAAGCTCAGATCTCTCTGCTGGGCCAAAGCAGGCACAGACGTCTAGGATATGTTCCGATCTGGGCTGCATTGCCTAGTAATTCTTCCCTTTCACCCAGGCCTTCTGGGCCCCAGCTTCTTAACAGTTATATGGGTTAGGATGAGATGGACCATAGACTTCTTTTGTCATCCAGTAATACCCCAAATCAGGTCCTGGTGTGGGCCACTTTCAGATACAGAGAATACTCAGATAATTGACAAATTCAGGGAAGAGC
The DNA here is from genome assembly GCF_949987515.2 of Delphinus delphis. Classification (NCBI taxonomy): domain Eukaryota; kingdom Metazoa; phylum Chordata; class Mammalia; order Artiodactyla; family Delphinidae; genus Delphinus; species Delphinus delphis. The sequence continues at coordinate 72,671,890 of NC_082698.1, read as the reverse complement.
TCTATGAAGGCCAAAACAAAATCGAGTTACTGCTTAACCTGTTCAGGTAATGCTTATCACAACCAAAAGATTTTCTTGCAAGGAAATCTGAAAATCATACCCCGTTTTAAATTATGCTTCCTTAATTGGAAAATTTCAAAGAGTATGAATCACTATTGTCTTTGTCTTTAGAGTTGTGGAAATATAAATGTACTAAAGTATACTTAAATTTGAATTTGTTAATATTTCTTTTAATATTGATATCTTGAGCAAGTGACTGTTCTAATATTGATGGAGTAGGATGTGTGGTGCTTTTCAAGTTCTGTATTCCCATAAATCATTCTTTATTAAAAGTAGTCTAACTCAGTTTCAGTATTCATATTTTCTATTGAAATAAATCTACTTATATCTTGCACAGAGATGGTCAAATGGTACCAAAAACAAATGCTGCATTATATCAAGGAACATACTATCAATTTTATTATTAAAGGAGAAGAATTAACAACACATAGACTAGAACAGCTCTGTTCTGTCTAGCTGTGTTGTTGTAAATTAGGTAATGCCAAACTAAAATCCATCAGTTGTTCTCCTCACCCAAGCAATGAAAGCAAGTGTAATAACTGGCTTCAAAGATAGAATTGCTATCTATTCCTGTTTCACAATAGTTTTAATTATCAGCCACTGTTAAGTATAGTACTGGAGTTGAGGGAGACCACGTTTCTACTTTGTGAAAAAACAACTGGCCTTGTTAGCAGCATATCTTGCAAAGAAGGCTCCTTTATAACGCTCATGGTGCTGCCTCCCTAACTAAACATCAATACAAAGCACAAGGACAGATTTCTAGTTAATGCAAACATCCCGACTTACAATTGTTGGAATAAGGGAAGGCGTGGACAAGATTTGCTTGATAATTCTGTATCTGTCATAAAGAGGCTTTATGAGGTTCTTGTCTTGCTTAGTTACCTGGAAAACATGAATAATTATTGTTCCTTTCTCGAACAAGAATGAAAACACATCAATGTTTTTAGCAGGCCAAAAAAAAAAAAAAGTTTTGAAGCCTCTAAGGGATTACAATACTAAAATGTAACAGTAATCTTAAAAAGGTAAGTCATTTATAAGACACTGTGAAGCACACGCCAATTTTCTTCTAGGAAAGTTTCTTAAAGGATAGGTCCAAGTTTAGAAATAACGTTTTTAAAGCTTACTGAAGGACTCCTCAATGTTTAAATGGTAAGGACCCTGTTTTTTAATTACTTCCTCATTCTTAAAAAACCAATGGGTGATCCAAGAGCTATTGATTTTTCTTCTGAAACATGTATTTTATCTGACTTTCAAGATCTTTTATATCTACAGACACCAGCCTTGTCCAGGTCTTCATCACTACATACTCGGATTATATGCTAGCTTACTGGATAAATCTGACATAAACTAAATATTTTGGATAAAACAGTTAACCTCTCTGAATTCTCAATTTCCTACTATACAACAAGGAAGTTGGAGTTAAAAAGTTCCTTCCAACCAAAAAACTTCATAACCTCTTGTTTACTGATGTATTCTATTACCCTGCTGCTCTTTGACTCATCCCTAAGCACCATTTTTAACATGTCACAAAGTACATAAAATTTTAAACAGTTTCCTACTTATCTATTAATCATCTACCTACCTACCTATCCCAACCTATCTACCTCTCCAGCCAAAATGACCAAACTCCTCTGCTTGCCTTCATTTTCCTCCCTGATGTGTGTCCTGCATTAAGTTTTCTACATATTTACCACAAACAACCTCCTTTTCATTCTAGTCCAATGGTTCTCACTCAGCAGGTAGTGGGAAGGAAATGGTAGAAATAGCACATAGCATAATTGCCCAAGTGTCCTATCTGACTCTGCCTTCCAGATCCCCTCTGAGAATCCTGAAGGAAAAGAAAATGACTCAAGCAGGTGTATTTTTTAAGCTTTCTAGTTATTCTCATGCTACCTTACCCCCATCCCAGTTGAGAAACATTCTGGCCCTTTTTTTTTTTCTTAACATCTTTATTGGAGTATAATTGCTTTACAATGGTGTGTTAGTTTCTGCTTTATGACAAAGTGAATCAGTTATACATATACATATGTTCCCATATCTCTTCCCTCTTGTGTCTCCCTCCCTCCCACCCTCCCTATCCCACCCCTCTAGGTGGTCACAAAGCACTGAGCTGATCTCCCTGTACTATGCGGCTGCTTCCTACTAGCTATCTATTTTACTTTTGTAAGTGTATATATGTCCATGCCACTCTCTCACTTTGTCACAGCTTACCCTTTCCCCTCCCCGTATCCTCAAGTCCATTCTCTGTGTAGGTCTGTGTCTTTATTCCTGTCTTACCCCCTAGGTTCTTCATGACCTATTTTTTTTCCTTAGATTCCATATATATGTGTTAGCATATGGTATTTGTTTTTCTCTTTCTGACTTACTTCACTCTGTATGACAGACTCTAGGTCCATCCACCTCACTACAAATAACTCAATTTTGTTTACAAAGCTACAGTAATCAAGACAGTATGGTACTGGCACAAAAACAAATATAGATCAATTTAATAGGATAGAAAGCCCAGAGATAAACCCATGCACATATGGTCACCTTATCTTTGATAAAGGAGGCAGGAATATACAGTGGAGAAAAGACAGCCTCTTCAATAAGTGGTGCTGGGAAAACTGGACAGCTACATGTAAAAGTATGAGATTAGAACACTCCCTAACACCATATATAAAAATAAGCTCAAAATGGATTAAAGACCTAAATGTAAGGCCAGAAACTATCAAACTCTTAGAGGAAAACGTAGGCAGGACACTCTATGCCATAAATCACAGCAAGATCCTTTTTGACCCACCTCCTAGAGAAATGGAAATAAAAACAAAACTAAACAAATGGGACCTAATGAAACTTCAAAGCTTTTGCACAGCAAAGGAAACCATAAACAAGACCAAAAGACAACTCTCAGAATGGGAGAAAATATTTGCAAATGAAGCAACTGACAAAGGATTAATCTCCAAAATTTACAGGCAGGTCATGCAACTCAATAACAAAAAAACAAACAACCCAATCCAAAAATGGGCAGAAGACCTAAATAGACATTTCTCCAAAGAACATATCCAGATTGCCAACAAACACATGAAAGAATGCTCAACATCATTAATCATTAGAGAAATGCAAATCAAAACTACAATGAGATATCATCTCACACCAGTCAGAATGGCCATCATCAAAAAATCTAGAAACAATAAATGCTGGAGAGGGTGTGGAGAAAAGGGAACACTTGCACTGCTGGTGGGAATGTAAATTGATACAGCCACTATGGAAAACAGTATGGAGGTTCCTTAAAAAACTACAAATAGAACTACCATACGACCCAGCAATCCCACTACTGGGCATATACCCTGAGAAAACCATAATTCAAAAAGAGTCATGTACCAAAATGTTCATTGCAGCTCTATTTACAATAGCCAGGAGATGGAAGCAACCTAGGTGTCTGGCCCATATTGATCTTCCTTTTCTCTGAACTTCTCTGTGTCTCACTGTCTGGGCCTTAACTGTTTTCTGTGTTTCGGTTTTGTCTGCGCAAATAAATTATATCACATATTTCTTCAAATTCTCACAGTACCCAATGTATCCCCTTTCCTACTACCCATCTAACAACCCAGCTTTATATGCAAAAGTAGTATAATTTCTAGAGGTCTTTTCTTTCAGTAGAAAGACCACCTCTCTCTGTAGAGCATTTTAAGTATTGGTTAAGTAATCCCAAGAGCTTTTCATTTTCTAGCTCAATCATTCCTTAAACATTTTCTTAGTCATGACACATTTTTACACAGAAAATAAAAAATTATTTCATATATTCCATGGGATTTTAATAGGTGACAAAGAAAAATAAATCTCTAAGTTCAGAAAATACTGAAATAATGTTTTTTATTCAGTATCTTATTGGGACTTATATTCCATAGAAAGCTCTTCAGAAAATGATACATTTAACTATTATTGGCATCTCTATTACAGCTTGATTTTTTTGGTTTTATTTATTTTTACTATATTTTCTGGATTCTAGAAAAGCTAAATTTAGTCTTAGAAAAAGAAAAGAGTGACCAAAAAGCAAGTTAGAATGATGAATGCCATTATAGAAAAGTTCCTTCCACAGATGCTAGATAAAAGTCGGGGTACAGGTACAATGTATGGCACTCATCTTTCACTCTCATGATTCTATGATTTTACTTTTAGGATCATTATTAAAGTAATCCCCAAAGACAGATGTGAGGGTTCAATGGCCGTAAGTACAGGACTTCAATGCCACAAGTGCTTATCCTCAAATATATGTGCACAGGAAGGCATGCTGCCTGAAGAAGAAGGGTTAGTGGTGAGATTATGTGCCAGGAGCTGTCTTCTACTCAGGGGCCTATGGACACCAGCTATTATGAGGCCTGCAATGTCAATCTTCATGGTGGAAAATGAGTCAAGACGTAGGCTCTGCAGGATAGGTACCTCAAATCTAAGGGGCAGAAATACATTAGACTTTGCTGTTCCTCGGCCACTTTCTACTAAGAATCAGACCATTCTCTCCTCTTAATTCAATGGCTCTGTTTCTGAAGTGCATCCTCCCTCCCTAATTCTGCATATTGGTGGCTGACTATGGTATGTTAGTAGTATCTAACATGATTTTTATTTAAATGGAGAAAACACGACTGTGTTGAATAACCTGAAAGAGCCAGAGAGAGATATCCAGCGCATGAATGGGTTGTCAGATTTTAAAGATAAATATAAGGAGGTAAACCCCAAAGCTAATTATCCCTACTTCCTGCTCCTCCATTTTATATGGCATCAGAAGAAATGTAACTTAAAGGAGGTTGAGCAAGAAGGGACTGTTCATAGAACAAAATTTGATATACTTTGTTGATAGCTTGACAATTCCGTCATGAAAAACTCCAGGCCCCCTATCCAGTAGGTTACTCGAATTATCAAGATCTGGAATAGTACCCCCCAAACAAGCTGGCTTTCCAAGCAGAACTGCTGCTGAGTGGTCGGCCCAAGTGTTATTTCTTTCTAGGCCCTGGTCAGAAAGTTGTCTGGGGAAAAAACTGCCACAGCTTAAGTGCTTTTACCACCATGCTTGTTATCCGTTCTCCCCATGGCACTGGTCCCACGTATTCTTTCACAGTAAACCACGGAAACATAAAAATCAGTCGAACCGTCACCATAAACAAGCTCTCTCCTCGAGAGGGAGGTAAAACTGACATTCTCCTCTCTGGACAGTGAGTGACGAGAATCTATTACTCTTTAGCTTAGGGACTCAGGTCTTGCCAAACTTTCCCTGTGTCTAAGCCTCCCCAGCCCCTCACTGAGGGAGAAAGTATATGTGGAACAAGTCTGAGAGCTTGAACTAACCAGTCAGTCCAACAACATGGGAAGTCAATAATGAACATAATCATACAAAGCAACTGCTGAAGAGAATGGCTTGGTCAATTCAGATTTCTAAGCATACTGCCAATTAATATTGGCCTTGAAAACAGAGGTCATGAGTTCAGATAACTGGCTTGAAGAATTACACACTATTTTTAATTTGGAAAATTATGGAATCTCTGAACCTTAGGTTCTTAATGTGCAAATTCTTAATATGCAGAATGAGGATTTTTAATTATCTTATGTAAATGTCCCTGGCACAGAGTCAGGCATACTAAATGTTATTTAAGCTATCAAACTAGTTGATTTGAGGTTACTATCAATGTTGTAAATTACTAATAAAGGAATACCATGGTGCTATCAAAGCATAAATTTTAAAGATAAAAAAATTGAGAAGCACTCTATGTCGATATAAAAAGCTATCTAGAATATGCAAAGTGAAAAATGGATACATAATTATGTAGCCTGCTACGTTTTTTCAAAAGGGGCAAATTAAGAATGTGTATTGATGCTTTCTTGTATATGCTTTATATAGAAACTCCAAAAGGACACCTAAAACATTCATAGCAATAGTTACACCTGCTTAGAGTGGGAGACCTCAGAACTGGAGCTGGCAGATGGGGTGGGAAGGAGTCTTTTTAATGTGTAACCTTTTATATTTTTTGAATATGTGAGAAAGTATTACCTATTCAGAAAATTAAATTTTTGTTAAAAAGGTAAGTAGAAGAACTTGACAGGGTCTTCCTTTTGGTGCATTTTACCTGTAAGTCTTCCCTCTCTCCAATGCACAACTACTCACTAATCAGTTATCAAATTTTTACTTGATTTAAAAAAATAAAATTAATTATTATGTTTTTTAAAAATCTGCTTTTCTACACGATGACCCAAAACCTATGGGATGCAGCAAAAGCAGTACAAGAGGGAAGTTTATGGCAATACAATCCCACCTCAAGAAACAAACATCTCAAACAGCCTAACCTTACGCCTAAAGCAATTAGAGAAAGAAGAACAAAAAAACCCCAAAGTTAGCAGAAGGAAAGAAATCATAAAGATCAGATCAATCAGAAATAAATGAAAAAGAAATGAAGGAAACGATAGCAAATATCAATAAAACTAAAAGCTGGTTCTTTGAGAAGATAAACAAAATTGATAAACCATTAGCCAGACTCATCAAGAAAAAAAGGGAGAAGATTCAAATCAATAGAATTAGAAATGAAAAGCAGTATGGAGTTTCCTTAAAAAACTTAAAAATAGGACTACCATACAACCCAGCAATCCCACTACTGGACATATCCCCTGAGAAAACCGTAATTCAAAAAGAGTCATGTACCACAATGTTCACTGCAGCTCTGTTTACAATATCCAGGACATGGAAGCAACCTAAGTGTCCCTTGACAGATGAATGAATAAAGAGGATGTGGCACATATATACAATGGAATATTACTCAGCCATAAAGAGAAATGTAATTGAGTTATTTGTAGTGAGGTGGATGGACCTAGAGACTGTCAGACAGAGTGAAGTAAGTGAGAAAGAGAAAAATACCATATGCTAACACACGTATATGGAATCTAAAAACAAACAAACAAATCGTTCTGAAGAATCTAGGGACAGGACAGGAATAAAGACACAGACGTAGAGAATGGACTTGAGGACATGGGGAGGGGGAAGGGTAAGCTGGGATGAAGTGAGAGTGGCATTGACTTACATATACTTCCAAATTGTAAAATAGCTAGCTAGTGGGAAGCAGCTGCATAGCACAGGGAGATGAGCTCGGTGCTTTGTGACCACCTAGAAGGGTGGGATAGGGAGGGTGGGAGGGAGTCGCAAGAGGGAGGGGATATGGGGATATATGTATATGTATAGCTGATTCACTTTGTTACAAAGCAGAAACTAACACATCACTGTAAAGCAATTATATTCCAATAAAGATGTTAAAAAAAAAATCTGCTTTTCTCCTCAAAGATGCTGCAGTTAATGAAGGGCCAGAAGAAGTAACTGCCATTACTCACCCAGTTGGTAATCTGTGCTGTGCACCTGACTCCACCTACAGTTCTTGGAAAGGACAATAAAAAGGGGATATATGCCAGTACCAATTCAGGATTTTCAAAAGAAAAGGACATAAATAAGCACCACAATCAGACCTAGGGTTGATTCATTCATTTCCAGTGCTCAACGGATGCCCTGTGACCGAAAAGTGATTATCTCCAAAAATCATCCATAGATGGTGGAGGAAGAAGATTACCCGGTAGCAGTATCCGAACTGACAAGGCAATGCTGTAGGGTTTATCAGCTTTAGTATGAGCTCTGACTAAACACCAAATGCAAAAAGTTCAAGAGGAGTCATAACGAAGGTCTCTCTAGAAAAGAAATAACTTCATCTTGGAAGCTTAATATTTAATGCATTTTAAGCAGTAGAGCAAAGACTCCAGATGAAAATCATCCATCAATTTGAGTTTAAAGAATTGGGACCTAATGAGATAATCTCAAATGTGAATAAGCTCACTGAGGAGCCAGGAATAATACTATTGTGAATATTTTCAATCCTCCCTTTGCTGCTTCTGTGGCTTCTGGACTCCCCCTTAGGAACCACCTAATAGTTGCCTAGCCACTTCATGGTCTGCTGCGTTAAGCTCTCCCAGGACCAATACTGCAGCTTTAGATATTGAGACGTACATGTTCTACTGCAGATGCTCTCTATTTAAAGGGCCTCACTTTAGCCTACTGCAAAGATAGGTTTATTTGAAGGGGCTTCTGACACTAAACAGTTTAATGGCTATTTCTTTTAAAATAACAGAAATAAATTTCCGTTTAAATAAAGATGACTTCTAAAGAACTCAGAGTTTTTCTCTGACCTTCAGATTTTCACTTACATGTTTTTATTTGACGTGAATACCTCAGGAGGGTGATCGACCATCCCAGTTTTCCCAGGACTGAGGCTTCTGGTGGGCCATGGAATTTTCAGTGCTAAAGTTAGAAAGTCTAGGGAAACCTGGGATGGTCGGTCACCCTATTCCTGAAAGATCTTAAAACAAACATGTCCAAAACAGACCTCCTGAGTTTTCACTCTCACCCTCAATCTGCTCCTCTAGTTTTTCCCCATCTCAGTAAATGGATCCATCTTCCTTTCCTTCACTCCCTACCATCCAACGATTCAGCACATCCTTTTGATTCTATATCCAAAATATACTTTGAATGTGTCTACTTCTTTCCATCTCCAAGGCTACCATACTAGTCCAAGCCACCCATTTCATCTTCCCTTTTCCACTCTTTTCCCCTATGATTAATTCTCCATACAGCAATCAAAAAGATCTTTAAAGTGTAAATCACACCATGTCACTTTCACACTTACAACCATTCAACAGCTCCCCAATCCTCTCAGTGGCCTAAAAGGTCCTGTGTTAAGTGCCCTGATCTATCTTTTCTGACTTCATCACATGCCATCCTGTGCTCCAGCCCTCAGACCTGAGAACTCCAACTACAAACAAGCTCTCCCTTCAAAGGCCTTCATACTTGCAGTTCCGTCTAGAAGGCTCTTTGCTGCTCTCTTCGCCTACTGATTCTTCTGCATTAAATGTCATCTTATTGGCCTTCCTAATCACCCTATATAAAATAGAAACCATCCATACTCATTATTTTCTATCATATCATTTGTTTCTTTGCACAGTACTTACACAAAATTTTAATGATTTTGTCTATTGAGTTATTTCTTGTTGTATCCCAACTCCCAGAAAAACATGAGCTCCGTGAAGGCGGTCACCCACATCACTTCTCTATCTTGTTTATTTTTTATATCCAGCATGGATCATAGTTCACAACACATAGTAGGCACTCAAATCTTTTTGCAAATGAATGATTGCCCACTGGTCACCAGGCATCTCCTTTTACTGTCACAATAATTATATAAATAGGTATTATCTGTATTTGATAGATGAGGAAGTTGAATATCAGAGAATTAGTTCACTTGCCAAGTGTGTATGATTAGAAAGTGTCTTGTTCAAGGACTGAGTCCTGCTCTAAGCTTATTATACCAGTCCCGACTCATCCCTCACTCCTTAGTCAACTGAGTAGAACACAGAATTAGGACTTGGGTGTTGACCAAGCTGCTTTTATAGACGTGGTCAAAGTAACTATAAAATACAGGAAAGACCTTCAGAAGCACTGAAGGATGGAAAACCACAGATGTGCCTGACTATGTGTGTGTGTTTATACACACACACACACACACACACACACACACAGAGAGAGAGAGAAGTTAGTTATCCACTGGCTATCACAAAGTCTAGAATATTTGGGGGTGGGAGGAGGGGACAGGTTGGCTGAGTGGATGAAAACCACTAGTCACAACATATATTGGTTATTTTTAAGTTTAAAGGTATTTCATAAAGACAGAGGTAGCCAAGGGCCCATTTCTACTTGTAGATCACGTGTAAAGGACTAGTCCGGGGGCATATGGTAAGCCTTTTGGGATTTCGTAAATGTTGCCACCTTATGATCAAGACTAGATAATGTACAATAGAACAGGTGAAGCCAGCATTCTCCTCAAGAAGACTTCATTTCAAAGTCAAACATGCTAGTTTGTTCTTTCATATATCCATTCGCTCTGCCAACATTTATTCAATACTTACTTTGTACAGACACTAAGGATCATGAACAATAAACAGCCTAAACTCTACTCAAGAAGTTTCAAGTACTATAATGAGAGACAGAAAATGGCACAGAGCATAGTTAGAGCTATGTTAAGGTAGCTACAGATTATTCAAGAAATGAAAGGCAACCACATCACTCAGAGTTCAGACAGGAAGGACTACAAGGAAGGTTCCTTGGCATAAGTAAAATGTTAAGCACAGATATGCAGGAGGAGGGATTAATAACCAGGTAAGTACTAAATATTAATTGCTTTCATCATCATTTTTGTAAAATATAATCTTTTCTTTGAGCTCCAGGCGCCCATATCCAAATGCATAATTGACAACTCTATCTGGGTATCTCACAAAGATTTCAAAACCAAGATGTCTAAGCTGAAGTCTTTAGACATCTCACCTAACATTCCTCAAGAAACCCTACGTCTCTATTCTTATCATATAAAATACTAAACCACTTTCCTTACTATTTATACCTCATCCCCGCTTTATTATTTCTTAATAAAACATACAGTAAAATGAGATTGTAATCCTAGTCTTGGGTTCATTTGCTAACTTATCGGGGGAAGTTGGGGAGAAAGGAATATGAAATGCCCTAGTGTCTTTACCATGCGTCTCCCACCAGCATGCGACACTGCAACCTCCAGAATGGCAATGCCCTAGGTCATAGCTAATAACCCACTAGGAACTCATCTGACTGAAAGTTCAGAGCCAGTCTCCTAAAGATATTTATGTGGTACCAAAGTGCTCTTACAAATTGGTCAAAATCACGATCTCAGTGGCACCATGTGGAGTGGTGGGGCCCTGTGAAGGTTGGCGAGGTACCTTAGAAACCTCCTGAGAAGGAAGCTGCTCTCTCTTCTCCTTCACGCATGTCAACACAGCATCTGGAGTCTCCTCTCCAGAGGAGCCTGGCTCAGGGCCCACAGCTTCCGGCTTCCCATTCTCTCGGGGGACTGCGGGCTGCTCGCAGGATGGATTTCTCGGTGGGCCTTTGGGAGCACTCCCTTGTTCTTCTGACAGCTTCAGCTTTAGTTCTAAGAGAGATACCATGAGTTACCAGGAGCAGGGAGGACTGACTCATTGGCCCTAATAAGAGCAGAGAGCCTTTCAGGAATTCCTTCCCTGATGCCAAGTGAGTGGAAATGAACAGTGCCGATGATGGTTCCCCAGATGTGAAAACAGAGGGCTCTTGAGGCTGGGATCTCATGGAGGTGGAGCATCACCTGTGGGAGTAACTCAGTGGTCTAGATTCCCGAGGAGGATTCCTGGAGGAAGACCAGTGGTACCTGGCCCCAAAGTTTTCACCTGTTATCTATCATGACGCCTGAGATTCTATACTCAAAGATTCATTTACTTGGGTTTTGAAAGTTGTGCAGCCATTAAGAGCCCCTGCAGAAATGCAAGTACTTCTGGAAGGCATTACACAGTGCAGACGTCTGAGGATACACAGGAGGGGTGCGGAAGGGGACATGGGAATGCCAGCCCCAACTTGACAGATTTCACAATTTTGTCTAATGCCAGTATTTAAAATCCAGAAATCACCATTATTGCAATGTGACTTTATATAAACCTACGTAATTAAAAATAAAAAGGCCACCTGGGACTTATCAAGAAATTAGATTTCAGAATATGCTAGGGGACTGCTCGTTTGAATGAGGCCATTTATATTGATTTCTCAATTACATACATAGCTCATCTTCTCTGTTTGATGTTTGTTTTTTAGTTAGGCTCTGGCGTGGTGTTTAAACACCGCATATATTATAAACCTGCTACATCACTACACTTCAATACCACTGAATTAATATTCCTTTCAGTTCTTTATCACCATCCTTCTAGAAATCTGGAAAAACTCCCATGTCTCTAAGTATTGAAATAAAAAGTGTAGAGAGAGGAAGAAAATAAATTTTTATTGGTAAATAACCATCATCCCTTAAGATAGATTTTAGAGTTAATTAATACTCACACCACCATCTCCAGAGAGACAGAGAAAGAAGAACATTGGATTAGGAAGAAGGAGAACCAAGTTCTACTCCTAGGTCACCACCTCCCAGCTACATCACCTTCCCCTCTCTTGACATAGATGTCCTCATCTGTGCAGTGGGGTGTGTGGCATAAATGATTGCTCAGGCCTCTTCTGTTTCTAACAGACAAGAAGCCAATAATAACCCAGGGAAATGAATACTCCACATGTTGAAATGTTCCTGGCACTGAGGTGAATCGTTCCACCTGGGAGTCTGGAGTTCCTCAGTCTCTTCACAAGGAGATGTATTAAATGGGATCAAACAATGAAGGGGACCCAGGACGCTTTATTTCAAGATGGGGCCTCTGATCTAGGCAGGAGACAAGCTTAAAGAGGGCACAGGTGGAAGAGAATCAAGAGCTCCTTGGAGCACATTATCACGATTTTATCTGCTTCCTTCCTGAGAAAGGAGACCCTTGGCTGGCATTTACCTTTGAGCTGTTTACGACCTTTAGCCAAATCATTCATCCATTTCAGGACTTCAGGATTAGATGTCTTGTCACCATGTGAAGGCTGCAAGGGAGGGAAAAATGGGGATGGAAGGAGGTAAAGGGAGGGAGGGAGCGAAGAAAGAGAGAAAAGGAAAAATAAAATTTTAAACAGCTAAGGCACACGAAGGTAGTTCAGCAACATATAAAGCTGGGAGAGAGATTCAGGCGTGATACCTCCAGTTGATGGAGTTGCCTCTGAAAAACAGTGAACATTGTTGACCTCCTCCACTCCTTCATCCTTGCCATGGACACTGTTTCTGAACACACCTGGTCACCTAGCATTTTTTACATAGTCCTAACTATGTCAGTGCCCCCTACAGTCTAACCCTCAATCACCTTGTGGGCTACCCATACCCAACACCCCATTGCCAGGTCATTCTTTGTATCGATGTAGATGGCTCTACTGATACAAACCAGCGCTTCCTCCCTTGCCTCTGCTCATGACTTATGACCAAAACCTGCCTGGGGAACACTGATAAACTGGAAGCTTTAGCTCCTATCAGTCATATCCTCCAAGCTGAAGAAAGGAGACCCCAGGATCTCTAAAACCTGACAACAGTCTGAGAAGTCAGTATGTAAGGGGGATACCCAGATTTCACTGCTCTCCCTGTTTACAGACTCAGTATTCTACTGGGCTAGCATTAAAGTAGAAATTAACTATATGAGTATGGACTTGGGCAAATTATTTAGCCTCTCCATGCCTCAGTTTCATCTACCAAATGAGGATTATAATACCATCTCCCTCATACGGTTGCTGTGAGGGATGAATTAGTGAATATACGTAAAACACTGAAAAGAGTTCCAGGCACATGCTAAACACTATAGAGGTGTTAGCTAGAATTAAAAATATTGTTATTGTTATTATTACTGGCAGAGGTGATAGCAGTAGTAGTAGTAGTGGTTAACTACCAGACCTTCAAAGGAATGGTGAATACGTCTTCACTAACAAACATACACGTAGGGGTATGTACGTCCTACCTAGTAGCTAATCGCACTTGGATGTGGCAATAAGAATATAGTTTTACTTTTAGAAGGATATGACTCCGTTCATACAAATCATTCACCTTAATTTCTGGATTTCTTTTCAGAGCCTAAAAGTAAATTTTCTACAGAAAGAGAAACTGGGAGAGAAGAACAGCCAAACATACCTAGCCTCCAGCCCCACAGGTCAGTAGGAAACTTTCTTAAACAAGTTGAGGCCACCCTGGTAACTTAAATGGAGGCTCAAGAAGATTAGTGGTTACTTTGAATTGGGGATATACAAAGAGCTATATAAGCACGCTCAAGAAGACATCACAAACACTGTAATAGGAGCCAGAAACGTGTACACTGTTAGTGACAAGTCTAGTGGCTCTGCCATGTTTAAGAATCCATTAAATCCGTATAACATCAGCAAGATGTTGGTGAGAGAGAGACACAGGGAGAGGAGTGTGCTCCTCTCAAGTTCGAAGGAAAAAACAGTGCTTGTGTAAGAGGATCATCAAATGTACATGGGATTAGATGTTTTAATTGGGAAACACAAGACATGGTTCTGTCACTTCTATAGTGATATAAAAACCATACAGTTTAAAATCAAGATGGAAAATAACACTGCGGGGAAATGACAGTGATTTTTCCCCTAGGGGAGCCCAGAAGGGAGACTCTGGTTTCCAGTAGGGAAGCCCTGGTTTCAGGACCATGGACAGTGACACAGAGGCCACTCCTCCAAACTGCTGTGCCTGGTCCTACCCGTGGTCTGCTAGAATGATGCACTGGACTGCTTCCCTGATATAACGTTTAGTGCTTTGGCTTTGGGTAACAGTCTGGTTATATGAACAGTCAATGTTTTACATGTGATTTCTCGAAATCCTCACAGAATTCTTCACTCTGATCTGAAAACACATCTTGTTCTCTGGAACACATCTTTTTCACTGGATATGTTCCACACAGTTAATGCAATCTTCTGAAACACTGTTAAAAACAAAAATGAAAACCTAAGACCCTAAGCCAAGGACCATCAAAGAAGCTTTCACTACTGCAAACAGGACTTAAGAGAAATTGAAGGCTGAATTTTCTGACAAAATGTTTTAAAGCCTGAGATCATTTTCTGAAATGAATTTCGTATCTCCCTGCTCTTGGGCGAGCTTTCAAAAGAGGTTAAATCAAGCTCACAAGGACGGCAGCTCTCAGATCATATGGAAGGTTTTTATATACGAGCTGTGGATCTTCAAGCCTTCTAACGTCTGAACTGTTTCAGTTTAATAGGCCCCAAGGACCATACACCCCAAAATTACACAGTGTAGGTTTCTTTCAGTGTAATTAAAATGGAGCTCATGAGTCACATAACTGAGGGTACGACTGGACCAGATCTGTGGTCTGCCGAAGATGATTCAAAAGACACTTTAGAAAGATTTATGGATCAGGAATGAAAGGACCTATGTTGCTGTCTTGGCTACATCAATTCTTTGCTGTATGAACCTGGAAAGGTTACTTCCCTTCTCTGGGCCTCAGTTTCTTCAATGGTCAAATAAGAGAAGACTAACTGATCCCTTCTAATTCTAAGATTCTCTAATTCTACTGAAAGTGAACATCTGGCTGAAACAGCCTTTTCTAAGTCCATGAGTCTAACAATAGTTAAATGTAAAATCAACTGTAGGGAATAAGCACAGTTCTGGATATGAAGTGAAATGGTTGCATTCAATAGAGAAGGAAAGATGTATATTATACCAGGGCATCAGACTAGCATGGAGGCCCAGCAGCTCGGATTCAAAAATTAGCAGCGGGTGCTATTAACCCCGTCGTCGGGTTGCCGGGAAGGAAAGCCATACACACAGCAACCAATTAAAGCCCATTAACATGTCAAACCTCTAACCACAGCCTGGCACCCAGACAGGAAAGGTGAGGGGAAGCCCTGTTTCCTGAGACGTGGAAGGTTCTGATTACTTCAAAGACTTTCATACACACAGAAGCAGTGACCATGAAGCCTTCTTCCTTTACTGCTCCCAAATTCATCCATCTGCATGTTTAAGTGTGCGGGCACGTGTCTACTCTGGCCCTAAAGCTTCTCCAGACAAAGGCAGGAGGTGCCAGGAGAAATTCTTTTCTAAGATACTCAGCTGCTGGGTGGCTGTTACAGCTGAGAAAAGTAATCCAGGGTCTGCAGCTGCAGGTAGAAAAATCCAATGGAAAATTAATGTCTATAATTTTCCTTTATTTTTTGACAAGGCAGAGGTTGCCATGGGATAGCCTATTCAAATATCACTCCAACAGACTAAAAAGTTAATAATATCTAAGACCACTTACTTCCTTTGTGCCAAAACTGTAAAAAGCATTATATATGCACTCCCTCCTTTAATACTCACAAACGTAAGAAGTCACTACTAATATTAACTCCACTTTACAGATGGACAAACTGAGACTCAGAAAGATAAAGTAACAAGTCCAAAGTCACAGAGCTCCCAAGTGGCTGTGCGGATTCAAATCCAGACCAGTCTGATTCAAGAACTGCCAGATAAGAAATATTAATAGGCCCTGGGGACGGAGCCCCTGTTTCTCTACAGATTCCAATACGAGGGCATCACAGATCCAATAAAACTCCAGCAGCAAGTAAGGAAAACCAACTTCTCTCAGGCTATCTGGAGCTTTCAACTTGCAGTGGACACTTAATGAATTTTACTCGTACTTCTCCATCGCAAAAACTACTCATCCTTAACCACCCCAAGCCTGAGCTGATAGAACACAACCACCTTAAGAAGGTTATAAGTCTTTGCTGGGCCTCCGTCTCCTTATCTGTAAAATGAAGGCCCGTACTCACAATGTGGAGAGCACCCTCCTACTCTATAAAAGACAGTAAGTAGTTGTGACTGCCTGACCTCAAGGAAGAGAAGAATCTTCCACACCTTAAGGTTGACTTGAAAGCCAATCTGATTTTTCTTCCATTTTTAGCAAAGCTAAAACTCCCTCCATAAAACCCCTCTTTTAGTGAATTTGAAGTCACTGTGGGCAACACAGGACAGGAAGAACAGGAGAGTGGAATATTACCTACTCTCACCTCCCTCCCCAGAACTTACCCACACTACAGGGACCAGCATGCAGATTGCCTCTGGACCAAGAGCTTACTGAGCCTTTAAATATTTTAAGATGTTTGAGACATTCCCTGGTCTCATTTATTTTAATAACAAGCTGCTCTGGACCCTCTGCCAAAGACCCAGTATCTTTGTGCAATTCTACATGGGTATGATTCTTCTGTATGCCACGGTCACCATTAGAGACAATAAATAAAACTAGCATTGGCCATCAGGACACTTACCTCTGACTCTATTGTTTCTTAAGTAAGAAAAGGAAAGGTTCATGATTGTAACACTGCAGTACCAGCAAGAAGGCTGCTGTCTCTCTGACAGGAAAGGATGGGATCAGGGTTTGTTCTTAAGAGTGGCCTGAATAGATGTCACGTGATAGGTCCTCACCCATCAACCAGAAAGTACTTTATTGTCAAAGACAACTCTCCCTCATTCTGTTCCACAATGAGAGATTCTGTCTTTTGAGTCCTTAATAGGTTCTTATCAAATACAAATGAGAAAAGGCTAAAGAAAAAATAAGACCATAATTCAAAAGCTTTCCAAATTTTAGTCCTAGGAACACTAATGATAGGAAGGTTCCTCAGAAAAAAAAAAAGGAGAGATCAATAATCAAATCAGTTTAGAAATTAGAGTTGTAATTTGCTACTAGGAATTATCTTAGTAGAGATCAGCTAACAGCATGTGAGAACAAGACAGACCCAGGATGGAAACTTAATTTATGATAGGTCCTGGGTTGGCCAATGGAAACTGAGCTGTCCCTTGGCACAGAGATGTACTCAAAAAGGAAGGACAGAAAAGCCCATGCATTTCTGACACAATCCACTCATTTCAAACCGCAGGGTCCTTACCCGGTATTTCTTTTCTTGTTCAAACTTTTCTTCAAATTTCCGAATTTTCCGCTTCAGGCTCTGGATGTGTTTGGTGAGCTGGGTAATGGTCTGTGGCTCTTTGCCATCACCACAGCTGCACCGAGAAGAACTTCGGGGCCTGCAATGATTCCAGAGAGGGAAAGAATCATCAAAAACAGTACTATATATAAAAGAGGTAACTAATAAGGACTTACTGTATAGCACAGGGAACTCTACTCAATACTCTGTAATGGCCTATATGAGAAAAAGAATGTGAAAAAGAGTGGATATATGTAAAACTGATTCACTTTGCTGTACAGCACATACTAATACAACATTATAAATCAACTATACTCCAATAAAAAAAATTTTTAATGATATAAATTTTTAAAAAATGGTCTTCCAGTGAACACTGCTGCTGGTCTACAAACCAAGCTTCCTAGATTATCAGAGAAGTCCGGAGGCCAGCTCATTATTTGATGAGTCTACTATGGTAGCATCTGCTCATTACTGGAGATCCCTGATCACAGAACTCCATTATGGGCAAATGTCATCAGGGAATTTAGTCTACAAACGTCAGAATATTAGTCTAGGAGATGTATTTCCTAAAGCTTGGAGGATACCAATTTCAGACTAATGAGAGAGCCCTATTGTACCGTTATCCTCAATTAGTTGCATGAGCCCCACCTAAAAACAATTTCAAGGAAGATTTAGAAGAGTAGTTAACTCTTCTTTCTATGACAGAGCCTTTGTGAATCTAATCAAAGGAATGGACCCCTCTCCAGAAAACGTGTCCACCTTCTCACCTGACACAATTTACAATAGTAATAATGCACTAAATCCCTCAAGTCCACCAGTAGACAGTCCATGAACCCTGGTCTAGATAAACTCATGAGTAACAGCAGGAGTTATTAAGGAGAAACCAGGAATTCCCCGCACATATTTTTGGTCAAGGGAGACTCATTTTAGCTAGGCATCAGAACTACTTACGCAACTTAAAAAAAAAGAACACATAGTTTCACATTTTTTTTGTCTAGGGGAGCTACTGTAAGCTACCACTTTTCTAGAATCTAAGAAGAAATTGAGATGTACAACTCACAAGCATTGCTACAATCTATCCATCGAGGCCACTGCTGGACATGGAAAGAATACTTATGAGCTCATCGAAAATTCCTGGTACTCGCATGTACACAGACTTAGGATTCTGGTCATTTCACCAAAAATGTTCAGACATGGGAGCCGTAGGGCAGCCTGTGTCTCGAGACCATCTCCTCCTGATTCAGGAAGGCCTGAAACAGCATTCTTAACTAGAAAGTACTCTGATTTTTTGCCATTTATTGTTCAGGGCTTGCAGCTGCTTTTGGTAGGCATGTTTGCTCTATTTTAGACACACACTTCACTGAATTTATAAGAGTATTGGGTTGTACTGTAAATAGTATTTTAAAAAACTGCATGAAATGAAGACAAGAACAAAACAAGGTTTTCTTACATCATAAACTGCTGAGTGCTGGGTGGAGAAGGGGCTGATTCAGGGTCTAAGTTGAATCTCTGGCTTTGGCTAAAGATGGAGCATCGTGGTGACAGAAGCGGGTTGTCGCCATCCGTGATGTGACAGAGCAGCCTGCTAGTCTCAACAGACTGGAGGTCTTCTGGTGTGCTGTCCGCTTCACTCTGCACATCTTTGTGCACTGGCACAGGGTCTGAGGAAACATGATAAAGCATCGAGACTTAGAAGTGACAGAGGGCTTGAGCCTGTCATGTTCTTAAACAAAGATTATAAACATTCATTATAATGTCTTGCCTCTTTGTCATTTCTTCCTTCTGGGGATATGAAAGCCTTTCAATATTCTGTCATGTTCGTTCTCACGGAATCTGGACAGAAAATATTACAAAGCCAACACACACCAAAAGATGGAAACAGAGATTGTTTCGGTCTGAGTTACAGAAGTCAGCATGGTCCAAAACTACAAAAATCCTCTCTTTATTTCATATTATTTGCATATGTCAGAGAGTATATAACAACATGTTAGAGTGAAAAAAAGAAAACAATTACATGGAACTGGAGAAAAAGATGATAGATTATGAGGGAGAATAGTTATATCAGAACTGCCAGTGAAGGAAGGGAGAGGAGGGTGTAGGGAGGAAAAGAGAAGAGAAAACAAAGGAGGAAGAGAGGGGTGAGGAGTCCCCAGATAGAAAATTACTCAGCACTCATTAAAAATGATGGAGAACTCAACATCAATATGGAATGATGCTCTGAATATACTAAATGAAAACCACACATTTCAACGCAGAACAGTAATGATTCCATTTGCTATAAGCAGCATACATTTATGTCTACAAATAAATGCACTAAAAGATCAAAGAAGCTACACAGCAACTACAAAGCATGGTAGGATTAGGAAAGATTCTATCTCTTCTCCAAAATTTTATGTAGCATTTTATTTGGGACAAAAACAAAAACCAACAACAAAACCTGCTCTAAACCCTCTCCCCAGCCTGGCAGCTGTCTGCCTGAATTCTCACTGTGATCATTCCCCTTTTATATGAGCTCACTGGCTCCCCAACCAGGTCAGTCCAGAAAGTGGGCACCCCTGTGCTACAGAGGTGAGGGCAGGGGAATGAGAAACTTCGGGGCGCTGACTGACGGTGGCCAGAGTGACAGTCCCTCCATCCTGGCGTGCTGTACAGAGCTACTCAAGGAACAGCCAAAACCGTCTCAATTTTGCCCAGCAAACAAGTGAGGACGACCCAAGGTTTTCTCTTATTCTGACTACCCTAAAGAAAGAGGAAAACACACAGATTTTCTGGGTGAAGAAATGAATCTGAAAATACTGACAATCCACTTTTCCAAAATAACATTTATCACAATTTGGTACTGGATGAATCTTAATCAGGTTTAGAATGGCTCGAGCTGTCTAGAGCTTGAAATGCAATTTCCTTTGCGTAACATCAAAGTTCTGATTAGGTCCTTGTGTGTTTTCAGTTGGCTTCTCCCCTTTTGCGCTGTAGACTGGGAGGGTGGACAGTGCCTCCCATCAGGCCTTTGAAGCCGATCGACACACCTCTGTCAGCAGCTGAGGCTGGTCAGAAGCGGATGGGGTGAAGACTGGGGAAAGCTGGAGCCAGATGAATGCCAAAGCCCAGGCCCACAGGCAAGTGTGCTGGTGTGCCCGACACAGCTCGCCACAGGCAACACCCTGGCTAAGAATAATTTAGCCAGAAAACGCTGCCATGTGGCGGGAGCCCTAAGAAGAAACACGAATGATAGTTCCTAACCAGTAAACGACAGCATATACTAACAATGACCTTCAACACCCACCAGGAAGTGTCTGAGTCCCTCACCAAACCCTTTTCTTAAACCATTAGACTCTAAGAAGAAATGTACTTTATTCATGTCACCCTTTTCTGGGCAGCATCTTTTGGTAATAATGATGGGAAAGAAAAAGATCTTTAACAAGCACCTGGGACCAGCACATTTTTGTTGAAACTGTAAAGACTGGAGTCCTTCTCTTCAGCTCATCTGTGGTGCCAGGGTCAAAATTAAATCCTTTTAATTTTCCTTTTAATTTTAACTTTAACTTAATCCTTTTAATTTTCTCTTGGTGCTGTCTTATAATGACAAAATGCGGGCACTTGGGTTCCTAGCCATATGACTAATGTGGATGTAAGAGCTTAGCTTCGGAAACCCACAGAGACCTAAGATATGACTTCACAGAATCACAGGCCACTATGAACGCCATTGCAATAGTAACTGCAAACCTCCATTTACACGGCATCTGCTTTTTGTGGGCACTCAAAACACCAGTGCTGCCTAACATCCTGACCTTTCTTCCCCCCAATTCACCACGAAAGGAAGCAGCGAGCCCGAAAGATCCCAAAGTGACCAGCTGAAAAGTGACAGTCAACCTAAGTGTCCATCAACAGATGAATGGATAAAGAAGATGTGGCACATATATACAATGGAATATTACTCAGCCATAAAAAGAAACGAAATTGCGTTATTTGTAGTGAGGTGGATGGACCTAGAGTCTGTCATACAGAGTGAAGTAAGTCAGAAAGAGAAAAACAAATACCGTATGCTAACACATAGATATGGAATCTAAAAAAAAAAAGAAAAGAAAAATGGTTATGAAAAACCAAGGGGCAGGACAGGAATAAAGATGCAGACACAGAGAATGGACTTGAGGACATGGGGAGGGGGAAGGGTAAGCTGGGACGAAGTGAGAGAGTGGCATTGACATATATACACTACCAAATGTAAAACAGATACCTAGTGGGAAGCAGCCGCATAGCACAGGGAGATCAGCTCAGTACTTTGTGACCACCTAGAGGGGTGGGATAGGGAGGGTGGGAGGGAGATGCAAGAGGGAGGGGATATGGGGATATATGTATATGTATAGCTGATTCACTTTGTTATAAAGCAGAAACTAACACACCATTGTAAAGCAATTATACTCCAATAAGAGTGTTAGGGCTTCCCTGGTGGCGCAGTGGTTGGGAGTCCGCCTGCCGATGCAGCGGACACGGGTTCGTGCCCCGGTCCGGGAAGATCCCACATGCCACGGAGCGGCTAGGCCTGTGAGCCATGGCCGCTGAGCCTGTGCATTTGGAGCCTGTGCTCTGCAACGGGAGAGCCCACAACAATGAGAGGGCTGCGTACCGCAAAAAAAAAAAAAAAAAAAAGTTAAAAAAAACCTGGTAATCTGGTAATGCTTGAGCTCTTTGTCTAAACTAACCATTTGAGTCGTGAAGTGGCTTAATTAAATCAGTGGGTGCATGCCTATGTGTGCGCATTTGTGTAGACAGGATTATTGAGATCTTTGCTCAGAAGAGACCAGGGTAGATTCAGAGCCAACCAGCGTTGCTGCCATCCTGGGAACAGAGCCCAGGCCACCACTTACAGACCCTGCTCCCCAACAGGGAGAAGCTTATGGCAATATTAAACTCGGGTGGCTTCTGATGGGACCCTGGGAGCACACTGCTTTTTCTTCCAAAGAAAGGTGCAACTTGCCAGAGCCCATGCTGTGATGCACTATGCTTTAGAGGGAGGGCCTGGGAGCCAGGGCTCGGGGTGCTCATACTTTCTTGTGGGGCTCCAGCAAGTTCACTGACCTCTCTCTGTGTCCTTGTTTGGACCACCTGACAGGGCTGTGACAGGAAAGTCAAAGGAGATCTGCTGTACAACCTCATGCCTTTAGTTAGCAGTATTGTATTATACACGTAAAAAGTTGTTAGGAATGTACATCTCATGTTAAGTGTTCTTACCACAATAAAAAAAATTGTTTTCTTTTATCCTTCTTTGTATTTTCTACAATTTCTGTAATGAATGTCTTAATTGTATAGGAAGAAAAAACCAATAAAAGTTAATATAAAAATTTGGGGAAAAAAAAATGCATTCCTCGGAAGAGAAGTGAGAACCCCACGGGCAGAACAAGAGAGAACAAAGATTGTGAATTTGAATCTCAGGTCCACCACCTGTTAAGAGGCACTTGAGCAAAAATGGGCCTTTTTAAACCCCAGTTTCTTCATCTGTAAAATGGGGAGAATAAGACTAAGGGAGGCCTCTCCCTGCCTCTCAAGACTAAGGGAGGATGAAATAGGAAAACTGTATCCCCTACAAATTTTTGCCATATCCACATAAACCTATTTTTAATATGTATGTGTATATGTATGTTATGTGTGTATATATGTGTTTATGTGTATATATATATAATCTTAATTTCTTTGTTTTAAGTTCTTTTTTATTGAAGTATAGCTGATTTACAATGTTGTGTTAGTTTTAGGTGTACAGCAGTGATTCAGTTATTCTTTTTCAGATTCTTTTCCCATACAGGTTATTACAAAATATTGAGTATAGTCCCCCGTGCTATACAATAGGTCCTTGTTGTTTATCTATTTTATATATAGTAGTGTGTATATGTTACTCCCAAATTCCTAATTTATCTCTCCCCCCTTATAATATATATAAGATTATATATTAAATACAATCTTAATTTCAAACTACAGTTTTCCCAAATGTCAGCTTCATCTTAGGCAATAATGGCCAAGAAGTCATAAATTTGATGTGCTAGCTACATTTCTTCAACTAATACACATTAAAATAAATTCCTATTAAAACAACGTTCACCCATGCATCCTCTGTATAGTTGGCGAAACATCGAGATAAGGCGCAGAAACTGCTAAATCGGTAACCATGAGAACCATCATTTTAACAATTATTAATATCAACATAAGGAAGTTGAATATTATCTTCTCTTACTGACCACCAACTCCACTAGGAGTCCTTACGGGGTTAATGTGGGAAATGAGAACCAATACACTCTCAACATATTGTACCTCCTACCAGTTATTTATAAATAAGAATAATAATCATATCTAATACTTATGCAGTGAGTCACTATGTCCTCAAGCTTGTAATAAGAGTTTTTGCCAAGTATTTAATCTTCATAATAACCACAGGAGGCTGGGAGTAATGTGATCTGCGTTTTAATTTCAGGAGGGAAGGTGGTATGACTACGTGAGCTCCAGTCAGGGAGGGTTTGACCAATGCCCGTGGTAGAAGACTCCACATCTCCGACCTTGGAGGCCCAGAGAGTATTTCTAGCAGGCCACTCACTGAGCAGGGACCACAGCTTAGAGAAGTCATTATCATCAGGTGTGAAGGCCAGAGCCCACTTCTGATCTGGGTGCAACCCCAGGCAGGAACAGATGCTGTATTACAGCTGTTAAATGAATCAGTCAGATTTTAAAAAACATTTTTCTTATGTGAATTTTTAAGTGATTCAAATGTAAATCAACTATACGTCAATAAAAAATTTAATTAAAAAGTAAATTAATAAATGAAGTGATTTAAAGTTTAAATAAATCTCTATCAGCAACCATTTGAGATGGACTGCTGAGATGAGTCACAAATTAGCCACAGGCTTGTGGGTTTGTTAATTTGCACTTTTGGGTTTACCCATCATGGTGGACCCATAGGCAGCATTCAGATACATTCCAAAATGCCAAACATCATGCCTTTGACGGTATTAAAAACTAAATGAGTCAGAAACATGTACATGATTTTAATGAGGCTCAAGCATCAGAGCCCTCGGCCAGCCTCACACAAACAGGGCCACCAAGATAAAACCGAAAAACAACTCAGAAACAGCTGATGGACACACAATGGATTTAGTTGTAGGTGTGTTGAATTTAAGTTGAATTTAACCTAAGGCACTAATAGTTCACAAGAGAGAGAATACAGGTAGCCTGACGTCATCCCAGTAACTAAGCCTGGGGAAACAGATGGGCCTGCTTGCTCAGAGACCACCGAGAGGAAAGCAGTATCTCTGAGGTTAGGATGGGTGGGTAGGAATGAGAGCAGATGAAGACGGATTTCTGGTAGATGAGGCCGACCGAGCCACCGAGTGGGACAAGACTGGCACTCCAAGCAGGCTTCTATGTGCCACCTTCTGTGGAGGACCACCAAAACATCAGTGAGCTAGAGGGGTGAGGAATTTGTCACCGTGCAAACAGGGGTTGGCTCCATGGCAAGCGTCCTGCAGATCCCAAGAGGCAGTCTGACATCATGAACAAAAAGCATGGGCTATAGTTTCAGAAACACCTGGATTCACGTCCCAATTTTGTCAGATGTGTGACCTGGGACCCATTATTCAATCTTTTTCAATCTCAGTTCTCCCATCTGTTTCAGTGAAAATGACATCAGTATAAATAAATTGCTGGAAGGATTTTAAAAAGATAAGGAATCTCAAGGGCTTCATATAGCGCCTGGGGACAGGGCATAATAATAACTCATCAATCAATGACAGCTGTTGTCGTTTATATTTATGGTGGTATCTTTGACCTAGTTAGGGAATTAAAGAGGGGAGCCGAAGGGGGAAATGAGTTCAGTTCTGGATGCACTGAGTTAAGAGGCACTTTTGGTCATCCAGGTGGAGGTGCCCAATAGCCCCTATATACGTGTAGGCATGCAGCTCAAGAGACATAATCTAACTGGATCCAACCTCATCATACACTGCCCTGTTTAAACGCCCCTTCCGGAGTAGGGGCTGAGACGGTGAGCGCCATTTTTGTTTTGAAGGAGCCAATGTACTGATTTCAATTAAAATGAACAACCGGTAGATTAGAGCACTGGGTTAGCTGGGCAATGAGAAATTCCAAAATCCTTCCCGAAAACCAGAAAGCTACATGGATCAAGCAGCCTCAGCTCAGATCTAAACTTATTCCTTGCCTCTGCATTTTTGACTACAATCTTCTATTTAAATTTCCATCAGTAAATAGAGATCCAGGCTTTAGGTTTTTGAGTAGTTCTTAAGACAAACTTAATACTATCATTCCTGTTCCCTAGAGAATTATGGAAAGACAATTTTGGAATGTTGTTTTCTTGAGTCATTGCTATTATTTCTAACATATGCAATGCTTTTTGCCAAGTAAACATAATATTTAAATCACAGAAATACATAAATACATAAATCTTCAGGGTACACTGTCACTGATTATTTTAGAAGTCCAATAATAACATCTATGCACTCTGATAAAGAGACTTTTGCAGTTCTTTTTAAGTATTTTCACTGTCTCAATGGTAGAAATAAGGAATAAATGACCTCCAGTTTAAAAAAGGTAGTATCAACGAAGGCCCAAGCAAAGGAAGATCACAGTTTCATTTTGGGAGGTGTAAACGATTTGAACTCACCCAAATTTTCAGTATTATAGTGATATTCAATAAATTTAAGTGTCTAGATGAAATTTAATAACTATCTTAAATATGCTTTCATTTCACATGGAAACTGGCTTAGCAAAGTACAGTGCCAAGGAGGGTATAGAGGCCTCTAGATTGAATAGAGACAGAGGAAGACAACGCGGCAAGGTAGTGGGTGAGAAAGACGAGGAGCCGGAAAGCTGCGGGGGAAGAAGAAGAAAAACACAGACACCACGATGGTGAGGGTGGGTGAGAAGGCAGGGTGACAAAGGCTGAGCTCGTTCTCAGGAAACAGGCGGCGGAAGCAAACCTCTAGCCCGAGGCAGACTGAGGTCTTTGCACGTTAGTGACTTCTACCAGAACTCAGAACCGTGCTGTGGGCTACAGTAGTGTGAGCCACACTGAGGACAGGGTCAGGTCGCCAGATCTCTGTTGTATGGGGAAAGTGAAGAAGTCTATTCTTTGCACTGTTCTGGAGAAGCACATACGAGGCAGGGATCATTCATAGTTTTGGAAGCAGTTTCTACACAGCACCAAACCAAATGCACCACTTGGGGAGAAAAGAAGAAATGATCTTCTAGACAAATCTACTGAGCGACTACATGAATGTCTGCACTTTCCTCTGATTATTCAAGACTTAACTTCTCTGCCTATATGCACACTGTCGAAGAACCACTGAGAAATAACCAAGGGAAATAAATGGCCGATGGTGTCTCATCTCTGAAAACATCTTTTCCCCTCCCTGTGTCACAAAAGTGGAGCCGAGTGCTCAGCTAGGCTGTGAGGGTGGGGAAGGGGAAGAAAGAGCAAATATCACCCATGATAGTGCCCAAGATTCAGAAGCACCCTGCCGGTACAGAGAGAAGGCTGGGTGCCGGGATGTGATCATTTCTCAGCCCAAACAACTTTCCGTGTCTTTTAGTTGATTCCTGTGCAACTGATCACCTCAGCGGGAAAGCTGAGAAAAATCTGCTAGGAAGGTAACAAGGGCCATTTTCAAAAGAGGCTTTTCATTTATGAGCAGACGTGCTTTGAAAAGCAAAAGGGAACTTACATACAAAGCAAACAGGAAGACTACGGAAAGAAATTCCAACCTTTGCTGCAGGCCGTATCTTCACAGGCTCGTTCAATGTCAGTAAGGAAAAATTAATCAGAAAAAGTTGGACCCGCAGTTCCACATAGAGACGTGGAAAAGTGTAATTCTAGGTTCCTGGAAGAGTCAGAAGAGGTTGTCCACTTTGGGTCTGGGGGCTGTTCAGAGCAGTGTCAGACACTGAGCATCTAGGCAAACTGTCTGATCACTTCTAGACCCTCCTTCATAAGCATGAAAGAATAACCAGAAAGAAAGGTATTTAAATGACTGTAATATACGAGAAATTATGTGCGCATATGAGAACTCTCTGTACTGTATGCTTGATTTTCTATAAACCTAAAACCTCTTAAAAATAAAATCTATTAATTAAAAAACGAACATGTCTATAAGCCCACTGGTTAAAAGCCTGGGCTATGGAGTCAGAGCCCTGGGCTTGGTCCAAGATGCCACTTACTAACAGCTATTAGGTCCTTGGCCAGATGAGCCTCTTCACACTCAGAATCCTTTGTAAAATGTGTGGCGAAGACAAATAGGACAATACAGACACCACGGTCCTCGGCCTGTCTTAACAACTGAACTAAAAAAAATTTTTTTAATAATCACCTGGTGGTTTAGGCCACAGGATTGAATTGTTCCTTCCTTATAAGGCAGTTATAGAAATGGCATCAGAGAATTATACTGTCATCTATGAATTTTGAAATCATTTTTTAAAATGCTCTCTTTGGAAAACAAGGGGTTAATGTGAAACTCCCTCTTTCAAAAACTATGAAGATGGCGATAAAAGCATCAGAGAAAAATTATTAACAGTAAAGATCTTTTCCAACCAAGTTATGTCATAGGTTTAGCACAGGATAGATTTTATGGTAACAAATGTAGTTTCACCTTTAATAAGAGGTAGTTACTCCACCATCAGCATTGTAGATTATCACTGTTATAAATACCTTTTGCTTAAGAGAACTAGTGTAATGTCAATCAAATGCAGGACTCTAGAGAGGACCTAGGGAATAAACAGTACTAAATGTCATCTCCACACCTTGAAAGTCATTAGAAATTATGATAGAATAGACATTTAAAGACAAATGCAAGCGTTATCAACTGGAGGAAAGGCATATAAGCTCTGAATGCCCAGCTTTTAAAATAATGATGGCTGACATTTACTGAGCATTTACCACAGGTGATGTGTTAAGACCTGGATAGGTATTATGCTATGTCATCCTCACAACAACCCTAAAAAGTAGATACTATCCTTTTTCCCTTTTTAAAGAAAAGGGAACTGTGGCAGAGGGGTCAAATAACCTGTACAAGATCACCCAATGAGCGCATCAGGTTCTACAAAGAGCTATGTCTCCGAACAAAGCAGAGCCAATGAATATAATTTATTTGGGCTTTCAAGAAGTCAATGGCATGGTGTTCGTACCAAGAGTTATTTAAAAACAAAACGAAATGACGATTGGGCTAAATGTTTTGTAATGGATAAAAAATTCACTTAATAATATGCCCCAAAGAAAGAGCTGAATTAGTATCCTGATGACAGATGTGTCAGTACTAATCCTTGCAGACGGATCCTGGCTTAACCTTATTTCACATTTCAGAAATAACCCTGAAGTGGAAATAGAGTCCCAAGTCTAAGTTTGTGGATGACGTTAGTATTTTTCGAAGAGTAAAATGCAAAGCAACCACAGAAGAGGCTCACAAACCATGAGGCGGCTCCACAGCGGCAGGTGACCTTCACTGTGGGCCAGCAGGCTCTTCCGCTGGACAACACTAAGCCTTCTACACTTAACACACAAGAAGCACTGGACTATTAGTTTTATGGGAAATGGGATTTTTGGAGCTCTTATAGACTATATTGATATGACAAAAAGGTCTAGAAGACAGGGTACATTTCTAGGAAGAGTATGGAAAGCAATCCAACAAGCATAATTACTTTGTAACTAGTTTATGAAACACTCCCGCTGCCCATATTTTTTAGGTATTAATTCATCTTTTATTGAGATCACTGTAGTTTCACATGTAGTTGTGAGAAACAATAGATCGCTTGTACGCTTTGCCCAGTTTCCCCCAATAGTATCATTTTGCAAAAGTATAGGACCTGTGCCCATATTTACAAACAAAATTCTACTACTCGACTCCATCTGGAAAACACTATGCAGGTCAGGGAAATACACATCAAGAAAGGCACAGGGGCCTAGAGATGGTTAAGATCAGAGGAGCTGAAATGACTATAGGAACAGAGGGGCTGCAATAGGTTAACCAACTACAAATCTAGATGCCTCCAGTCTAACAAAACAAAGTCAGGGATGGATTTTTAAAATGACTTAAAAACCTATTAGTTATACAGAGGGCACATAGGCTGTCTTTGGGCTTAATTTCAGATTCTAGAATATGAGAATCATGTGGACTTCACATTTAGACAGGATGGCAAATGATATTGTGTGAAAAACTTAGACCACAGAGTCTGATTGAGGAAACTCCCCCAACTCCTCCCCTTTCCTCCCAACCCCCCAGCACTCAGTACTGTGGGACCGCCCACAAGTTACATTAACTCCCTCAGTTCATTTCCTCATCTTTCATCTGGGGATAATAATGGCACCTTCCTCCTAGGGTGGTTATGGCCATAAAGTAAGAAAATTCATGCAACAATGCCTGGTGCAAATGAAGAGGTTACTGTTAGCTAAGGTTGATATTATTCATTTAAAGACCTTTAAAGCACAGTTTCTAAACTTTGGCACTCTTGACATTTTGCACCAGATAACAATTTGTTGCGGCAGTGTTGGGGCAAGGGGTGTCTTGTACATTGCAGGGTGTTTACCAGCACCCTTGGACTCTACCCACTAGATGCCAGTAGCACTCACACTCCAGCTGTGACAAGAAAATAATGTCTCCAGATATTGCCAAATGTCCCGAAGGGGGCAAAAAAACAACAAACGAAAACACCCAGGTTGAAAACCACTGACTGCTGTTTTAAAGGAACCAGTTTAGGACAAGAAGATGAAGTACTACTTTCTACAGTGATAGCCATTTTCTAGTTAAAGCAACCAGTGCTATATACTAAAAACATAAAAAGGTTCAAGAAGGATTTAGAAATAACACACACACACAAACTCAATGTATAAAGTTTCTAAAAGACATTTGGAATCTGGGTACTTCTGACGCTGAGGTAATGTAGACTCCCTCTTACTGACTTTAAAGACTGTCTGGGGCTGCTGCCAGATAGGATGAAACATTATGTGGATGATCAGACCCACCTAGTAGGAGACCTGAGATGCTCCCTGTTCCTGAAACCCAATTATAAACTGCACCTGCAGCAAAAACCCCTTTTGTGGAGCCCTTGGAGGGTACTGAGTTCTACAAAGTGTTCCTGAATCTCCCTGAACATCAGAATCATCAAGGGGAGCTTTTCAAACGTGGAAAGTTTCAGGCCTCATCTCTACATTTTAATTTTGCATCTTAGGGTGGGGAGTCCAGACATCTGTACGTTTAATAAGCACTGCCAAGTAATTGGGAACATCTGGTCAGGTAGACAGTGTCTTAAAATACGACAGAGAA
This sequence comes from Delphinus delphis, assembly GCF_949987515.2. Classification (NCBI taxonomy): domain Eukaryota; kingdom Metazoa; phylum Chordata; class Mammalia; order Artiodactyla; family Delphinidae; genus Delphinus; species Delphinus delphis. The sequence goes on along the minus strand of NC_082698.1, from coordinate 72,641,089 downwards.
GGTCAGGCTCTCTTCGAGTCTGCCCCATTCCAACTTCAACCTTAGGAAGAGACCTACAGACCATACAGTATTCTTTATGGGAATAGTTATAGACTGTACCTAGATATACTACATTAGTGCTTTCAAGCAACGTTAGCAACAAGGCTTTTACCCAAATGGAAAGTTCAATGTGAAAGTCAAGATTTTATAATAAAATAATTAATTAGGTATTGCTTTAGAATGATTACTTACAGTAGTAAGTCTTCAGTTATCTCCAGTGACAGCTTTTGCTAAAAATTCCATCACCTGTGCTCAGACAGAACAGGGGTTACTATGCTTAGTCATGGGGAGCAACGTCAAATGGTCCTTGTACATACGTTGAAAATGACAATCTGGTGAAAAGACAATCCTCATTCCATTTTCCCATCAACACCACCAGAATAGATGCTTACTAATGTCTGGTGGAAACATTTGCTTCAGCTGTAAGAGAGGGCTGCTGATTCAGTGAGAGGAATTTGAGCCTCACTATCATGTGGGTTTCCATCTCGCATTATGCGGTTTGCAACCTAGAGGTAGGGTGACCAGCTGTCCTGGATTGCCTGGAATTGAGGACTTCCCAGCATGTGGAATTTTTAGTGCTAAAACTGGGGCAGTTGGTTACCCTCTGTACAGTCCCGAAGCTGCCTTGCAGCTGGTACCTTCTGTGTCGCTTTTCTCTAAAGCCCTCTGCATCCCTCAGATCTGTCCCTGTCCCCAGCCCGCCCACCTCGAGCTCTAGCTTGAGCACCTTTCTCCCGAAGTGAATGGACTGAGCCAACTGGTCACAGACCCTAAGGTATAAGTCCATGTGGTCTGTGAGCTCTTTCCATTGATGAAACTGAGTCAAAGAAAACCTAAGAGAACCTGACCTTCTTTCTCTCTTAATTCAAGACACTGTCCACTTAAACAGTGGCTCCCAATACTCAAGAATGTTTACGAAATATAAAGACTCCAGGACTTCCAACCCTAGACGGTCTAGAGATGAGGACCGAAAATCCCCAGGTATAAAAGCTTGCTGTTAATTGTGATGTGCGGGCAGGCTCAGGAACGCTCTCTAGAACACAGTGTCCCTTCGGGGTGCCACAAAACCTGCTCTTGCTGCAAGTGCAGTTTGTAATTGGATTTCTAGAACAAGGGAGCATCTCAGGTATTTTACTAGGTGAGACTAATCTTTGTATCCTGTAAACTCAAGTTAAAACACAATATTTACCCCAATAAAGATGTTAAAAAAATAAAAAAATAAAAAAAAAAAAAATTCCACTTAAAAAAAAAAAAAAAAAACACAATATTTGATCTCAAGACATAGAGAATACGGTACTTTGCTCAGACCAGCATTTCAGACGCCCCCTGCAAAAGTTAAACCACCTCAGGGACTTCCCTGGTGGTCCAGTGGTTAGGGACTTGGCGCTTCCACTGCCGAGGGCCTGGATTCAATCCCTGGCTGGGGACCTAAGATCCCGTAAGCCATGTGGCACGGCCCAAAAAAATAAAAATTAAAATAAATTAAAAAATTAGAAATCTAACCTTGATGTTTAAAGAAAAGTTAAACTACTTAAGTCATGCCTTAAATCAAGTCGAAAGTAAGGTTGAAACCTACTTAAATCACAAGTTATATTCCTGAAGGTTTGCTCTGAAAGGTTAATTAGTAGCACATCATACCCAGATATTCCTGTAAAAATCCCTTGTTGGATTTTGTCCTTCTTATACCAAATATTCACATCAACAATTAATAATCCAATATTTATAGACATCTAAGGCCCAGGGCTAGATTCTAGACTTTAAGAGAAAAAGAATTTTTTTAAGTTACTGTAACTTTTTACAGACTTACGACATCTGTGCTAATCCACGCAATCACACTATCATCAGGGCTTTACGCACACACACACACACACAAAACTATAGTTTCCAGGTGTTCAAACATCACTCAAGAAATCCATTCACAGGCCCTGAGTTAAGGACAGCTGATCTAATATGAGCATAAATTTCTCCCTTCTGAGTGACACGTGGACTAGAAAATGCAGGGCCTTCCTAGAAGAGTGTGTCTTGGAAGACAATGAGACCACACTATCCCATAAATTGAACTGTGAAAGCCTCTTTGAAATGCTTATCACTTTGGCAATATTCCTGCCAAATGAAGAAACTCCTTAGGTCCCTGAAAACATCTAGAGTAGGTGGTTTATAGATTGTGTCAAAGGTATATTTTTTTAATAAAATTACAGTGAAACATGGGCGAAATAAAGCATTCCAAGGTCCAAAATCAGGGCTGGGACTTCTTCACTTTCCCTGCATCAATTCCCATGCAGTCAGTTTAGCTAAACGAGACTCCTATTCATGAGCTCTGCAAAGGCCAAAAACATCAGGATAGGTTTTATCTTTGAAAACTTGCAGGAGCTGTTTTTGCCTAGCGCACGTGTGCACTTGTGCACGTGCGTACACACACACGCACACACACACACACACAAACACACCCCAGAGTGGAAACCTCTCTTTTTCATAAACTCTCTTGGAAGGACTCTGGCGTATCTCAGATTCACCTACATTTTGGAAAATCCAGCATCCAGCCTACAGGCCTCCTCTATAAAGAGCCCTTTGCCCATTTCTGCCATTTGACACCTAACATGGAATATATTGATGGTTCTTTTGTGTGGGTGATCCCTACATAAACTTAGTACATATTTCTATTTTATAAAGAATGTGTTAATAAGTTTATTCAAAATCCCGTCCATCCAGAATGAGAAAACGTAAAGCTATTATTGACCTTTGGAAAAAATAAGACACATACACATAGAAGTCATGTTAAAATATGTATATATACACATATGTCTATGTGTGTGTATATATCTATATATGCATCTCCATATCCAACAGGCAGCAAATATTTTATTAAACAGTCTTTGCCAGATACTTGTGAAGCTATACAAAGCATCAGATAATTCAAAAGTTAATTTGTATTTGGCTTGGGACTTCTCTATGTGTTTTGTATGCTGTTTACAGGGTGTGGAATATGGGGTTGGTAGAAGAAGGGCATTGTCTAATAATCTGACTCCAATCCCTAACTGGCTTGACACTGGCTCCTACCTGATTGTACTTGCACCTCATCCAAACACAATGGCCAACAGAGCAGAGGAGCTCACCAGGCAACAAGGACAGCCAACTGGCTACCCGCATCCACAGGAAGTAATTTACCACTCACCAGGAGGGCCACACTAGGCCTCAGTGTCCTTACTATGAATAGTATTATTTCACAGGTTTAACGATTTAAATGAATAGCTATGAAGTGCTTAGAACAGTGCCTGGATCACAGAAAGTCTTCCATAATAATAGTAGCTACTATTACTAGCTATTATTAGCCACTGTTATTAATACATATTCAAACACTGGAAATGGCTGTTTTGCCTACTTAGACCATGTGGGTCTGTTTTAAACAGTAATATCTTCAATGCATTATTGCTAATGGTATGGATACAGATTACCTTTGTAAATCTCTTCCTTCAACTCCTGGAGCAAGCTCACCTAAGCCTATTTCTACCATCCACTCAGAAACCAGTGTGCAAACCTCTGACCCACTGATGTTAGAAAAGATAAGCTGTGCTCTCGTTTCTGCCCATATAAATTTAGTACTTCTTTCCCATCAAAGTCTTCCTGGGAGCATTGATTTGCGTTCTGCTTGCTAGCCAACCTACTATCCCCGAGATTAAAACCAGAGAAACTAACAGCCAAATGAGACCCAAGTTTGAGACTTTTCAACACAGAAATTAATGCTAAAAAAATGAGACAGAAAAAGACCATATAGCGTTGGAAGGAGCTGTGTCACTCACCTCCACCTTCCCTGGGGTGATGGATCATCTTACAAGCAGTTAACAGAAGAAACGAAGCAGCAATGTTGAAACTCCCCTAATCCCTCAAAAATATCATGAGCTGAGTCTCAAGACAGCACAGATGATCTAAATCCAGTGACATATAAACATGCCGCTTGTGTGTCACAGGAGACCAAATAGGAAAACGAAGACCAGGTATTACGGGTGCTTTTCACCTGACACCATCTCTGGAAGTCTGACCCTTGGCCCCCGGCTAGAGAGGGAGATGTGGATTCCAGCACATCTTCATGCCTCCTGCCCCCGCCCCCACTCAGCCCCCCGGTGCACCAGGCACTGTTTCCCACGGGGCCAGGTTTAGGAGGAAGCAGCAAGATGTAGAACTACCCTGACAGTACAGACGGGGAGCCCGCCCCCTCGAGCCCAGGCTCTTACCTGTGGCATCTGCCCCCTCAGCAGGGGCGCTCTGGCCGGACGCCGGGGCTGGATCCTTGACTCCGTGCACCTGAGCGGCTTCTTCCTGGTGTGTCAAAAAGGCAGAGCACAGATCAGTTTCCAGGGCTTGGAGCTTCAGCAAGGGATTCTGCCAGCAAAAGCAGAACATCGGGCTGGCTCAGTCAGATCCTGAAGCAACGCTGGGTCTGCAGCTCTTTCTCCGGCGCCTGGCAGGAAGGGGGTCTCGGCCTCAGCTGCTTCAGGCAGGGCTGGCTGTGCCGGCATCAGAGGCGCGCTCTTCCACAGGCAGTCTCTGTTTCTGCTTCATATCAATCCTAACATATATTGATTATCTGTGACACACGGGACTGATGATTTCGTCAGCAAGAGACACTGCACCCGGAGAACCAGTCTGAGAAGGTATCTGCTTCCCCAGTGGTTGAGCCTTTACGCTTTGCAAGTGTTTCATTCATTGTGCTGACATCAGGAGCGAATGACATTAGGCCCCTCCCAGGCTACCATTCATAAAAGCCCGCAGTGCACACAGTGACTGCTGCAGAGGCCGCCTGGCAGCTGGGAGGTGCGTCGGGGCTCCCTTATCTGCATCTGCATGTGGGGTGTGTGCGTGCCTGTAGGTGTGTAGGGGTGTGTGTGTGTGTGTGTGTGTGTGTGTGTGTGTGTGTGTGTGTGTGTGTGTGTGTGTGTGTGTGTGTGTGTGTGTGTGTGTGTGTACGTGTATCTTCTGAAGTTACTTTTCTCACATGGAATGGATACAGCTGCCTTTTACCAAGAACAGAGTAGAGGGATGGAGGGAGATGACCTTGGTCCCTTAGTCTGACCCAGCCACTGAGGGAGAAGCAGTTTACCGTTCATCACTGCCAGCACAAACTCCCCACTCCCCCTCTTCCTTTCTCATTTTAAATTCCTCCAGCGGTTCTTAATACGAACAAAGTCAGACAGACTGACGCACGTATGCGTATGCTGCTGTGATGCAGACGCCCCGGCAAATTCATTCCCCCAACCAGGTCAAAGTGAGTCATGCCGAGTCCCTGGCTGGGCCCCAGTCCCCTGCAACAGGGAAGCTCTGCAGGCCCCAGAGCTCCTGGTGGGGGACGGGGGGCTACCCGGAGTGGAGTCGTGTGTCCTTTTCCCTGCTCTGACCCTGCAACACACACATGTGCACACACGCACCCAAGCACCTGCTGACAGCCCGCCTTCATATAACCTATTCCCCACACACCCTCATAACCACCACTACATCCCACCCCAGACACACCCCCCCAGACCATGGCCCACACATACCCTCACGCCCTATCACACACACACTCCACCCCAGATGCACCCTCATTCCCATCTCCCACTCTCACACCCTACCTCACCCCTTGTGCCCTGACACCCTCACACCTTACCTCACATACACACCCACGCCCCACACCTCCTCCCATCCCAACCCCTCCCCGCACACATACCCTCATCATACTGTTGATGTGAGTACATACGAACCCACAGCGGTGTTTTAAAAGCTGCTCACTAAGAAGAGAAAAACAAATACCGTATGCTAACACATATATATGGAATCTAAAAAAAAAAGAAAGAAAAAGAAAAAAAAATGGTCAGAAGAACCTAGGAACAAGATGGGAATAAAGATGCAGACCAACTAGAGAATGGACTTGAAGATATGGGGAGGGGGAAGGGTAAGCTGGGACAAAGTGAGAGAGTGGCATGGACATATATACACCACCAAACGTAAAATAGATAGCTAGTGGGAAGCAGCCGCATAGCACAGGGAGATCAGCTCGGTGCTTTGTGACCACCTAGAGGGGTGGGATAGGGAGGGTGGGAGGGAGGGAGGGAGACACAAAAGGGAGGAGAGATGGGGATATATGTATAGCTGATTCACTTTGTTATAAAGCAGAAACTAACACACCATTGTAAAGCAATTATACTCCAATAAAGATGTTAAAAAAAATAAGTAAAAAGTTTTAAAAAACAGCTGCTCACTGAGGAATGTCTTAAATCTGTTGTCTCTTGGCCAGTCTGAAAGCGGCAGGTCCGTCGCAGGCTCAGGACCCCTCCTCTGCTCAGCTCAGAGTTGGAGCAAGACCTAGTACAAACCTCCCTGTGCTCAGGGGCTGCTGCCTGGGAGCCCACAGCTTGGATGAAGCATCTGCCTGACACCAGGCCATTTTTTTATAGCTTCTTCTTCCTCTCTGGGATGTCTTCCCAGAAGCTAAGTGTGGAAGCAAGAGCCCAAGGCTACTGACAGGTGGTACAGAAGGAGCAAGGGCACCAAGTTTCTGGAAAGATTTAGTGTCCAAGCATCTGGGAAGCAAAAAGAATGATTCCAGGCAAGCTTCCAACTGAAGGACTTTGGATATTGGAGTGACCTCTCAAAAAGAGCAAAACTACTCTGAAAATTAAGAAATAATGCCGTGAGAATGTAAGACGGTACAGCTGCAACAGCAAACAGTATGGTGGTTCCACAAACAGGTGTTTCTAAAAATAGGTAGTTCCTCAAATATGGTAAATTCTGAAAACAGAACTACTGTATGATCCAGCAAACCCACTGAAAGAATTGAAAGCAGTGACTCTAACAGATATTCGTATACTCATGTTCACGGCAACATTATTCACAATAACCAAGAAATGTATTATGGACTGAACTGTCTCCCCCAAATTCATATATTGAAGCCCTAACCCACAATGTAACTATATTTGGAGACAGGGCTTTTAAGATGCAATCAAGGTAAAATAAGGTCATAAGGGTGAGGCCCTAATCCAATATGACCAGTGCCGTTATAGAGAGAGAGAGACACCAGGGATGCACATACACAGAGGAAATGCCATGTGAGGACACAGTGAAAAGGCAGCCATCTGCAAGCCAAGGAGGAGGCTTCAGGAGAAACCAATTTTGCCGGCACCTTAATCTTGGACTTCTTACCTCCGGAACTGCGAGATAATAAATGCTGTTTCGGCCACCGAGTCTCTGGTATCTTTTTGTTAATGGCAGTCCTAACAGGGTATTAGCAGATTAATACAAGTTGGAAGCAACCCAAGTGTCCATCCGCAGATGAACTGATAAATAAAATGTGATAGATACATACAGTGGAATGTTATTTAGCCTTAAAGAGGAAGAAAATTTTAACACACGCTACGACATGAATGGACCTTGAGGATATTATGCTAAGTGAAATAAGCCAGTCACAAAAGGACAAGTATCTAGAGCAGTAAAATTCATAGAGATGGCAAGTAGTATGGTGGCTGCCAGGGGCTGGTGGGGAAGGAAAGGGAGTTAGTGTTTAAAGGGTGCAGAGTGTGAGGCTGGGAAGATAAATAAAGTTCTGGAGCCGGATGGCGGTGATGGTTGCACAACCGTGTGAATGTGCTTAATGCCACTGAACTGTACACTTTAAAATGGTTAAAACGTTAAATTTTATGTTATATCTATTTTACCACAATTTTAAAAAACAAAAAGTAAAAAAGAAAGAAAACCAGTCCTTCTCTACATTTAGCGGGAGGACGTGGAACCAGCCGCCTCCTGTAAACTCTACGTGCTCTTGTAGAAAAGCAGAGGAGGACACGGCCTTCACACCGAACCAGAGGCCATCTCTGCTACGTACTGTGCAGCTAACTTGGGGCAAGAATCTTGGCTATTCTAAGCCTTAGTCTCCTCATGCATAAAAAGAGGCAATAATGACAGTGACAGTGGCACCTGCTCGAAGAGTGAAACAAGGGAAGGCACAGAGAGCACTTTGCACTGCATCAGCACGTGGGAAACACTCAAGCACTGGACTCCATGGTTATTACATTCATCTCCAAACCCCAGGGGCTGCTGGGCAGCGGGCTGGTGGTGTGGGAGGCCAGACCCCATAGCATCTCTTGACCTTGACTCATCACTCTGCATCTGCCCAGGAAGAACCTGAGACTACGTGACTTGAAAGTTCCCTTCAACTTTCCAGGAAAGAAAAGCAAACATGTCCGTGTACTGAGGCTGGTGCACAGAACCTGACAGAGTGGATGCTTGGAAGGTGTTTGTGGAACTGAAGCAAGTGTTCACACAACACAAATCAACAGCAAAGAATCTCACTGCAGAGGAGCTCGTCAGGTCACGTTCAGAGGACTCTCTCCTCCCCCAGAGAGTGGGGTGTAATGCTGAGACCCAGTTACCACTGGGAGTAGTCACAGGTGGTTCTCACCCGTCTTCCCGCCCTCCTCCTCCCTCACTCGTACTCATACTGAAACCGAACCGATGCTCCGAGCGTCGAAGGAGATCCATTTGCACGGCTGGTTTGCTCCTCTCTCAGACACCAGGTAGGAGGAAGCTTAAAGGAATGGGGGAGAGCAGAGTGGCAAATGGAACAGGAGAGAGGAGATGAAGGTCTCGAGGGATAAGAAGACATCCAAGGAGAAGGGAAAACATAAACTGCTGGAATTGAGGAGGCAGAATGGAAGAAACTCTGCTCACCGACTGTCATCAGCTATGTCCCTCCCCAACCCTCACTGACCCCTTCCCTGAGGACCACCTGCTGTTCCTCAGCACAGGGACAGAGAGTGGAGGCTTGGATGCCCCATGTGGGATGGAGCCTGGTGACCAGAGAACGCACAACAGGGGAAGCTGGAGGCTTTACCTATGAGCAATCTATGCCACTGTCACATACATGTCCTTCCAGTGGGCAACAGGAGGAATCCAGCCTGTCCCATCAGGGCTGAGCCCCACAGAGCCTCCTCTGAGAAGGCTGGAGCACTGCTTGCATCACACACGTGAGGGTCATGCCCCCAGCAGCTGTACCAGCACACGTGCAGCTCCCAGGCTCCAGCAGCTCTCAACGCACAAAGAGATACACTGGGCTCTGGAGCATGAGACTGATGTCAGCCCCTTCCCCGCGGGGCTCCAGTCTAGTGGGGAGATGGCTACTACACTGTCATAGGGTGATGGAGGAAAGACACCACAAGCCCGCAGACAGAGTGAATAAGCAGCTGTTTCACTCTCCAACCTTGCCTGACTTGGTGACCTTTTATGCAGGAATGAGCTTTACCCCTACAGAAAAATGAAGGGCAGCCAACCCCTGTGGTCCCAGTGCTACCTCCGGCCCTTCTCTTGCTCGGGGGCCGCGGGGTGGGGGGGGCTCCTGGTCCCTGGCAGGCTGCCCTCAGCCCCTCCCTTGAGGCCAGCCTGCCAGCTGGCTTTTCCAGGTTTACATCCAAAGTCTCCCTGAATGGGTCTCTACAATCTGCAGGAAAACTGAACAAAGGCTGATGGATCCTCTAAAGAACAATGCCTACCTCTGCTTCCCCCGTTCTCCCATCTGGTCATCAAAGAAACCGGAGAGATGTCCGTGAAACCTAGGTGTGGTTTTCTACAAGCTAATTTTTCTCTTTTACATAATGGAAAATATGCGACTTGTTTTAGAAAATACTCTACTCATTTTCTCTCCTCTACAATTACCGGGTCCCACTTTAGTTGGCTGGAATGGAGAACACCCACACAGGCTGGATGGTGGAATACTATTTTAGGATGCCTTTGTCTGCAATTCACCAGTTGCAGAGGACAGACAGCTTACTTTTACTTTCTGTGAAGCGGTTTCGTGACCCTCTCCCACCCCTCTATCTATCCAAGAACTGTGCATAGATTCTCCGTGGCAAAATCAAACTGGGAATCTGCTCAAAACAGAGGATACAACAGGGTCCCAAACAACCCCATTTCTATTTACCACTCTCTTCCCTGAGCTTTCCTGTGTCCTGTGTAGGCTCCACCCCAACACACACGCACACACGTGCACACACACACACACGCACACGCACGCACCCCACCCCTCCTTTCCATCTACTCCCTGCCCCTACCTCCCCAGGCCTTGAATTCAGCTGTAGCTGCTTCACAGTCAAATTTCCATCAAATCTTAAGCCAGTTCTGATTACCTCATCCAAAGAGGGCCCCCCAATTTCTCTTTTAGCATCTTGATTTTTTTCCTTCCCAACACTCACTATAATACAGAATTTTATTTATTTCTCTACTTGTTTATTGGCTCCTTCCAGCTCCAGAAGGGCTGGAAGCATACTGCCATTGTTCTCGGCTGTACCTAGCACAATGGGTAGAATAGGGGCCAACCATAAAAATCCTGCATTGAATATTAGTGTTGTTTGCCTGGACCCTTTAGGCAGTACTTGGGAGGCCCTTCTGAGTATCCAATTTCAAGCCTCCTTGCTGCCCTGGTTCAGAAATTTTTAAATGCTTACGAATCACTGAGGAGTTTGTTAAAGACGTACGCTCCCAGGCAGGGACAGACACGGATTCTGTGGCCTGGGGCAGGGTCACTTAGATGCAGGAGGTCCAAGGTTCACACTTTGAGAAATACTGCCCTATTCCTTAGGGACTTGACCCACCCTAAATGCTGCCTTGGTTGCCTGTTTAGCGCTACCTGTCCCAGAAACAATAGCTTTTCCCTGACCTCCAGCCTTCTGACAGCCTCACTGGCCTCCGGCCCTGGTACCCCCTGAAACGGGACCTCCACATCAGGAAGTATAAAGTATGGGGTGCTCGGAAGCAAGGCAGTGTTACCTCCTGAACTGCTGCTGCCGTCCTCTGGGTGTTCTTGCCAAAAGAACTGGGACGTCCTCCAATGGCGATGGCTACAAAAAAACGCCAAATTCACCCCATCCCTAGGGACTCTGGGCAAAAGAAGTGGGACTTCCTCCAATGGTGATGGCTACAAAAAAACGCCAAATTCACCCCATCCCTAGGGACACTGGGCATTTGGCTAATCCTTGTGGGGCCTGTGTTGCTTATGTCCCAGTATGCTTTGCAGCCAAGTCTAACTGAGGACCAGTACACCTCGGCTCAGCCCATCCCAGCTTCCTCAGGATGGTCAGCCCTCACTGTCCTGCACTACCCAATGGAGAGATTCAATATAAGAGAACAAGCTATTCACTTCAAGTAGTCCTCTGCTGACAAGAGGATCCAGGTCTTATTCTGATAATAGCGGTACTTCTTTCTTAAACAAGGGCAATCTTGCCACCACACATGATAACCCAAACCAAATTTCCTTCCAGCCAGATGATTAGATTTCAACCTAGGAAGAGGGAGTCGTGTACTTAGTTTTACCTGTTTGTGATATCCTCAATAGGTTTACTTTATTAAATAAACAATAAAAACAAGATGTTTGGGAGAGAATAATATAGTTCTATAAACTCATGTTCTAAAACAGGACTCTGAGCTTTTCTACGTGGTAAGATGTGGATTTTCGAAAAATAGAATATGTCTCATTTTCAACTCATGGAATGGACTTCAATAGTTTCCCAAGGTCATAGTGATTGGTTCAAGAATGGGCTACAAGTCACAAGCCAGATAAATGAGACTCAAGTATGGAACTTCATGGATCTAGAAAGGACTCCATTTCTACTGTGTGATAGGCAGAATCTTAAAGATGGCCCCCAAGATTCCTGTACCCTGGTTACTCAATCAAACACGAATTTAGATGCTGCTAAGAAGAGATTTTGCAGATATAATTAAAGTCCTAACTCAGGTGACCAAGGATACAGAGATTGCTTGGATGGGCCTGACCCAATCAGGTGAGCCTTTTAAAAGCAGAGTGTTTCTTCCAGCTGGCAGAATACAACATCACAGAGATTTGGAGCACAGAAGGATTTGGTGCTGCTGGCTCAAAGGTGAAGGGGCCCAGGTGAGAGGGAACGCAGGCAGTGTCTAGAAGCTGAGAGCTATCCCCCAGATGCTGACCAACAAGGAAATGGGGTCTACAGTCCTACAACCTCAAGGAAGTAATTCAGGCAATGACCTGAATGAGCTTGGACATGGACTCTTCTCTGGAACCTCCAGATAAGAGTCTATCACAGCCAATGCCTTGTTTTCATTTTTGTGAGACCTTGAGCAGAGAATCCAATGGAGTCTACTCAAATTTATGACCTACACAACTGTGAGCTAATAAATGGATGTTTGAAGCTGTTAAGCTTTTGGGAATTTGTTTCACGGTAATAGAAAACTAATATACACTGGAATTACTAGCTGTAAGAACAGTGTGTCCCTAGAGAGCGTTGGTCAACCCAAAGATAAGGTCAATATAGGAAAGCAGAGTCAAAATGGAAAGAGACGGCATCTACATGACGAGTCTTTAATCCCTGGAACTAGCCATTTGTGAAGCCTATCCTGATCCTAAAGTTTCAGGCGTTTGAATCAATAAAATCCTGTTATTTATGAAAGCCAGCTTGAATTGACTTTCAGTCACAAGGAAAAAAACCCAGATACCGGAAAAAAAATTATCAGTCAATTCTGATCTAAGGCCCAACCCTATAGACTGGGTTTGCATTTCAATAGAAAAAGACAGCTGCCTATTCCTACAGAAAGAAATACCATTCAGCCAACTCAGGAGTATCAAGGGCCTGAATAAGCCTCCTGCTAGACCATTTTCTCAAAATTAAAACAATTTTGAGGGAGAAACACATCTCAAACCAAACAGTAAGTACCATCTGGAGGTCTGCTATGGCTTGCCGCCAAAACGTATCTATATGCTGAACTATGGATGGTAATAAAAAGACAATCAAATCCTTCACATGGAGACCCACACGTAGACATGTGCACATACACTCAAAAAGGGGCGCAATTTGCCTCATTCCATCCGTCATGGGAACCTATGACTAAATTCTACAAGGGCTGGGAAAATGAAGAAAAACAAAAAAAGGTGGAATCAGTGAGTGTGAAAACTGAAAGCAGTCCTAGAGCTAACCCAATTCAAAACCCGCCTCCATTTCACAAACGAAAAACTACAAGAAGCTGATGGGCTGCTTTATGACATGCAGTCTGGGAGTTGGAAAAAGGAGGAGGAGGACCCAATATGGCACGTTTTCTCAGGGAAGGGGAGACCCATTCATTTTCTTCATACATCTCTTATTTTACTTAAATGAAACTGAAGCCAGGAATGCGATCTACTAGGATGTGGAGAGGGAAAACGGTATTTTTTCTCATTTTATCCTTCAAGCAACTTTTTGAACTACTGATTGCTTATTGATTACATGGACACAGGGAAATGACTAGAACCAAGGATCGAGGTGGATTAGACATTGACGATCTCAAGTCTAGAATATTTTCCAATCAGGATCTATGACACCCCCAAAAATAATATCTTCTGATGTTTTACAGAGGCAGATATTTTCCAACCAGGATCCAGGGGACCCCAACAAATAAAATCTCCTGATGTCTCATAGAGGCAGAGTGTGAAAGTTCAGCTCAATGCCAGAACGGACACTTAATCAGGTTTTCAGAAACCAACTCCTACGGTATACACCCAGAGACACCAAAACTCATGGAACGGAGAGGCAAGTCCTATCAGGAGAACCAAGGTCAAAAACTAGGGGCTTGAGACTGGCAGAAGAAAAGTGAGGCTGGCAGGAATCAGGTCTATACTCACACCCAGTAGAAATAAGAAGTGAGTTTTTCAGTTCACTGGGAAAGTACTGGGAACACACCCAGAGACAGATGCTCATAGGTAGCTATGTCCCATCATGTATCACCTTACTACATACAGGAGAGCTCGGGTCAAGCACCAGCTCTGGGATCAAATATAGCTGAGCCCCATCTATCTGTGACAGAGCAAGTGGAATTAAGAAGTTTAAAAAGCAGATGTGAAATACGAGATGTGAAATTTGGAGAAAATATAAAGCACATATGTAACATCTTAAAATTGCTACAATCGACAATTACAACATTAGGGTCCATAGAAACATCTGGAAAGTATTTGCGGACCATGCTTCTTACAATGCTCAAGAAACTGCTTTTTTTACTTTAGACTTGCAAGTTGGAATGGAAGGAAGAGAGCAGATATGGAACTAGTGGGTTCTTTTTAAAGAACTAGAAGGCTGTGTGTTGGAGGCTGTGGTGTATAAATAAAAGGGACAGGGGCTTCCCTGGTGGCGCAGGGGTTTAGAATCCACCTGCCAATGCAGGGAACAAGGGTTCGAGCCCTGGTCTGGGAGGATCCCACAGGCCGTGGAGCAATTAAGCCCGTGGGCCACAACTACTGAGCCCATGCACCACAACTGCTGAGCCCACGTGCCTGGAACTCGTGCTCCACAACAAGAGAAGCCCGCACACCACAACAGAGTAGCCCCCCCAACCCCATCGCAACTAGAGAAAGGCCGCGCGCAGCAACGAAAACCTAACGCAGCCAAAAATAAATAAATAAATAAAAATTAAATAAATAAATAAAAGGGGCAAAGAGCAATGAAGATAGGTAACATAACAAAAAATTCTACCTTACATATCCACTTGGAGATGGAAGGAATACTCCTATAAAAAATCAGCTGTACAGAGAGACTGAAAGAGAGTTCATTTTTAAAAAGTACAATTAGTAGCAACTGATCATGAGTCAAAAACTAGAAACAACCATACAATGGGTTACAGCAAGGAGAGTGAAAGCTAAAACTACATGCCAAACATGTATGAATCTCATAAACATTAATACTGAGTAAATGAAACCAGACACAAAAGAGTACATACAGCCCATTTATAAGAAATTCAAAAAGAGACAAAACAAATCTACTTAAGTCCAAAGAACAGTTATCCTTATAGGGGAAGAGTGACCGGAAGGAATTAAATAAGGGTGCCTGGATGCTAACAATGTTGTGTTTCTTGATGCTGGTTACACACTTTGTGAGAATTCCTCCAGTCATACACTTATGATATGTGCACTTTTCTATATGTATTTTCTATTTGCATTAAAATATTAAGGTAGTGTTTCCCACCTTTATTCCATAGGAGTCTGTTGCCTAAAGCAATGTTATTATGGGGTTATTCCATGAAAGAGTTTGGTGTTCTCTTAAGTTTGCGAAATGCTAGGCAAGACCGAGTTTAATTATGTTTCCACTCTATACGACGTCTCCATCAATGAGTCTGAATGAGTCAACCCTCCCTCCATGGCCTTGGACCGTGAGCTGCCCCTGTTCAAGCTTTCCTAAGGTTTCCTCCAGCCCCCAAATCTTAGCCACAACGTGATCTGCACATCTGATTTATCCCGATTGGAACAATTCCACTTGAGCACATACTGTTATCAACCAGTCCGGATGAGCATCACCAGTTTTTCATGGAAGAGCGCATACTTACAATATGCTGCTGACTGCTCTTTCAGAGACCTGTCTCCAATCAGCACTCCTGCACCCATGCAATCCCAGAGCAGTGAACTAGCACATTTCATGTAATTTGCAAGTACAATAGCATGAAGGAATACAGAAAAGCAGATTTTCAAAAAGAGCGTTATGCAACTGTAATTTGAGAATGCTCAAGTCATCTTCACATTCTCACGGGGTTGCAGCTCACACATCAGAGTTTCTCCCAAATACTTGAAACCTATCACTACTTGACTCTTACAATCACCTCATTTTTCTAGTCACTTATGTCAAAACAAGTCAGTGCTTCTTTACAACCAGCATTTTGCTTATTCCCAGTGGGGCAAACAGCTGTGCTCACGGATTCAGGCTCTTGCCTTTTTTCTCTCAAACCTTTTTTCACTCTTTTTACCACAGGCAAGATTGTGGAATCTGAAGGCTGTCTCCAATGCACAAAGGAATAACAAGCAGGGTTCTGGGTTGTTATCTTTAGGACATTTCCCACAACTTCAGTAACTTATTTAACTGGGTTTAATTAGGCACCTGGTTTACCTTTGGCTACTCATTTATGCCAAGTTCTACAGTAAAAAAGAAAAAGGAAAATCACCTAAGTTCAATTAGCTGTCATATTTTTGGAGGCGGAGGAGAGATGGCATCAAATGATGAAAAATTTGCCCGAAGCCCATCATTTCTCTTCCTGGCGTCTGAACGTCAAGTCTTTTCATTCTTTTTGTCATGATCTTATTAGTCAGACATACCACCCACTGCTCCTTAATTATACAATGAGGGCAAGAGAAATTAGAGTATTCCAAACCAGTGTCTTAAGCTAAGGCATTCACGACAACAGGGATCCTAATTACATTATACTGATTTCCAATGGGGGAATTAAATTATATATTTCAAAGAAAATCTAGAACAAGCTTATTAACGTTGTGATGTCCAGTTCAGTGGGAAACCATCTGCATTGGAAAATGTGGCTTCAATGTCTCAAAGCATACCAGAGGACCATTTTGCAAATACCAAACTATATCACACTCCATGGAAAAATGGTAAGCATGATCATATTTGAGACTGCAAAGGGCATTAGAAAAAGCAGGGGTTGGGAAGATAACATAAAACTAAGAGAAAATTTTACAAATGTAACTGTCACAGCCATGGTTATATAATCCTGAAGCAAAGTTGAAAGAAGTGTAATGAAATGACTGCTGGACTTGGTTTACTTCCAAGACATAATGAGCAGTCTTGCAAATTATATTTTAAATGTATTTGCTCCAGAGCAAGGAGAAACACGTTTCCAAAGAAGTGCAAGGAAAACACATTTACTTAAGAGCAAAAACATTTAAGGTTTTAATCAGAATAAATTCCTAGTACTAGGAAAAAGAATAATAAATTTCACGATTGGCTAATTCATGTTCATACAACCAGCAATGACTGCACCTACCTCATTGAGGTCCTGCCGAGTTTCATCCTTTGGCCACACGGCCGCCCTCTGGTCTATTCTATAAAACACAAAGAAAAAGTATTTCCATTTAAAAGAAACCTTTCAACAATGTACATATGAAGTTGGCAGCTACAGATCTGACCACACCCCTGTTAAAAACCCTCAGTGGTGTCCCACTGCCCGAAGAGCAAAATCCAGACTCCTTATAACGGTCTGCAACACATTACAGTGTCTGAACTCTGCCAGTCTTCCTGTCCCACCTCCTATCACTCTCACCCTTGTCCTCTACCCTCCAGCCTCTCTGGCCTTCAGTTTCTTGAACACACAGTGCTGGCTCCCTGTTCAAATCTTCACACTTGCTTTTCCCCCCGGTTTTCACAAAGCTGACTCTGCCCAGCACAGGGCATCAGCTCAGCTCCTATGTCACCTCCCAACGAGTCCTTCCGGATCTCTCTAATCAATCTATCCCTCCCCTTCACTCTCTATTGCACTGTATTTAGATTTTCTTCTTAGCGCTGTCACTACCTAAAGTTATGATGTTTATTTGCATTTCCATGCTAAAATGTAAGCTCCAAGAAATCAGTTATTCTGTCCATCTTCTACACTGCTGAATCCTCAGTACCCAGTGCAAAGTCAGTATTTTTATGACCAAATGTGATCTGATACAGTTCTTACAGAAAGATACCATTTGTGCACTGAAGATAGCTTTTGGAAATTTCATTCTATCACTTACCTAACAAAATAAAAGTTACAGCAATTCCTGGGTAACACGGTAAAGCTAGGTTTTGCCATTTCATAGCTTGCAACAGAAGAAAAAGGTCTTAAAGGCAAATCTACTCTGAATAAATTTTTTTAGGTTAAAAACAAAAAAACAAAACTCCACTACTGGCAGATGCTAAGCTCTAAATCATGATTCATCAAATGCTATGGTCCAATGGCATCTACCACATAACATTCAAGTTTTTCTGCAGCGGTTTGCATGCTATTATATAATAAATATATTAAGTTATAATTATTCTTTTTAAAAGGCCTGCTCTCTTAAGGAATAAAAGCTTTAGTCAGTATTAAGTCATTTATAAAAAGATTTATTTGGGGATATAATTATTTACAGTTATTATCCTGCTTTGGTTTGAGTCCTGAAAAAAGTGTATGTGTCCTCTGAATGGTCATCAAGATGAATGATTTCTGAAAGTAACGATGCACATTGAGAAATGCCATGAGCCTAACTTCTTCAAAGTATTCTTAAGAATGAAAAGTTCCTTCAGTCCATGAGTACTGCTAACTGTGCAAACAACTTACTTCCAATGAGAAACTGAGGAGATGTTAAAACAGAATTGGACGGTCATACCGATGTTGACCACGTCTGCACAAACGTCCCTCTTGGGTGAGAGAGAAGACTAAGGGTCCCAACCACGAGCCCACGGAGAGATGGTCCAAGTGAGAAAGTTAGTTAGGGGAAGAAAGCGCTGGCACACCCACCCTCTGCCCATGAGTTCGCTGGGCCACAAACAGTGACTCCAGGGCTTCAGAAAATACCAAGTAGCTCTTTCCTGCAAAATGGGAGAGACCCTCTCATGGAGAGGGGGTAACTGACATATCCAGTAACATCTAAAGTTCTGAATGGCTCATAATTTCCCTGTAACCTAAAGTGGTTCTCAAATTGTGTTTTTATAGAGTTAGAGTAGCCCCAGAAAAATGAAAGAACTGTGTTCTCTAATGGAAAGAATATTTACCACTTTACAGTTTTCAACCGTAAATTTCTCCAGGGCTCTGATGTCAGCAAATGGTAAAACAAACAGATGGTAGCAAACATTAATGAAGAAAGCAGAAATAAGACTTTGTTTAAAATATATAGTACATATTATTGCAATGCAGAGAACAGCTACATGTAACACACTCACGTGATCTTCAATGACAACTACTTGTCATCTCCAGATAAATCTCCAGATCAACTGTAAGAACTGCTCGGGGCTTTGTGACCACCTAGAGGGGTGGGACAGGGAGAGCGGGAGGACAGGAGACGCAAGAGGGAAGAGATATGGGGGTATATGTATATGTATAGCTGGTTCACTTTGTTATAAAGCAGAAACTAACACACCATTGTAAAGCAATTATACCCCAATAAAGATGTAAAAAAAAAAAAAAAGAACTGTGGTCTAAGCATCAAAGATGCTTTAATGTAATAGCCATCGGAATGTCTCCTATGTGACTGGTACAGTGCTGGGGAAATAAGAATCAATGAGCAGGCTCTAGACCTTTAGGCAACTTACAGTCTAGTGGATCCTGAAGCAGAGAACAAAACTAATTAAAACCCAGTCTTGAGGTTCTTTCCATAAATCAAGGAATGAGCACACAGGAGCTGCTATTAGAATGGTGGAGAGGGGCTGGGGAAGTAGAGACAGACGAAAGAGACATTTTCAAGGAGAAAAACAACAAGAGGTGTTGGGTGTGAATTGAAAGTATGGAATGAAAGAGATGGTGTAATGAAAACTAATCCAAAGTTTTGAGCCTGTGTGACAGGAAAGATGATAGATGATGGTTTTTCCAGTGGAGAAAGAAAAATAGGTCATTTGGAAGGGGAGAGCAGGCAGCTGTCATGAGTTGTGATTTAGACATTTGAAGCTTGAACTGAGGATAAAACAGGGAAGTGAAAATACCTGAGCCGGGCTCACGGTAGCATGGGGCACTCGACAGTGTGTTCCAGAGAGTGAGGGCAGAGATAACAACAGTGACTCACAGTGGTCACAGGTTCTCCATCAGTTTTTCACTTGCTGTGTGGCCAGAGCCTAGCACAGTGCTTGGCACATGTCACGTGCTCTCTACATGCCTTTCAGATGGATGAAAAGATGAAGAAACAGAAGGACCCAGACCCAAGAATGACTTCTTGATCTACCACTTACTAGGTGTGTGTACCCACTGGCAAGATATTAACCTCTCTCAGCCTCAGTTTCCTCATCTGTCAAGTGAAGATAACATCAGCTACCGCACAGGATAATTCAGGATGTGAAGGACAGTTCATGAAAAATGTTTATGACTACTGTTGGCTGTATTAAAAATAACACATGGGGCTTCCCTGGTGCCGCAGTGGTTGAGAATCTGCCTGCCGATGCAGGGGACATGGGTTTGAGCCCTGGTCTGGGAAGATCCCACATGCCACGGAGCAACTAGGCCCATGAGTCACAACTACTGAGCCTGCGCGTCTGGAGCCTGTGCTCTGCAACAAGAGAGGCCACGACAGTGAGAGGCCCACGCACCACGATGAAGAGTGGCCCCCACTTGCTGCAACTAGAGAAAGTCCTCGCACAGAAACGAAGGCCCAACACAGCCATAAATAAATAAAATTTAAAAACAAAAAACAAAAAAAATAAATAACACATGGATTCTATAATCAAATGTAAAAAATACCATAATAGAATTATAAATGATAATTAATGGTATATTTAATTGTACTAATTGAAGCCTTGTGAATAAGCAGGAAGAAATAAAAAGCTGAGTCATCCTTACTCAGGACCACTGGGCAGGTTTCTGAAATTGGCCAATTAGGGGACAGAAGAAAAAAGGGCCGTGAAGAAAATACAGATGCATCGCTAAGGAGATAAGAAGGCAACCAGAACAGCACTTTGAATAGTGAAGAGAAAGATGTTATAAGAAAAAAGAGTGTCAAGAAGAGCCTAACAGAAATATACTCAGCCATTAAAAAGAATGAAATAATGCCATTTGCAGCATTATGGATGGACCTAGAGATTATCATACTAAGTGAAGTAAGCCAGATAAAGACAAATATCATATGATATCACTTATATGTGGAACCTAAAATATGACACAAATGAACTTATCTACGAAACAGAAACAGACTCACAGACATAGAGAACAGACTTGTGGTTGCCAAGGGGGAGGTGGTGGGGGGAGGGAAGGGTTGGGAGTTTGGGATTAGCAGATGCAAACTATTATATATAGGATGGACAAACAACAAGGTCCTACTGCATAGCACAGGGAACTATATTCAGTATCCTGTGATAAACCATAATGGAAAAAAATACGAAAAAGAATGTATGTTTAACTGAGTCACTTTGCTGTACAGCAGAAATTAAATACAACACTGTAAATCAACTATACTTCAGCAGGACAGGAATAAAGACACAGACATAGAGAATGGACTTGAGGACACGGGGAGGGGGAAGGGTAAACTGGGACAAAGTGAAAGAGTGGCATGGACATATATACACTACCAAACGTAAAACAGATAGCTAGTGGGAAGCAGCCGCATAGCACAGGGAGATCAGCTCGGTGCTTTGTGACCACCTAGAGGGGTGGGATGGGCAGGGTGTAAGGGAGACGCAAGAGGGAGGGGAGATGGGATTATAAATATACGTACAGCTGATTCACTTTGTTATACAGCAGAAACTAACACACCATTGTGAAGCAGTTATACTCCAATAAAGATGTTAAAAAAACCCCAGTATACTTCAATAAGACTTTTAAAAAAAAGAAGAGCCTAACAATTTCAGGTAAATGCCAGGCACTTTACTTACATTATTTCATCTAATCCTCATGGTAACCACATGAGATTAGCATTATTAGGCCCATGTGACCTAATAGGAAATAGTTAAGGCAATTAAATAATTTTATCCATGAATAAACAAATATTTATTAAACAGCAACTTATGTCAAGTATGATTGCAGGTGCTGGGAATAAAGCAGGGAATAAAACAAGTCTCTGCCTCACTGTCATAGAAGCAGAGAGACCATAAAGAAACAAACCTGGTGCACCAGATGCTAAATATTACAGAGGAAAAGAAAGCAAGGTAAGGAGAACAGGATGTGCAGGACGACTGCCCAAGCTCACGCTGCTAGAAAATTGCAGTCATCCGGAGATAATGAGAATGAAAGCAGAGAAATAGAAAGGTCACTGGATCAGAAAAGATAAAGGTCATGGCAGAAGAGGAAACAGAAACGGAAGTTTCTCACTAGAGAAGTTTAGCAGTGAAAAGAGGAGAACCGGAATAGGAGCTAGGTGTCTCAAATTCCCTTCTTCTTAAGATCTTTAAAGGTAGTGTTTGAACCATTTACAATCCTGCCAACTCCAATACGACCCTGCTCTCTAGCCCATGCCCAGGAAGCAGGAAATTGCAGCCTGGACTCAGAGCTCTCAGCACTGATGCCTCCCATCACCACCACCCCCAACACCCCCATCACCACCACGCCATCACTGTCACTACAACCCCATCACTGTCACCACCATCACCATGACCATCACCACCAGCAACACCACCAATGCCACCATGACGGCCACCCACCATGACATAATTCAGAACAAAACACTTCTTAACAGAGGAACATAAAACATAATTGTGTGCTGATATTAAACGAGCTTTTTCCTGTACCCTGTGGCTGCAAAACTGTGTCTAGCCCATGGAAGTGCAACTTTTCTGAAACTTGTTGGTGTTCCCACGTTGCTGGAACCCCGAAGCCTGTGCTGAGCCAGCCTGTAGGCTCATCCTGCAGTGACCTTTCCTTGGGAGGTGGACTGGAATTTAAAACAGCAAAGTGAACAAAGCATTAAGATACTTTTCTTGGCCTACAGATAATGTCAAACCCCAGATGTGATCATCTGTGAAGAAGCAGTATTTTAGCATAGGATATTTGATTTATATCAACTTACTGTAATTAATTTAGCAGCTTAAAATGTTCCCTGTCTCAGTAAAAAGCTTCCCCACCTCTCCAATTGCTCATGGAAGATAGAGAGTTATCTGACACTCTCCTCTCTCTCAAGTCCAACAGCCAAGCCATTATCAAGTCCAATTTCTTATCCCAAATCACGTTTAGATCTGTCCTCTCTCCTCCCACCGCCACACCTTAGGCCAAGTCGCCATCATCTGTCTTCTGGGCTACCTTCCTGGTCTCTCTACTTCTCCTCTACCTTCTCCAAACCACTGCCCACACAGCAACCTTGTCGCTACCCTTCTGCACACTTAAAATACAGATCGAAATTCTTCCAGCATCCTGTGACATCCTGAAGGAGTTACATCTGTCCACTTCTTCAACCTCAACTCACGTCATTCTCCTCCTCCACGCTCCCTTCAGTCTCAGGCCTTCTACGTGCTGTCCCTGCGCCCGTAACAACTCTTCCCTCTCCACTTTCTCTCCTAATTAACTCACGCATCCTCTAGACAGCAGGTACCAGACCAATCAGGCCTCCCTTTCATAGGACTTGCTGTATTCTGATCTTTCACATCTGCCGCGTAGCACGTGTCAGTCCCTAATTGCGTATTTGTCTAATTATCTGATTGTCTCTCATGATGGCAAAAGCTCTGTGGGGCAGGGATCACATGAGTCTTGCGCAACGTTTTCTCTCTAGAGCTAAGCCTGGCAGTTGGCACACAGTAGGCACTCACATGTTTGCTAAGAAAGGATTAGTCCCAGGGTCACGGGCTGCTGTCGGTATATTCCTGAATGTGTTTAATGATTAGGATAAGACTCAACACTCCCTCCTCCGCCTGTGGCAGGTAGCAGTACTGGCAGGATGGCATGACTGTCACTCCCACAAGCAGATGCGTTTCTTGCCTGAGGAGACCTGCTAAAGTTGAGCAAGTGGCTTTCCAACCCACGTTTAGAAAATCTGGGCAGCAAGTAAAAGCAGAGCATCCAACACACTCTTCAGAGTCCTTCATAAAGAACCAGAGCCTGAAAGCTGAACCGTGTCTACCATGGCTCACAGCCTAAGAGTTCAAGCTATTCCACCGCCTCAGATGAGCCTCTGTATTAGAAAAAAACACAGGATACACTAATGTATACCCGGATGACCGCCTGCTGGCTGGACGACTGTTGCTTCCTGAAACTCTTTTGAAAACAAAAGGTATATCCCAAGAGGACAACCCTCTGAGCACAATATTCATTATATACAAACAATTGCTCTATATGCAGACACAGGCAAGATGCCAAGGAATTCCAGTAATATTATCACAAATAGTAACAGCCCTCGATACCGGCAAATACAAAGCCCCGTTCCCTGCAGAGTGTAGACTCTATTAAAGACATTCATTCTCTTACTGCTTTTTACCAAATTTCTACGCTAAACGACTGAGATCAAGTATTGGGCAGCCAACTCCAAAGAGAAAGAAACCGAGGCCCAGAGTTCAAAATGGCTTTCAAAGAGACGGCTGACAGAAAACAAAACTAGACGCTGAGAGCTGACTTTTCCATCCACGCAGCTCCTTGTCCAGACCAGTGAACTCTCAGAGGCGGACAAGGGTGTTGGGGCTGGAGGTGGAATGCTGACCCCCAGGAATAGGCCCCCCAGTAGCAGGGACCCAAGCTTGGCTCCCACCTCCCACTGCACTTCTCTGAAGACTAGAATCAACCAGTGTTATTAACAACAGATTCCTTATTATTCAGCCATAAAAAGGAACGAAACTGGGTCATCTGTAGAGACGTGGGTGGACCTAGAGACTGTCATACAGAGCGAAGGAAGTCAGAAAGAGAGAAACGGGGCTTCCCTGGTGGCGCAGTGGTTAAGAATCCGCCTGCCAATGCAGGGGACACGGGTTCAAGCCCTGGTCCAGGAAGATCCCACATGCCGCGGAGCAACTAAGCCCGTGCACTACAACTACTGAAGCACCGGCGCATAGAGCCCGTGCTCCGTGACAGGAGAAGCCACTGCAATGAGAAGCCCGCGCACTGCAATGAAGAGTAGCCCCTGCTCGCTGCAACTAGAGAAAGCCCGCGCACAGCAACGAAGACCCAACGCAGCCATAAATTAATTAATTTTTAAAAAAGAAAGAGAATACTAAATATTGTATATTAACCCATATATGTGGAATCTAGAAAAATGGTACAGATGATCTTATTTGCAAAGCGGAAATAGAGACACAGACGTAGAGAACAAACATAGGGACACCAAGGGGTAAAGGGGTGTGTGTGGGATGAACTGGGAGACTGGGAGTGACATATATACACTATTGATACTATGTATGAAATAGATAACTAATGAGAACCTACTGTATAGCACAGGGAACTCTACTCAGTGCTCTGTGGTGACCTAAATGGGAAGGAACTCCAAAGAAGAGGGGGTATGTGTATACGGATAGCTGATTCACTTTGCTGTACAGCAGAAACTAACACATTGTAAAGCAACTATACTCCAATAAAAATTAATTTAAAAAAACAAACAAAGATTCCTGGGCCCACACTCACTAGGTCAGGACTGGTAATGTGAAATTAACAAGTACTCCAGGGCATCCCCAACCGGAAAACATCATCCTCAAGGCCCAGGTGCAACCACATGGGAGAAGACCAACGGCTGAAGGGCGCAGGTGAGGGACTCCTGGGAGTACGGCAGTGACCTGGGTGTTTCCGGCCTGGCCTCCCAGGGGACACATTCCAGAAGAGGGAAAGGCTAAGTCCCTGGAGACGCTCTGAGCAACCTGAAACACAAGGCAGCCCAGCCACCCTGGAATAGGCAACCCTCCTTGGTGGGCTGGAACAGAGCCCAGAAACAGCCAGAACCACACTAATGCCTGGAGAATAACTGAGCAGTGAGTCAGGCCCACAATATCGGGACTGGGAGAGGTAAGAAGGTAGAGTTGGGACAGGATATTTAGGACAGGAGACCCAGCAGGAGCAGACGTCCCAATAATGCATTTTCATTAATAATGATGATAGCACCACCTGGTTTGCTGAGCAGGACACAAAGCTCTCTGCTTCCATCATCGCACTCTTCCACTCACTTAGTACAGAATGATCAGACACCTGCTCCTGGGGCAAGCAATGCTCAGCCCAGGGGGCAGAGTGATCTCAGCAGATGCTTCCGTTCCACAGAGAGCTCTGCGCACTCACATTATCCGCCTCAAGCACCTGCCGAGTCTCTTCATTTTTCTGCCTCAAGGTTTTTTCAAGGCAGAGCTCAATCCCTTAGCCTGAAAGGGTGGGAGAGTTAACCTCTGCTGGGGGCAATCCTTAGCCAGCGGAACACGGAGGAGAGCGTGTGGATAAACACTGTGACCCCCAACTTTCAGAGGGATACGTCTGAGGACTTTCTGAGAATCACAATGTAACACTGTTATGTAATTACTTTTTTCCCCACTAGATCATGAACATGCACCCATGTAAGTAAAGACTCCCACAAAATGTGGTTTTAAATATCTATCACGCAGACTGGCATTTCTTAAGTGGGTGGTGGTATGCCCGCTAGGGAGCATTTAGGCAATTGAGGGTTATTTGTGATGGGCACAGACGTTGGGTTGCCCCTGACATGCATGGGGAAGCCCCACACAACAAAGAATTGTTCCACCCCTGCAGAACTTCCAAATGTCCTCTGGGAATGTGAGAGTCACAGGCACTTGCTCTCAGCACAATCTGAACTAGAAAACGAGGACGGCTAGTGGATGAAATAGAAGTATCTAGAGTACTCAAGTATGGAGAAGGGGATTGGACTGGACTGTCTCAAGTGTTTCACCCAGAGCCACTATCCTATGATCCCACCATATATAGGAATCCAGCCACGTGACTTTCTATCTAGTTCTCTCAGAGGTGTCAATTATCCATTATATTCCTATCTCCTTCCATGATCAGATAATTGAAAAATTTACATTCTAAATCTCAGCTGGGTTACCCACTTCAAATCCTACACCTAGACAGCTATTACCCTTAAGTACAAACCAAGGAAACTACAATGGATGTACTTAAAAATATTTTTCAACAATTGTTACTACAGAAATATCTACAGATATAAATCGTAGAACTAACCAAAATATCAAATAATTTGGAATTAGTTAAATCAATGATGGTATATCCATAGAATAGAACATTTCCAGCCATGAATATTTTAGAAAATTTTATGACGTTGAAAAATACAGTATTAAGTGGGACAAAAAAAGTTACACAGAAATATGTCTCTAAGATTTCACATATATGAAGCAAACTGATATATATATTTCATATATATACATATGTATAAATTACATCAAAAATGTTTTATCTAGCATTGATAAAGGAAAAAAATAGAGGGGGGTGGTGGGAGCTGTGTGTGTCATTATATAGGGGGGTGTGTGTGTGTGATAATACATCACAGAACCACTGCCTCACATTGGGAAGATGAAGAGTAACCTGAAAAACAGCCCATGGCCTCAGGAACACGGCACACTTAAACAGCTATAGTCAAAGTTCTAAATTAGATTTAAGTTTAAACACACACTGTCTCCTATAATCATTATTGAAATTTCTCTCTTAAATCTATTCCAAATTAGGCCAAGAAGCTTTCCAAGATATTGAGATGTTAAGGACGAAGTTTTTCGTTCCATCTCCTAGAAATATCATTTCTAACACAGGGCTATAATGACACCGAAGTTTGTAAAACAAGTCTCTTATAGAAAATTCTATGTTAAAGTATTTGTTATAGAAAATCAAATTTGTTCACCTTAGTTACAAATGAACTCAGCAGCCTTGTGATAATTAAACCATTACTGTATTAGCTTCTGTATAAAGACTGTATCGTCAGAATGCATTCTAGTCTAGCTTTATACTCTGGGGCCTGCTTTAAATAGACAGTACTTCTAACAGATTCAAACCCTAATGAATCATGAAGTCCCTTTCACACACCATTCTTTTTTATGCCCACATTAAAACAATAGCAACGACATAAAAACATATACTGCAGTGGTAACAGAGGTTATATATGAGTGGTACAATTACAAGAAATTTTTATTTGCTTGGAATTTACTGTATTTTCCAATAAAACCATGTTTCACTTATTTTATTATTTTTTTTTTAATGAAAGAATGAGTTTCCCTTTTATCTTTATGCTAAACATTGTCCAGCGAACGAGCTAACATTTTATCAGGTGATCAAGGGCAGACTCCTTCAGAAAAAAAGAAAAGAAGAAGGAGAACTGGGCTTCGTTCCCAGAATAATCAAGGGTGGGCTCTTTTTCAATCAACAGTTTAAGGATTTGGTGTGGGACTTTTTTTGTGCTCTACAGCAGGGAGGATGAATTATTTTTATCTGTGACTGCAAGAGCTTGTATTATTAAGCTAAAGTCTTCCTGTGTCTAATCCTTTAAACATCCAGAGTGTGGAGCGTTTTCAGTGTTAGAGCCAGAGGGGGCTTTAGAAATCATCTGACCCAAACTTGTGTTTGGGGAGGGGACTTAGGGATTTCAGTGACGTGACCAAGGTCACCTGATAGACATGAGGTAAGACCCTGCATTTCTTTTTTTTTTTTTTTGTAATTCATTTTATTGAAGTACAGTTGATTTACAATGTTGTGTTAATTTCTCCTCTACAGCAAAGTGATTCAGTTATATATATGCATCCTTTTTCATATTCTTTTCCATTATGGTTTATCACAGGATATTGAATATAGTTCCCTGTGCTATACAGTAGGACCTTGTTGTTTAGCCATCCTATATGTAATTGTTTGCATCTGCTAATCCCAAACTCCCAATCCATTCCTGCCCCCCACCAACCTCCCCTTTGGCAACCACAAGTCTGTTCTCTATGTCTGTGCGTCTGTTTCTGTTTCGTAGATAGGTTCATTTGTGTCATATTTTAGATTCCACATATACGTGGTATCATATGGTATTTAAGACCCTGCATTTCTTAAATTGAATGTTTTTTCCATTCCACCAGCTTGCTTCTGCACCCATGGGGGTGAAGGCAGGATGGGGGGACGAGAAGAGCCCTCACTGTACGGCTGTCTTCCTATGCAGTATAAGCAAAGAAAGCTATTTTTAGAACCCACTCATTGCCCAACTGCATACCAGGGACTCTCAAAATATTGTCAAGACAAACTCATGTTTTTATCTCTACTATACCCCTACCCCCCATTTAACAAATCCTAAAAGCACACTAACAAGAAGAACACGCTGACAGCACCCGGAGCTCCTGCTCTGGTACAGTCCAAGAAGG
Source organism: Delphinus delphis (assembly GCF_949987515.2). NCBI lineage: Eukaryota > Metazoa > Chordata > Mammalia > Artiodactyla > Delphinidae > Delphinus > Delphinus delphis. The sequence continues at coordinate 72,612,368 of NC_082698.1, read as the reverse complement.
CAGATCTTAAGCTCTTTATTATTAAAACTCTCTGGCTGCTCATTCCCTTACTCATTCTTTCTCTTTTTAGCAGAGCCCATTTAGACTCTGCCTACTTCTCAAAAAACATTTGAACAAGAAACAAGCAGCTATTAAAACACACACAAGTTGTCTATCTCAAAAACAAAAGATGAAAGGATTTATCCCCCATGGAAAAGCTGCTGGCAACAAAAACTTCCTCTTTCCATAAAGCAACAAAGCTTTTTCTTTTATCTGGAATGTTACAAAAATAGTCAAAGCCATCAAAGGCCATTATCCTTGCTAATACCCCAATCTTCAACCCCCTCTAACTGGGGACTGACTTCCGGATGAAGAGGCTAATGAACTCTAATTCACAAATGTAACCACCAACTTAATTAGTAGCAACACATTGCTACAGGATAGCTCCTGTTTATACAGGCGAGGTCTTTAAGGACACTCAAAGGCTTAATGCTGTCATAGATCTTAATACAGTATTTTAAACACAAGGGAGTTAATCACTCTCAAAAGTAAATTTACTTAGCTGGGTAAGAAATCCCCAACTTCATTGTATTCTCTTACATTCATAAATTCCCCTTTGTCATATCTGAGCCGTTTACAGAATTGGCACTGGCATTAGCCATAAAAATCAATCAAACTGAACTGACTGCTCTAAACAGACGGATGGTGCTTATCTTGGTTCTATTACAAGGGAACTGAGGGCTTAACCAAATCACAGCCTCACTGGGGGTCAAACTAGAAAATGAGAGGGTTGTATTTAATGATTACTAAGGCTTCATTCTGGCTCTAACTAAATGCAGTTCTATACTTTTCCGTGTTTTGAAAAGCTCCAGGTACGCGGCAGCATGCCAGAGAAGGGTAATATGCAGCCTCACCACTCAGATGCACTGAGAATCCAAATTAAAATGTAAACACATCCGGATATATGTATATGTATATGTATATGTATAGCTGATTCACTTTGCTATAAAGCAGAAACTAACACACCATTGTAAAGCAATTATACTCCAATAAATCTGTTTAAAAAAAAAATGTAAACACATCATCTTGTAGAAAGAGGCATTAAGGTATTATCAGCCATCACCTTATTAGGGCTTAGCTCCAGGCAGCTAGAGTCCTAAGGATGAGCAGTTGCTGGGAAGAAAAGGATGGAAGCAGGCATTTTAAATCAAATGCCTACAGGAGCCAGGCAAAAGCATAAATTAATAAAGAGATCTGGGTAGGAGCTGTGAAAAAATGGAGAGCTGCTTCTCAACTCCAGCTATCTGCTGCCTTGTAGGAATGTACATCCTGGGTTATCCCATTTTCAGATTTTTCAAAACAATGTAAAAAAGCCATAAAGACTCTAATATTTAAACACTGAGTCAAAATATTTTTACAACAGTCTACCAGTCAAATATACCTCCACACTAGATACACGTGCAGGACACTGAGTTTGAGATCTCTGATGTGGGGCACTATACTGCCAAGGAATATAATAGAAGCATGAGGGGAGCTGGTAAATAGAAGGAAGGGTGCAAAGAAACAGAGCAGAGTGGGCTGCATCAGTATCTGAGGTTGGCTCTGTTGAGGGAATTCAGAAGAGCAAGCAAACTTGGAGGTAGGAAGAGATTAAGACAGTGAGTCTAAACCTTCTGGGGGATCATGGGTAGCATAGGAAATTCTGATAAATGCTTTAGAGACGTTTACCTGGAAAAATAAACATATGTAGTTGGCAGAATAATGTGGCCCACGAAGATGTCTATGTGCTCATTCCTTGTCCCCCTCCCCTTGGTACCTTACATGACAAAAGGGATTCTGCTGATGTGATGAAGCTAAGGACCTTGAGATGGAGAGATTATAGTAGGCTATCTGAGTGGACCCAATCTAATCAGTTGAATCCTTAAAATCAGAACAATTTTCCTGCCCTTGGTTGTAAGAAAAGAACAAACCTGACCCCATATTGAATCTGTTCCTTTAGCTCTATCCCTGTGCTCTGCTGGCTGTGCTTAGTCATGTTGGCTCTGCACTTTTGTAAAAATAAAAAAATGTTGCCCATAGCCTGAAATATTCATGGTAGCTCATTCTCAAGGCTCTGACCTTTAAAGGTTTAACACTTTTCCATTCATACAGAGATTAAAAGTTGCAGAACAGAGAATAACCTTTGTCTTGTTGGAGGTTCATGGGAACACTGTGACCAGACCTACGTGGACAGCTGCAAGAGCAAAGGATTCCGGCACCAAGAAGTGTACAGCAACCAGCCACATCTTCTCCCCTTTTAGTACAAAAGAAGCCTGAATTCTAACTCAAGGAAGATGGTCCTTTGGGACAAGAGTCCACCTTCTTCTCAGTCTGCTGGCTTTCCGAATAAAGTCACTCTTCCTTGCCCCAAAACCTCATTCTTGATTTACCGGCCTCTCATGAGACAAGCAGTAGGAGCCTGGACTCGGTAATGGTCAGAAGGAAACATATGGAAGAATGCTAAGAGAGATGCAACATTGCTAGCTTTGAAAATGGAGGAAAAGACCAAAAGGAAGCAATGTATGCAGCACTGGGAAACTGGAAAGACAAGGAAATATATCCATTCTCCCCTCGAACCTCCAGAAAGGAATGTAGGCCTGCTGACACCTTTATTTTACCCCAGAGAGACCCATGTTGGTCATCTATCCTACAGAAGTGTAAGATTATAAATTTGTGTTGTTTTAAGTCACAGGTTTGTGGTCATTTGTTACAGTAGCAACAGAAAACCAATATAGTATACAGACACTCAAACTTTGGAAAAAACATTCATAGACCTCCCTAAAGCGCATTTAGACACACAGATAAACGTCCCGTGCCCTAGGAAGAGCTCAACAACATGCTCTCTGAGCTGAAGGTATGAAACTATTTCTCTTTGGCTCGCATGAGAAGATCAATACCACCCCACGACACAAGCAGCTCCAAAACCTCACTTCTACAAGGATGGATTCATTCTCTGAACTACCCTTTTGAGTCCCACCCAAACCACATGTGACCCCTTGACAGCTCCTTGCTGTAGAAAGATCTTTCCTTCCTTTCTCAAAGTGCTCATTATGATAAGAACATGCTCCTCCCCAAGAAGGTGGCATTTTATACCTGCTAAGATTTAGCCTGGCTTCTTCCCTCACTTTGAGCCAGACTTAGGTCTGGAGTGTTCTGTTACAGTCCTCATGTCTCTATCGAGATCTTATTGGACACAATATGCCTGCACCTGGCCGTTTGCTGGTTTTAAAATGGAAGAGCAATGTTATCAGGAATGTGAGCTACCTGACTCAAAGTTGCTTTTAGCCTCAGCTCTCATTTCACCAGTTCATCAAATTTCACAATCCCTGTAATATTTAGAGTTTTCTTTTTAAGTTGCATTAGAGTGATCCTAGGTGACGCCACCATGGCTGTGACAAAAAAAAACTCTGTAGTTTAAAGGTTACCATCCTGATCTAAATACTCAACCTAATATACCAGACGTAACGGCCTCACAACTCCCGATCTGCAACTTAACACCACACGCTGTGACTGTCAACTCTGGTGCACAGGCCATTCTGGAATGCTGCTAGCTCAGAAAGCTAGATCCTGTCAAAGTAGAACATGGAGGCTAGAAAGGAAAAAGAAGAAGAGAACAACAAGGTATTTGGGGTCCTATGGAGGTCTGCTAAAGTACAGAGGAAGACAGGCCAGATCTGTTTTGGAGGAGACAAGCCTGACTCAATGAGGAAGGCTGCCCAGTGACCATGTATTTGGTTCCTTCTCCTGACATGCAGAAGAGGTCTAGGAACAGCCTAAAATGTTACACAAACTTTTGTGTGTATGTGTATCTCTTTTTTTCTGAGGAAAAGTGCCGTAAATCTGAGAATCTGAATGAACTATAACTCCCCACCCCCAAGTGTAGGAGCTGCTGCTCTGTATGTTTCCTCATGAGGACTTTTCTAATTCGGTACACTTAGCTCTCCCTAGTCATATGTGAATGATCCCCAGAGCAGAATCCTGTTAAATTTCTGACTTGCCCTCTGATAACAGTAATATTACCACTTACCTTCTCCACTGCAGATGGGAAATAGAGTGGTTTTAAGTTTACCAAACATCGAGCGTCTTTGAGAAGGTAGATTGCTAATGTCATTTTCCCCTATCAGCCTCTGTGGAGTATCCAGCCCAAAGGGCACCATACATTTCATATGCAAGCATGAAGGATTTCGTCTTGTTTCTTGTGTGTGTTTTTTTCTGTCTTTTTTATGATTTTGAAATATGCATGGGAATATAGCTGGCCTTATCCTTGCTGAGAGATGCAGTCACCAGTCTGGTGGGGGAGACAGGGTCACTGCCTAAATTGATTCTAATCAACCTAAAACAGCTTTGCTATAGTAAGGCCTCCAACAGGAAGGTGAGTGTCCCGATTAGCAGAGAAATGACAGGGCTGAGTCTTACCCGCTCTGAGGTCAAGTAAGAATAAACAGACAAGAGATGGCAACCAGCGAGGAGGTGAGAAAAGGTTTTGAAGAATCCAACTGGATAATGGATCACCTTACTTTTGGGGTCTCCATCAACCCTTTGGGGCTCTGATTCTAAATTTAGTACGTTGAATATTTTAAAGCACAGTTTCACTATATATAAAATAGATAACTAATTAGAACCTACTGTAGAGCACAGGGAATCTTCTCAATACTCTGTAATGTATATGGGAAAAGAAGCTAAAAAGGAGTGGATATATGTATACGTATAACTGGTTCACTTTGCTGTACAGCAGAAACTAACACAACATTGTAACTCAACGATACTCTGATAAAATTGTTTTAAAAAGCACAATTTCATAGCACAGCCAATCTTGTCTGTCGTCGTTGATTCACTTAGACTCTGCTGCCTTAGAAAAAATTTTGAAAAGCCATGCCCAGAAGCATAGCCCTCCCTTTCCACTGAGTGAGAGCTATGATTACACTGTACACAAGATCCTACAAAGACAGCTGACACAACTAGCAGTTGAATTCTTTCTTATCTTATTTCCAGAAGAGACTTTCCATAGACAGCTGCAAGGCCAGGCTCCCATCCGAATGCCATGCCAACCTTGCTTCGGACAGCCTCCCACCCACATCCTTGCCCTGACCCAGGGCCATCTCTAGCAGGTCCGGGAGACCAGAGGGGTCAGCCCCAGGGCCACTTCAAGGCTTAGAGACACCACCTGGATCAGCACAGGAGCCACGGCTGCTATGCTGTAATCAGACATTTGTAGGTTCAAATTCTGGCTCAGGGGGCTTCCCTGGTGGCGCAGTGGTTGAGAGTCTGCCTGCCGATGCAGGGGACGCGGGTTTGTGCCCCGGTCCGGGAAGATCCCACGTGCCGCGGAGCGGCTGGGCCCGTGAGCCATGGCGGCTGAGCCTGCGCGTCTGGAGCCTGTGCTCCGCAACGGGAGAGGCCACAGCAGTGAGAGGCCCGCGTACCGCAAAAAAAAAAAAAAAAAAAATTCTGGCTCAGCCTTTTTTACTTGTAGAATATCAGTCAAGTGCCTTGACGACCCAGCCTCAGGCTCCTTCTCCATAAAATGGGGCCAGGAGTACCCGCTTCGGGGAAGGGGTGAGGGCTAAATGACAGAATATGTGAAAAGCAATTGGCCTGACTTCTACACTGTCATCAGCAATTACCATTATCACAGAAGAAAACCCAGTCCTCTCTAGCGTGGAATGAAAGAGGACAAAATGAAATCAGCGTTTCTCTCTCTCAGGGCAGGAGAGTCTCCGCTCCTCTCTGAGCCTTAAGGCCGATTATCTTCAAACTGCAGGCAGAGAAAGTAGGTTATGTACATCTCTCTTAGACTCAATGATTCTCCCCCTTTAAGGAGCTTCTCTGACTTCAAGGGATGCCAGCGAAAGTCAGAAAGCCTTGCCTCTTGTGCAGGGGTAGCAAGCACAGGTGTTAGCGTTTCTGGGAAAGGAACCCAAGGCCCAGTGCAACTTCTGACAACAAAGGGCCCACCTTCGTTGAGTTCGCACGGTTTCTTGGCACCTGAAGGTGTGGTTTTGTGGACTCTCCTGAGCTGGCGTTCCTGTTCTCCCCTGACACTCTGACTGGCTGGGTACCACATGCTCTGTCTCCTGCAAGAAAAATAGGAAAAGTAGATGAACTGTCAGCAGCCATCAGTTCCACAGTGTCCTCCGGCGGGGTGTGGATCTCAGGGCAGGGCAGCAGCCATGCAACACACACGCTACCAAGGGCTGTGGGGAAGGGGGCCCATGAGTGATCCGAAACTTAAAAAGCCTCTTTCTAACAGTCAGTTGCTGCAAGATTTCTGAACAAAGAAAAAATAATAACCTAAAATTTACAATTTATTTTTATATTAAAAATATGAGAGAAGAATATTTAATGAATAGATGTGCAAATACAATTTCTAGAATATTTATAGCATAAGCTCATTTTTGTACAAACATGTATGAATGTACACAAACACACACACACACACACACAAATTGGCATCAAGTAAACCAAAATCTTAACAGTGACTAACACTTCAGATGTTATTTTTTTTTCTTTTGAGTACTCATCTATATTTTTTTATACAATAATCAATCATACATTATTCCTATAATACGAAAGAACTTTAAGTTAATCTGAAAACCAAGGAACAACTCATTTTTATAAAATCCAAATCCCAAGTATGCTTGGTACTCTCTCCTCCCCTCCCCTCCCCCCCCAAACACACGCGCACACACTCTCCTACACCTGTCATTGGCTACACTGAATCCAAAGAAATCCCTATGTTGGTCCCATTATCCCATGATAAATTCCACTCATTAAGTTACAAAAACTCCAGAAGCTAATTCTAGAGCGTATCATAAACACACCAAAGCTAAAATGAATCTGTATTCAATACAAGGACACACAAACCCAAAATGAAAGATTTTTATTATGTTCAGCAGTTGAACCACTACAGTATTTGAACAATGCCAAACCTCTGACAAATTTTCCGTAGGATAAAACAGCCCCTCTTTACCTGATAAATGAAATACTAAAACCAAATTCAGTGAGAAACTCAGAAAATCCAGATGGCTACTGTCAGGCAGTCAAAATATTCATGGGATACAGTGAACTTGGGTCTGACGGTGTAGTATGTACTGTGGTGACAATACAGACCAAGGTCCTCTCTTAGGGGTATGGGTTGAAGTCAGTACAAGTGCCAATATGTCAGGTGTCTCAACATGTCAGGAATCATTTTTCTAAAATATTGTACTAGAATAATTTGGTGGGGCTATCTGCCAAGTAGCCATCACAAGATTCTAGAGCAAAATCACAGGAATGCCTTCCTATTAGAGGGGTAAAACGGAAAGTGGGAGCAGAGCTGAGGAAAAGGAATGAATTAGAACTACCAAGATCCTTTCTTTAATTTTTCTAAGCCTTCAGCTTCAGGCAAGAAGACACACCACGTGAAAGGGTTCCATTAGTATCCAATGCTTCCCTAGACACAGTAGTTGCTTGTGAAAAATTCTACAGCTATTCAAATACTGGCCAAGTTTCCCCAAACAATGGTTTTCAAGTGAGACAGCACTGCTTGCAAGTACACTAGGTATGTGACCTTAGGCAAATCACATCCATTATCTGGACCTCAGTTTCCTTGTCTGTAAAATGGAGATAATACTCCAAGCTCACAAGGCTGTTGAACAAGATGCTCTTTTACTACTTACCAACTGGAGGCACACAGTGGATGGGAGCGATTGATGATGATAATAGTCCTTCTACAAAAATTCCCTCAAAGCTCAGTATTCTGAAACTGGTGCTAAGGAAATCCTTGGAGACTTAACCCAAGTGAGTTCAGCAAAATCAAACTTGTTTTTGTGGTGGGATGCTTGTTTCAGGTTTCTATACTAATAATATTATTTTAAACATCGCATTCAGAAGCCACCCTACTTGTAGACCTAAAGAAACGGCCCTTCTCATTTCTAAACAATTTAAACCAGAAATTTCCATTCCTTTAAAACCTAACCCTTTTAAGAAAGAGTAGTTTTTTTTCCCCCAAAGACAGTGTTTTATCTAATCCTTTGAACCCACGAAGGTTGAGAAGGGTTACAGGCCACACACTGCTGGATTCCCATGGATTTTATAAACAAAAGCAAAAATAAATAAATGGCAATACGTCAAACTAAAAAGCTTTTGTACAGTAAAGAAAATGATCAACAAAATGAAAAGGCAGCCTACTGAAAAGGAAAAGATATTTGCAAATCATGTAGCCAACTAGGGGCTAATATCCAAAATATACAAAGAACTCACACAACTCAATAACAAAAAGAAATCTGATTAAGAAATGGGCAGAGGACCTGAATAGACATTTTTCCAAGGAAGACATACAGATGGCCAACAGACACAGGAAAAGATGCTCAATATCACTAATCATCAGGGAAACGCAAATCAAAACCGCAGTGACGTATCATCTCACACCTGCCAGAATGTCTTTTTGATAATAGCCAACAAATAAATGTTGGTGAGGATGTAGAGAAAAGAGGACCCTCACGCACTGTTGGTGGGAATGTAAATTGGTTCAGCCACTATGGAAAACAGTATGGAGTTTTCTCAAAAGATTAAAACTACCTTACGACCCAGTGATTCCACCTCTGGGTATTTATCCAGAGAAAATGAAAATAGTAATTTCAAAAGATACATGCACCCCTATGTTCACTGCAGCATTATTTACAATAGTCAAGATATGAAAGCAATCTAAGTGTCCATCGATAGAAGAAGGGATAAAAAGGATGGTACACACACACACACACACACACACACACACACACAAACACACTGAATATTACCCAGTCGTAAGAAAAGAATGAAATCTTGTCATTTGCAGCAACATGGATGGACCTAGAGGGCATTACACTAAGTGAAATAAGTCAGACAGAGAAGGACAAATACTGTATGATTTCACTTACATACGGAATCTAAACAACAAAACAAATGAACAAGCAAAACAAAACAGAAACAGACACATGGATACAGAGAAAAGCACTGACGATCGCCAGAAGACAGGTGGGTGGGAGATCGTGCAATATCGGTGAAGGGGATTCAAGAGGTATAAACTTCCAGTTATAAGTCACAGGTAAGTTATGTACAACATAGGGAATATATTCAACAATATTGTGGCAACTCTGTACGGTGACAGATGGTTAGTAGACATATCATGGTGATCAATGTGTCATACATACAAATGTTGAACCACTATGTTGTACACCTGAAACTAATACAACATAAAATGTCAACTATACTTCAATAAAAAAAGCAATCACCTACTACATACCAAGGATGTTGATAGTTAAGAGGGTTATATAAAAGTAAATAAGACATCCCTGCCCCAAAGAACTTTAAAATCTGTTTCTAACAAAAACTGAAGTGTGAGAGGGCAGACACTAACTTGCCTACTTCTGTGTTAATGTGCTTGTCAAATGGGCAGGTCCAAACTGACCAACGGAACAAGGGAAGTAGAAGCCAAGAACTTCTCCTCCAGGTTTGTCCTCCTGCCACCTGGTCAGGCATAGTCTGGATGGGGCACCTGTAAGAGGAGTCATCCTACATCTTTTCCTGCTCCCAACCATACTCTTCTACCCTTCAACCTTACCTCCTGCCTGTCCCAAGCCCAGCCTCAGTAAAGTGATTTGTGGGTTTTCTGCTTATATGCAGGAACAAAAAAACTGATTAAGATCTGAGATATTTCATAAGAAAGATATTTCTCAGAAGAAAGATATTTCATACCAAAACAGATGTTACTCTGGTTATATTCTGATCCATGAGCAGAGGCTAGGATAGTATACACAATGACAAGAGCAAAGCTGTCTACGAATCAGGCTCAGAGGGTCAAAACCCCAGCTGAGTTAAGGAAAAAAACAGGTGTCCCTAAGTAGAAATGGTGAAATATGGTATTTTGTCCTTGTTGGGATCTTAGTGAGTTCAGCTGGCTCATGAAGAACTTGAGAGAATCTAGTTTCAATCCAATGGCATGTCCACTGCTTCAGGCCCTTCCAAGTTTTCCAATTTGTACAAATCCATGACCCAGAAGAACGAATTTTCCATCCTCATTCCAGTTTTTGCCCCTCTGCTCTAGTATGTCCAGAGTATTACCCTTGGGCCTCAAAGACATATGCATCCTCTAAATCCTCCTTCCAAGATGTGGCGAGTCAAAACAGTCACTTTTTTCAATCTTCTCACACTTGAGGTTTATCTATGACCATTCTATTCTGAAATTGATTTAAAATGTTATTTCCTCCGATTGCTGGCTTAAGTTTTAAATTAAATGGCTTTATAACTAATCACTCCATTGTTAATAAAAATATCTTGCATTTATGAGAGCGTGTTCTTCCCAAGAGCTCTAATTACTACATGATTAATGCATCTGATATCTCCATACTTCAGAAGAGCACATTCTCAGCTCTCAGAGCAAACAGGAAGTGTTATAAATACACCCTATCCTATCACCCTAAAGTTCCTATTATCTTAAACCTGCACATGTCTGTGAAAGTGACTTAAAGTCCTTCTGAATAATTGGGAGTTTTAAAGACTTTCACCCCTGATTCAAAGAACTACTTGTTATTATCACATTCATTTCATAATTGGGGGAAAGGAAGCCCTGGAAGAGATTATTTAAATTGCATTTAAAAAATGTGCATCTGATTATTAATGTTCTGACACCTTAAGAAACAGGGAACGTAGATCACTATTCCTTCAGACCTATCAGTCCCATTTTTAAAATAATTTCTGCCTACCTTAGTCACTATTTCAACACAGAATAAAGTAAGTCATGTAGGAAGGCAGGCGTTGGTTCAAAGTCCACACATATCCCCAAAGTAGAATCTCCCCTGATCCTATTTCCTTACCTGTAATACAGAGATATCACCTAGTTTAGTGCTTAAGAGTTGTAAGAATTTCTAGTAGAAAACAGACATTCAAATTATATTGTCTATCTTGTCCACTTTCCAAATAACATTCACTGAGTGCCTGATCTGTACCAACACTAAACTAGGCACGTTTAACCTGTATTTCCTCATTTAAAACTAGGAGGTGGATTTTACTCTCCCCATTTTCTACAGTGAGAATAAGAATAATCAAGAGAAGAACCTAGGGGTAAGACAGGAATAAAGACACAGACCTACTAGAGAATGGACTTGAGGACATGGGGAGGGGGAAGGGTAAGCTGTGACGAAGCGAGAGAGAGGCATGGACATATATACACTGCCAAATGTAAGGTAGATAGCTAGTGGGAAGCAGCCGCATAGCACAGGGAGATCAGCTCGGTGCCTTGTGACCACCTAGAGGGGTGGGATAGGGAGGGTGGGAGGGAAACGCAAGAGGGAGGAGATATGGGGATATATGTATATGTATAACTGATTCACTTTGTTATACAGCAGAAACTAACACACCACTGTAAAGCAATTATACTCTAATAAAGATGTAAAAAAAAAAAGAGAAGACAAGATAGATGACTTACCTAGGACAGAAAGATTATCTTTTACACAAGAGATGCCTTCCTGAAGACCCTGCAAAATCTAACTGAGATTTATATATTTTAAGACCATTCCCATAACAGAAGATATTGGGTATTTCTGTTCACTAGCTAAAGTGGAAACATTTCAATAAAATAAACACAGCTTATAATTCAATAGACCCAAACAGCTTTGAAATTATGCAAGTCTTGATAAATCTGGGGGGAGAATTACACTATTTCAAATTGTTTGCATTGAGAGACTTAATACTTTATATTCAGTATTTAATTCAAAACTGCATGAAATAGGACCACACTGCTCCAGTTGAGCTAGAGAACCCAGATTCTAATCCCAACCTCCTAAATCCGAATTGGGAGTTCTGTCCACTATGTTCCAACATCCCAAATTTACTATGGTCAAATGACAAAACTAAAACAATTTGTAACTAGCTTGATGTCCTTTACTCAAAAGGAAACAAACCATGGCTTGGGGAATACAGTACCTATTAAGCAACAGAACACTGTTCCTGAGGGAATTTAGGCAAGAGTGAGTATTATAGAGCATTAGAAGAGGCAACACAGAAGCAGGGCATGATTGGCTAACAGGATGGGGATTTCCTTATAAGGCTAGCAGGGCCTACCTTCTTGTGTAAGGGAAAGAACTAAAGATGAGTTGGAGGGTTGTAATTGATGTGTGTTAGGTTTCCTGGACAGGTGCTTCCGGTAACTGCAGGCTGACTTAGGCATTGGAAGTCCTGGCCAGAGCCATTAGGCAAAAAAAAGAAATGAAAGTCGTCTAAATTCGGAAGGAAGAAGTAAAACTGTCACTATTTGCAGATGACATGATACAGCGAAAACACTAAGGACTCTACAAAAAGGGGAGACCTTCAAGATGGCGGAGGAGTAAGACGTGGAGATCACCTTCCTCCCCACAAATACATCAGAAATACATCTACATGGGGAACAGCTCCTACAGAACACCTACTGAACGCTGGCAGAAGACCTCAGACCTCCCAAAAGGCAAGAAACTCCCCACGTACCTGGGTAGGGCAAAAGGAAAAAGAAAAAACAGAGACAAATGAATAGGGATGGGACCTGCACCAGTGGGAGGGAGCTGTGAAGGAGGAAAGGTTTCCACACACTAGAAACCCCTTCGCAGGCGGAGACAGGGGTGGGGGGGTGGGAGGCGGGGGCAAGCTTCAGAGCCACGGAGGAGAGCCCAGGAACAGGGGTGCGGAGCGCAAAGCGGAGAGATTCCCGCACAGAGGATCGGTGCCGACCGGCACTCACCAGCCCGAGGGGCTTGTCTGCTCACCCGCTGGGGCGGGCAGGGCTGGGAGCTGAGGCTCAGGCTTTGGTCAGAGCGCCGGGAGAGGACTGGGGTTGGCGGCGTGAACACAGCCTGCAGGGGGCTAGTGCGCCACGGCTAGCCGGGAGGGAGTCCGGGAAAACGTCTGAAGCTGCCGAAGAGGCAAGAGACCATTGTTTTGGGGTTCATGAGGAGAAGGGATTCCTTCCCTGTCTGCCCACAGAAGGCAGGGCACCGCCTAAACGAGCCTCAGAGACGGGTGCGAGCCACAGCTAACAGAGCGGACCCCAGAGACGGGCATGGGAGGCTAAGGCCGCTGCCGCCGCCACCAAGAAGCCTGTGTGCGAGCACAGGTAACTATCCACACCCCCCTTCCGGGGAACCTGTGCAGCCCGCCACTGCCAGGGTCCCGGGATCCAGGGACAACTTCCCTGGGAGAACGCACGGCACACCTCAGGCTGGTGCAACGTCATGCCGGCCTCTGCCGCCTCAGGCTCGCCCCGCATTCCATACCCCACCCCCAGTCCCCGTGGCCTGAGTGAGGCAGAGCCCTCTAATCAGGGGCGGCTCCTTTAACCCCGTCCTGTCTGAGCGAAGAACAGACACGCTCAGGTGGCCTACACGCAGAGGAGGGGCCATATCCAAAGCTGAACCCCAGGAGCTGTGTGAACAAAGAAGAGAAAGGGAAATCTCTCCCAGCAGCCTCAGGAGCAGCAGATGAAATCTCCACAATCAATTTGATGTACCTGCATCTGGGGAATACCTGAATAGACAATGAATCATCCCAGAATTCAGGCGGTGGACTTTGGGAGCAACTGTAGACTTGGGGTTTGCTTTCAGCATCTAATTTTTTTCTGGTTTTATGTTTATCTCAGTTTAGTATTTAAAATTTATTATCATTGGTAGCTTTATTATTTGTTTTCTCTCTCCCTCCTTTTTTTAATATATATATAGATATATATTTTTCCCTTTTCTCTCTTTGTGAGTGTGTATGTTTCTTTGTGTGATTCTGTCTGTATAGCTTTGCTTTTACCATTTGTCCTAGGATTCTGTCCGTCCATTTTTTTCTCATTTATTTTTTTTAGCTTGGTTGTCAGCACTTGTTATCATTGGTAGATGTGATTTTTGGTTTGGTTACTATCTTCTTTTGTTCTTTTGTTTCTTACTTTAAAATTTTTTTATTTTTAACAATTTAAAAAATTTTTTATTTTAATAACTTTATTTTATTTTATTTCATTCTTTTTTTCTCCCTTTTCTTCTGAGCCGTGTGGCTGACAGGGTCTTGGTGCTCTGGCCGGGTATCAGGCCTGTGCCTCTGAGGTGGGAGAGCCAAGTTCAGGACATTAGTCCACCAGAGACCTCCCAGCTCCACATAATATCAAACAGCAAAAGCTCATCTCAATGTTAAGACCCAGCTCCACTCAACGACCAGCAAGCCACAGTGCTTGTCACCCTATGACAAACAACTAGCAAGACAAGAACACAACCCCACCCATTAGCAGAGAGGCTGCCTAAAATCATAAGCTCACAGACACCCCACAACACACCACAGGATGCGGTCCTGCCCACCAGAAAGACAAGATCCAGCCTCAACCACCAGAACACAGGCACCAGTCCCCTCCACCAGGAATCCTATGCAACCTACTGAACCAACCCTAGCCACTGGGGGCAGACACCAAAAACAACAGGAACTACGAACCTGCAGCCTGAGAAAGGAGACCCCAAACACAGTGAGTTAAGCAAAATGAGAAGACAGAGACAGACACAGCAGATAAAGGGGCAAGGTAAATACCCATTAGACCAAACAAATGAAGAGGAAGTAGGCAGTCTGCCTGAAAAAGAATTCAGAGTAATGATAGTAAAGATGATCCAAAATCTTGGAAAAGAATGTAGAAAATACAAGAAATGTTTAAGACAGACCTAGAAGAACTAAAGAGCAAACAATGGTGAACACCACAATAAATGAAATTAAAAATTCTCTAGAAATCAACAGCAGAATAAGTGAGGCAGAAAAACAGATAAGTGACCTGGAAGATAAAAGAGTGGAAAAAACTACCACAGAGTAGAATAAAGAAAAAAGAATGAAAAGAATTGAGGACAGTCTTAGAGACCTCTGGGACAACATTAAATGCACCAACATTAGAATTATAGGGGTCCCAGAAAAAGAAGAGAAAAAGAAAGGAACTGAAAAAATATTTGAAGAGATTATAGTTGAAAGCTTCCCTAATATGGGAAAGGAAATAGTCAATCAAGTCCAGGAAACACAGAGCAACCCATACAGGATAAATCCAAGGAGAAACATGCCAAGACACATATTAATCAAACTATCAAAAATTCAATACAAAGAAAAATATTAAAAGCAGCAAGGGAAAAACAACAAATAACATACAAGGGAATCCCCAAAAGGTTAACAGCTGATCTTTCAGCAGAAACTGCTAGCCAGAAGGGAATGGCAGGACATATTTAAAGTGATGAAAAGGAAAAACCCTACAACCAAGATTACTCTGCCCAGCAAGGATCTCATTCAGATTCGATGGAGAAATTAAAACCTTTACAGACAAGGAAAAGCTAAGAGAATTCAGCACCACCAAACCAGCTTTACAATAAATGCTAAAGGAACTTCTCCAGGCAGGAAACACAAGAGAAGGAAAAGACCTACAATAACAAACCCAAAACAATTTTGAAAATGGTCATAGGAACATACATATCGATAATTACCTTGAATGTGAATGGATTAAATGCTCCAACCAAAAGACATAGACTGGCTGAATGGATACAAAAACAAGACCCATATATATGCTATCTACAAGAGACCCATTTCAGACCTAGAGACACATACAGACTGAAAGTGAGGGGATGGAAAAAGATATTCCATGCAAATGGAAATCAAAAGAAAGCTGGAGTAGCAATACTCATATCAGATAAAATAGACTTTAAAATGAAGAATGTTAACAACAGACAAGGAAGGACACTACATAATGATCAAGGGATCAATCCAAGAAGAAGATATAACAATTGTAAATATTTATGCATCCAACATAGGAGCACCTCAGTACACAAGGCAAATACTAACAGCCATAAAAGGGGAAATCGACAATAACACAATCATAGTAGGGGACTTTAACACCCCACTTTCACCAATGGATAGGTCATCCAAAATAAAAATAAATAAGGAAACAAAGTTTAAATGATACATTAAACAAGATGGACTTAATTGATATTTATAGGACATTCCATCCCAAAACAACACAATACACTTTCTTCTCAAGTGCTCATGGAACATTCGCCAGGATAGATCATATCTTGGGTCACAAATCAAGCCTTGGTAAATTTAAGAAAATTGAAATCCTATCGAGGATCTTTTCCGACCACAATGCTATGAGACTAGATATCAATTACAGGAAAAAAGCTGTAAAGAATACAAGCACATGGAGGCTAAAAATACACTATTTAATAACCAAGTGATCACTGAAGAAATCAAAGAGGAAACCAAAAAATACCTACAAACAAATGACAATGAAAACATGATGGCCCAAAACCTATGGGATGCAGCAAAAGCAGTTCTAAGGGGAAAGGTTATTGCAATACAATCCTAACTCAAGAAACAAGAAACATCTCAAATAAACAACCTAACCTTACACCTAAAGCAATTAGAGAAAGAAGAATAAAAAAAACCCAAAATTTAGCAGAAGGAAAGAAATCATAAAGATCAGATCAGAAATAAATGAAAAAGAAATGAAGGAAACGATAGCAAAGATCAATAAAACTAAAAGCTGGCTCTTTGAGAAGATAAACAAAATTGATAACCATTAGCCAGACTCATCAATAAAAAAAGGGAGAAGACGCAAATGAATAGAATTAGAAATGAAAAAGGAGAAGTAACAACTGACACTGTAGAAATACAAAGGATCATGAGAGATTACTACAAGCATCTATATGCCAATAAAATGGACAACCTGGAAGAAATGGACACATTCTTAGAAAAGCACAGCCTTCTGAGACTGAACCAGGAAGAAACAGAAAATATAAACAAACCAATCACAAGCACTGAAATTGAAACTGTGATTAAAAATCTTCCAACAAACAAAAGCCCAGGACTAGATGGCTTCACAGGCGAATTCTATCAAACAGTTAGAGAAGAGCTAACACTTATCCTTCTCAACCTCTTCCAAAATATATGAGAGGGAGGAACACTCCCAAACTCATTCTACGAGGCCACCATCACCCCGATACCCAAACCAGACAAAGATGTCACAAAGAAAGAAAACTGCAGGCCAATATCACTGATGAACATAGATGTAAAAATCCTCAACAAAATACTAGCAAACAGAATCCAACAGCACAGTAAAAGGATCATACAACAAGATCAAGTGGGGTTTATCCCAGGAATGCAAGGATTCTTCAATATATACAAATTAATCAATGTGATACACCATATTAACAACTTGAAGGATAAAAACCATATGATCATCTCAATAAATGCAGAAAAAGCTTTTGACAAAATTCAACACCCATTTATGATAAAAACCCTCCAGAAAGTCGGCATAGAGGGAACTTACCTCAACATAATAAAGGCCATATATGACAAACCCACACCCAACACCGTTCTCAACGGTGAAAAACTGAAACAGTTTCCCCTAAGATCAGAAGCCAGACAAGGTTGTCCACTCTCACCACTATTATTCAACATAGTTATGGAAGTTTTAGCCACAGCAATCAGAGACGAAAAAGAAATAAAGGGAATTCAAATCAGAAAAGAAGAAGTAAAGGTGTCCCTGTTTGCAGATGACATGATACTATACGTAGAGAATCCTAAGGACGCTACCAGAAAACTACTAGAGCTAATCAATGAATTTGGTAAAGTAGCAGGATACAAAATATAATGCACAGAAATCTCTTGCCTTCCTATACACTAATGATGAAAAACCTGAAAGTGAAATTAAGAAAACACTCCCATTTACCACTGCAACAAAAAGAATAAAATACTTAGGAATAAACCTACCTAAGGAAACAAAAGACCTGAATGCAGAAAACTATAAGACACTGACGAAAGAAATTAAAGATGATACAAACAGATGAAGAGAGATACCATGTTCTTGGATTGGTAGAATCAACATTGTGAAAATGACTATACTACCCAAAGCAATCTACAGATTCAATGCAATCCCTATCAAACTACCAAAGGCATTTTTCACAGAACTAGAACAAAAAATTTCACAATTTGTATGGAAACACAAAAGACCCCGAATAGCCAAAGCAATCTTGAGAAAGAAAAACGGATCTGGAGGAATCAGGCTCCCAGACTTCAGACTATACTACAAAGCTACAGTAATGAAGACAGTATGGTACTGGCACAAACACAGAAATATAGATCAATGGGACAGGATAAAAAGCCCAGAGATAAACCCACACACATATGGTCACTTTATTTTTGATAAAGGTGGTGAGAATATACAATGGAGAAAAGACAGCCTCTTCAATAAGTGGTACTGGGAAAACTGGACAGCTACATGGGAAAGAATGAAATTAGAACACTCCCTAACACCATACACAAAAATAAACTCAAAATGGATTAAAGACCTTAATGTAAGGCCAGGCACTACAAAACTCTCAGAGGAAAATATAGGCAGAACACTCTATGACATAAATCACAGCAAGATCCTTTTTGACCTACATTCTAGAGAAGTGGAAATAAAAACAAAAATAAACAAATGGGACCTAATGAAACTTAAAAGCTTTTGCACAGCAAAGGAAACAATAAACAAGACCAAAAGACAACCCTCAGAATGGGAGAAAATACTTGCAAATGAAGCAACTGACAAAGGATTAATCTCCAAAATTTACAAGCAGCTCATGCAGCTCAATATCAAAAAAACAAACAACCCAATCCAAAACTGGGCAGAAGACCTAAACAGACATTTCTCCAAAGAAGATATACAGATTGCCAACAAACACATGAAAGGATGCTCAAATTATTAATCATTAGAGAAATGCAAATCAAAAGTACAATGAAGGGGGCTTCCCTGGTGGTGCAGTGGTTGAGAGTCTGCCTGCCAATGCAGGGGACATGGGTTCGTGTCCCAGTCCAGGAAGATCTCACATGCCGTGGTGCAGCTGGCCTGTGAGCCATGGCCGCTGAGGCCGCGCGTCCGGAACCTGTGCTCCAGAACGGGAGAGGCCACAACAGTGAGAGGCCCGCGTAACGCAAGAAGAAAAAAGAAAAAAAAATCTACAAACAATAAATGCTGGAGAGGGTGTGGAGAAAAGGGAACCCTCCTGCACTGTTGATGGGAATGTAAATTGATACAGGCACTATGGAGAACAGTATGGAGGCTCATTAAAAAACTAAAAATAGAACTATCATATAACTCAGCACTCCCACTACTGGGCATATTCCCTGAAGAACCATAATTCAAAAAGAGTAATATACCACAATGTTCATTGCAGCTCTATTTACAATAGCCAGGACATGGAAGCAACCTAAGTGTCCATCAACAGATGAATGGATAAAGAAGATGTGGCACATATATACAATGGAATATTACTCAGCTATAAAAAGAAACTAAATTGAGTTTTTTGTAGTGAGGTTGATGGATCTAGAGTCTTTCATACAGAGTGAAGTAAGTCAGAAAGAGAAAAACAAATACTGTATGCTAACACATAGATATGGAATCTAAAAAAAAAAAAAAATGGTTCTGAAGAACCTAGGGCCAGGACAGGAATAAAGACAGTTGTAGAGAATGGACTTGAGGACACGGGGAGGGGGAAGGGTAAGCTGGGACAAAGTGAGAGAGTGGCATGGACTTATATATACTGCCAAATGTAAAACAGATAGCTAGTGGGAAGCAGCTGCATAGCACAGGGAGATCAGCTCGGTGCTTTGTGACCACCTTGATGGGTGGGATATGGAGGATGGGAGGGAGATGCAAGAGGAAGGGGATATGGGGATATATGTATATGTATAGCTGATTCACTTTGTTATAAAGCAGAAACTAACACACCATTTTAAAGCAATTATACTCCAATAAAGATGTTAAAAAAATTTTTTAAAGACTCTGCAAAGAAATAGAACTAATAAACAAATTCAGTAAAGGTGCAGGATGCAAAATCAATACACAAAAATCTGTTGTGTGGGCTTCCCTGATGGCGCAGTGGTTGGGAGTCCGCCTGCCGATGCAGGGGATGCGGGCTCGTGCCCCAGCCCAGGAGGATCCCACATGCTGCAGAGTGGCTGGGCCCATGTCCCATGGCCGCTGGGCCTGCGCGTCTGGAGCCTGTGCTCCGCAACGGAAGAGGCCACAACAGTGAGAGGCCCGCGTACCACAAAAAAAAAAAAGAAAAAAAAAAATCTGTTGTGTTTCTATACACTAGTAAGAAACTATTAGATAAATTAAGAAAACAATCCCGGGCTTCCCTGGTGGCGCAAGTGGTTGAGAGTCCACCTGCCGATGCAGGGGACATGGGTTCGTGCCCCGGTCTGGGGAGATCCCACGTGCCGCGGAGTGGCTGGGCCTGTGAGCCATGGCCGCTGTGCCTGCGCATCCGGAGCCTGTGCTCCATAATGGGAGAGGCCACAGCAGTGAGAGGCCCGTGTACCACAAAAGAAAAAAAAAAAAAAAAGAAAACAATCCCATTAAAATTGCATCAAAAAGAATAAAATGCCTAGGAATAAATTTAACCAAGCAAGTGGAAGACCTGGACCTTAATAAGATACTGATGAAAGAAACTGAAAAAGACACAAATAAATGGAAACATATTCAATGCTGATAGACTGGAAGAATTAATAGTGTTAAAATTTCCACATCACCTGAAGCAATCTACAAATTCAATGCAATCCTGTCAAAATTTCAATGGCATTTTTCACAGAACTAAAACTAGTAATTCTAAAATTTGTTTGGAACCACAAAAGACACCAAGTTGCCAAAGAAATCTTGAGAAAGAAGAACAAGGCTGGTGGTATCATGCTCCCTGATTTCAAAGTATATTGCAAATCTTTACTAATCAAAACAGTATGGTATTGGCATAAAAACGGACACATAGATCAATGGAACAGAACAGAGCCAAGAAATAAACCTAGGCTTATGTAGTTAATTAATTTATGACAAAGGAGACAAGTATGTCTCCTTTGGCAAAACTGGACAGCCATGTGCAAAAGAATAAATGGTGCTGGGAAAACTGGACAGCGATGTGCAAAAGAATGAAACTAGACCACTATCTTACACCATACACAAAAATTAACTCAAAATTGATTAAAGACTTGAATGTAAGACCAGAAACCATCAAACACCTAGAAGAAAACATACATGTAAGTTTCATGACATCACCCTTCGCCATATGTTTTTGGATCTACTCCAAAGACAATGGCAACAAAAGCAAAAGTAATCAAATGAGACTACATCACACTATAAAGCATCTTTACAGTGAAGGAAACCACCAACAAAATAAAAAGTCTACCTACTGAATGGGACAAGATATTTGTCAATCATGAATCTATAAGGGGCTAATATCTAAAATATAAAGAACTCATACAACTCAATAACAAAAAAAAAAACCCAATTAAAAAGTGGGCAGAGGATCTGAGAAGATATTTTTCCAAGGAAGACATAAAAATGGCCAACAAGCACATGAAAAGATGCTCAACATCACTAAATCTCAGGGAAATGCAAGTAAAAACAGCAAGATAATATCTCACACCTGTCAGAATGGCTATTATTAGAAGGACAGGTAACAAGTGTTGAGGAGGAACTGGAAAAAAGGGAACCTTTGTGTACCATGGGTGGGAACATAAATTGGTGCAGCCACTCTAGACAACAGTATGGAGGTTACTCCCAAAACTAAAAACAGAACTATCTAAAGGTCCAACCATTTCACTCCTGGGTATTTACCTGAAGAAAAGGAAAACACTAACTTGAAAAGATGTATGCACCCCAATGTACATAGTAGCATTATTCACAATAGCCAAGATATGGGAGCAACCTAAGTATCCACTGACAGATGAATGGATAAAGACGACGTGGTACATATATACAATGGAATACTACTCAGCCATAAAGAAGAATGAAATAATGCCATTTACAACAACATGGATGGACCTTGAGGGTATTTTGCTAAGTGAGATGAGTCAGGCAGAGAAAGATTAATACTGCATGATTTTACTTATGTGTGGAAGCTAAAAACCAAACCAACAAACATACAAAACTCAAATACAAAGAACAGATCAATGATTATCAGAGGGGAAAGGGGTTGGAGGTGAGCAAAAATGGTGAAGGAGGTCAGTTTTATGGTGATGGATGGAAACTAGACTTACTGTAGTGATCACTCTGTCGTGTATGCCAAGGTCAAATTATTATGTTATACTCTGAAACTAACATGTTATATACCAAATTTACCTCAATTGAAAACAAAAAGATTTCTTTATAGTGGAGGATTCCCTGATGGTTTTTAATAGCTGACTTGGGCCTACTTAGATTTTGATGTTCCCTTGGTCAAAAAAGCCTGAATTTCTTCTCTTTATTTATTTCCCCAAATCCCCCAGCAGTTTATGCTGTGGAGGCTTACCTGGCAGCTTTGTGAGTTCCCTGACAGCTTCCATCTTGCTTTCTTTAGACTGAGGGGTAACTATTATTTTCCCTTGAAATAATCCTCCCTCATTCAACCAGATTTACTGTTTCTGGCTGCCTGTGCACAGCTCCTGAGACCTTAAGCCTCACCATGAAAACCTAGAGTCTCTCACACCCCAATTTTCCACCTGGAAGACGTAGGACAAACAAACTCAAAGAGCTCAGAATGCAAAAGCAGCAGAGCTCCACCTGAGAGAAGCTTCCTGGAGATCCCGCAGAGAGGTTCAAAAGGTAGCAAATCAAGAGGGCTCTGTTGGTACCTTCATCTGCATCTAGGAGCCATCCCCGGAATCTTCAGCACCTGTCTTCCAGTCCCATCTCATCACCACTGTCCAATGACCAAACCAAAACAACTTGGTAACGAGTGTGATATCTTTCATCCAAGGGACTACAATCCGTGGACTGGGAAAGTCCAGGGCCTCACAATCAGTGGACCGCTCTTCCCAAAGGATACTGGGCGAGCGTGAGTTGCAAAGAGCGCTCGAAACAGCAATGTGGAAGGCGCGCATGCTCGGCTAGGCGGACGGGTACTCCTTATAAGGCTGGTGGGTCCTATTTTCTAGGGTAAGATAAACTAGCTAAAGCTGAGTTAGAGGACTGTGATTGGTTTGTGCTCAATTTCCTTGACAGGTGTTTCCCATAAGGGCAGGTTTAGGTTGGTGAGGTGATCTGGGCCCCTGGGCGGCCTCTATTTTATGGGTCCTGATAAACAAATTAACGTGATCACTGCAGACCCGAGAAGTATCCCATGCAAATCAGCGTGAAAGCAGTCACATTTAACAACGTGTAACAGCTGGGGTGGGTGGTGTTCAAGTGTAAAATCTCGAGAGCATACAACAGAGTATCAGAGAGGGTCTCCAGGCATTTGGGTTCTCAGTGGTACTGATTTTTGTTCCTCTGCAGCATGTGGATAAAGGACACGGGACTCCAAAGTGAGAGAGGTTCATAGGAAATGAAGGTCTTCCGAACATGAGTTTACACAGGTGGTAGCCAGCGGGGAGTGGCAGGTTTAACCAGCTGCACGAGAGGCAAGGTTAGCCGCCTTGGGTGTTGTGACTGCCCCAAATCCAAGTACCCCGTTCCAGGAAGCCTCACGTCTGCTCCACTGAGGTGCTGGACCTTGTCCAAGCCTCCAACTCTTCCACTCACTCCAACTGTAACATGTCACTGAGTCTACAGAAGGCCGCAAACAGGATGAAGCTCGAGGGAAAGCAGAAGGCAGATTCTGGTCACCATTACTTTGTTCTACTCCCTAGTAGCACTGGTATCTCAAACCGCCACGCCCAGGCCCTGAAAAGTGCTTATGCTGACCTTTGAACCCGCCTGATCCCTCAAGGCGTGTGAAGCTTCTGACTTGACCATTCTACCTCCTAGGATTCAGGGACAGGCCATGTCTTCAGCATTAGGGGCTTCCTGGGTTTCTGACTCCAGTGGACCCTTGAACAACACAGGGGTTAGGGGCACCAGATGCCCTACTCCCACCCCCAGTCGAAAATCTGTGTACTATCATCTCTGACTCAAAAACCAAGAAATTGATAAGTGACTCACCCAAGGGCGGGAAGTTGAAACCATTTGGATAGAATGAGGACTTGAACCCTAGTTCTTCTGATTCCACATATTGTGCTCTCTAATCAACACAAACTTTACCCCACAATTAGCTCATTTAAAGACCTGTAAAATGAAAACGGAGGTACTGTATTTTTTGAAAAAGATTTGCATATAAGTGGCCCAACCCATGTTGTTCAAGGGTCATCTGTACATTCATTTATCGTTCACATATGCGGCTTCTATCAGGGGCTACATTCTGTGCTCTTCCTCATTCTTGCCCTCAGGGAGTTTGCAGTCTAATGGTGGCGATGGTGGTGGCAGCCACATACAAGCTACTACAGTACAGTATGAGCAGTGCTACAATAGGATACAGGTTTGTGTGAGACGCTCTGGGAACACGTGGGAATGACACCAAATCCAGTTCATGGGAGAAGCATCCCTGAAGTGGTCTAAAGGATGAAGCAGAAACAGGGAGGCAGAATGTACCAAAGCAAACAGGTGTCAACTAGAAATTGGCATGTTCCAGGAACTCAGAGCGGTTGGCGGTGTTTGCGGTGAGAGTCACACGGGTGGGGAGGTGAGACCAATGCGGTGGGCAAGGCACAGGCAGAGGCCAGATTGTATGAGCCCTGTGAGAGTTCGGGCTTTATTCTGAAGGCACTGGCAAGTCTCTGAATATTATAAGTAAGACGTGTTTAGATTCGCACTGGAGAAAGATCATCTGGGACCTGTGAGGCAAGTGAATTAGAAGGTGAGGAGGGAAAGGGACAGAAAGGAGGACAGTTAGACAATAGAGCACCCCAAGCAAGAGATGACTGTCACTTGGCATTACAGAGGTGGCAGTCAGAATGGAGAAAGACTCATTGGTTTAAAAGATATTGAATCAGTGGAAACAATAGGCCTGGTGATTGACAGGATGTGGTTGAATGAAAAAGAGGATGGACTGAAGATGAGGCCAGATCTTGAGCTTGGAAAATGGGGTGAATAATATCGCTGCTCCCTGAGACGGAAACAGGAAGAGAAACGGTGTTCAGGAAAAGTCGGGTGTCGTGCCTGTACAGCATCCAAGTGCGCAATGATAAACAGGTGGGCTGGGGTCCCAGAGCCAGACAGGGGCTGGGAATATATGTTTGGAAATAAGCATGAAGGTGACTAAAACTACAAGCGGAAGAATTCCACTCAGTATGTGCAGAGAGAGAAGAGAAAACCTAGAAGACAATCCTGAGAAACACCAGTATTTACGGGACTGATGATATATTGTTAAATTAAAAGCTAAGCTAAGAGTCTAAGTGTCCATCTATAGATGAATGGATAAAGATGTGGCCCATATATACAGTGGAATATTGCTCAGCCATAAAACGAAACAAAATTGAGTTATCTGTAGTGAGGTGGATGGACCTAGAGTCTGTCATACAGAGTGAAGTAAGTCAGAAAGAGAAAAACAAATACTGTATGCTAACACACATATATGGATTCTAAAAAAAAAAAATGGTTCTGAAGAACCTAGGGCCAGGACAGGAATAAAGACACGGACGTAGAGAATGGACTTGAGGACATGGGGAGGGGGAAGGGTAAGCTGGGACGAAGTGAGAGAGTGGCATGGACATATATACTCTACCAAATGTAAATTAGATAGCTAGTGGGAAGCAGCTGCACAGCACAGGGAGATCAGCTCCGTGCTTTGTGACCACCTAGAGGGGTGGGATAGGGAGGGTGGGAGGGAGACGCAAGAGGGAGGGGATATGGGGATATATGTATATGTATAGCTGATTCACTTTGCTATACAGCAGAAACTAACACACCATTGTAAAGCAATTATACTCCAATAAAGATGTTAAAAAAGTAATTAATTAATTAAAAAATTAAGCTGCAAAATAGTATATACAATAAGACCCCATGGAAGGGAATTCCCTGGTGGTCCAGTGGTTAGGACTCCACTCTTTCACTGCCAAGGGCATGGGTTCAATCCCTGGTCAGGGAACTAAGATCCCACAAGCCATGCAGGTCAGCCAAAAAAAGCCCAAAAAACAAAAAACAAAAAAACTAGTAAGCGTTCATGGGAAAGGTGGAGGGGATGACCAAATATGTGTGTGTATCTGACAGTGTGTACTGTTGTGTACTTATTTTTTTGTGGGATGTGTTAATTTATACTCTATTGTTTGAATTGTTTAATGAGTATATATTGTTTTTATAATTTAACATAACAGTATTTCATTTTACAAACCTTTAAGAAACAGGCAGATGGGAAGGAAATTGCAAAGAACACCAAGAAAGAGAAATGGGAAGAAAATGCAGAGAAGGAGGCTTATTGCCTGACCCTACTTTCTTATCTCACTGTAATGCTAAAGGATTTTAACTCTCTGTGGGAAATCAGGGTAAGGCAAAAAAAAGAAACAATAAATATTAGTAAGAGTTCACCCAACCATATGACTTGTGTTTGAAAATGTTATAAATAATGTTCTCTAAAATAGATGCCACTGTTTCTTACATTCTAGGTATGTTAAGTTTTAGTAAAGACACACAATTTCCATCAGCAAGGAGTTAAAAATTATGACCAAATGGGACAAGGGGTGCAGTGAGTCAGCACCTATAACTATGGTGACACAAGCATAAGCCCTCCTACTAGAAGCCAGTCATATCCACAGGGCAGAGGCGTGAAAGACATGATGGCACCTTTATAAAGTGTACACTCCCTTCTCCGCCCCACTGCCTCTTAAGCCTATGACTTAAGCTAGTGCCTCATTTTGACTTTAAAAGATTACTATAATTTCTGTGATTTTAATATAAATTAAATATTTATGCATATTTTAAATCATCTCCCTCTGAGTTGGGATTTAAACTCCTCTAAATGTCTCTTTTTTACTATAGAATACTTCCTTCCCAGGAAAAAAGTCACCTTTTATTCCCCTTTTCACAGAGAAAGTGAGCAGCCTGTTGATATGGAAACTCTACCATGTTATTTTCTGAAATGATGAAACTATGTCTGTTATTCTTTGCTTTCAAATATCCCTCAGTGTTCCATTTCACAAGCTCCCTTGTTTATTTTATGTAGTTTAGCAAGAATCAAATTAGTCTTCAGTTCCCAGAGCAGCCATGAGAAAAATCCAAAATTACCATCACAAAAATGACCCCAGCTCCTCAAGCTTCCCCACTCATGTCAAGCACAGGAGAACTAGGGCTACTCAAATTCAGAAAAAGTTCCATACTCAATGAGCAGGTGGCAAAGGGGGCCTAAACTCTGTGGTTTCTTGATAGCTACTTATTCAAATACATAATGAATACTTTCTACAGTGCCAGGGATGGTTCTAGCCGTGGGACCATAGTGGAAAATAAAACAGATCATCACTCAGGAAAATAACAACAACAAAAAAAAGAAGAAGAAGAAGAGAAAGAAAAAAAGAAGAAGACAGTTCTAGTTTTTGCCAAGTCAATGCATATTCCTCCCCATTTCCAACCTCCTATTGTAATAGCAGACGATCAAATCAATAAGCCTAGGAGCACCACAAGATACATAATATCTTCTGAGAAGATCCCTCTGTGCCCTGATCACTTTTCAACTCATCCTTTGCCCTCTCAGTGCAGTTTCCTCATTCCCGGGATGTCTGCCTCATTCCAGTATTATCTATATCCTGTCTTAGTTCAGGCAGATGTAACACGAATACCATAGACGAGGTGGCTTAAACAACAGAGATTTACTTCTCACCGTTCTGGAGGCTGGGAAGTCCAAGATCAAGGGGTCAGCCAACCGGGCTCCTAGTGAGGGCCCCCTTCCTGGTTTACAGATGGATGCCTTCTTGCTCTAGGCTCACATGGCAGAGGGAGAGGAAGCAAGCCCTCTCTTTTCTCTTCTTACAAGGGCACCAATCCATCTCCCAAAGGCTCCATCTCCAAATACCATCACATTAAAGATTAGGGTTCCAACATACACGTTTGGGGGGTACACAAATATACAATGCATACCGTAGCCCATGGATCCTGGGTGGTCCTCCTCCAATCCCATGTCCTCTGATGACTTTAGGCCACATCAGCAGCCCTATCTCTCTCCTTCTGGACTCTCCTCTCGTTCTCTGTATGCTTAATCCAGTACAGCCTTGTTTCACAGTCTATGCAGGATGTGTGCTTAGCTTGCGTCCCTCGAGTTAAAACGTAAGCCAGCACCCCCAGAGAGGATGTCTGTGTCTCGCATTTCTTTCAGTCTCTCACAGTGTTCCAGCACTGTACAAAATTCTGTTGATTCATTCATTCAGTCATAACGTGTCCACAAAGTACCAGAGCCTGATGCTGAGGAACAGTCGTTTGTGGATTGGGGAAATCGAAACACACACACACGCCACCCTCCGCAACATAAAGAACTAAATACTTTTACTGCAGTGCCAGTGTCTCACGGCTTGCGTGCTCATTTCTGTAACTGGAATGAGGCTAAGAGAGTTTGGCCTAGGGAAGGGCCTTGAACAGCTCTTTCACTGAATAGATCAGAGACTGCCAAACACTAACAGCAGCTTGCATTTGCAGCACGTAAACTTCTCAAATTGTTTTCCCATCCATGAGCACAACTTATCAAGTATGTTTCTTAAAATAAGGGCATCTAAGTACTTGAAAAGAATCCGTTTTATACATTATGATTATAATGTTTATAATAATGTTGTAATATTGTAATTACTATAATCCTGTCTACATCATTATTATGTTGAACAGCTTTTCACAGCTGATGGTCATGTCGAATTCAACCCAGAATTTTTCTTACAAATTCTGAACAAACGAAAACTTCAGGTCTTCCTATGGAACACTGAACTGCTATCCAACTGCTGAACAAAACACAGCATTCGACAAGGGTGTTTCACAGCTTTCAACACCGGGCTCTAAGCACCTTCCTGTATTAACAAGGAATGTGTGTCTTTCATCCTGTTGAACCACTCATTGAGGACTTTTAGGGAAGCTAACTGTTCTCACAAAATGTGGGACAGTTAACAGAAAGGAGAATCATGTCATTCGAACATTCTCCTTTTAAAGACTTTGTGGAAGCACCAGATC
Source organism: Delphinus delphis (assembly GCF_949987515.2). Lineage (NCBI taxonomy): Eukaryota > Metazoa > Chordata > Mammalia > Artiodactyla > Delphinidae > Delphinus > Delphinus delphis. The sequence goes on along the minus strand of NC_082698.1, from coordinate 72,583,405 downwards.
TCTCCCATCTTTGAAACATATGGTTCTGTTTTAGGCTTTTTTTTTTCTTTTCTTTTGAGGGAGGCTGTAGAAGGCAGTGGAAAGAGGAAGAGAAATAATGTTATCTCAGAAACCAGAAATGCCTGGATGGATTTTAATTTCACAGAAACTTATTTTAAAAAGCATTTTACAACTGGAATTAAAATAAGCTGAAGTGAAAATGAAATACTATGATGTACTATACGAACTCAAATTTAAAATAACAGCAGTAAGACAATAAATCCCAACAAAAGTATTCTAAGATAGCTAAAGAGAACAGACACATCGAAAATAGTGCTATCTTGTGAATACCTAACATCCACTTGCGTTGTGGCTTCTGGTCCATTTTAACAGTGGTCGAAAATGCCAAGTCTTTGATGCTAGCTTTCCTTGGTAATACCCCACATACCAGACTTTAGGGGATCCCACAAAGGTGTAAATTATTAGCTCCCTCTTAAAAGATCTCCATCTACAATGTTAGTACAAACCAAGACAAACTCTCTAGAATCCAAGACTTGTCTTATCAAAGGCCACAAAGCAACCTCTATGTCTAATTTCTCAGTGAACTTAGACTGATAAAACTACGACTGTTTATTTCCAAGTCCTTTATCAGACTTTTTAGCCACTGTAGAATATGTAAAGTTTTTGCGTCAAAGGGGGGCTCTATTTAGGAAGAATGTTTCCTTCCACACAATAAGATCAGATGACACACATGGACTGAACTGAATATTCCAAGTAAAAGTAACTCATGGCGCTTCCCTGGTGGTGCAGTGGTTGAGAGTCCGCCTGCCGATGCAGGGGACGTGGGTTTGTGCCCCGGTCCGGGAAGATCCCACATGCCGCGGAGCGGCTGGGTCCGTGAGCCATGGCCGCTGAGCCTGCATGTCCGGAGCCTGTGCTCCGCAATGGGAGAGGCCACAACAGTGAGGGGCCCGCGTAGCGCAAAAAAAAAAAAAAAGAAAAAGAGAAAGTAACTCATGAAAAAGCTTTTATGTGGACCTGGGAGAAGTCTAAGGATCTGTTAGACCCAAATACTTATTGTAGCACCACTCATGCTTGAGGACGTTTTTAATTTGGAAACCCAGCAATTACCTGGAAAGAAAAAAGAGCTTAACATCCGGAACATGTGAACTCAAAAGCATTTGGAGCTCCACAGATATCTGGAGTCTCAGACCCAAAAGTCACAGATCCCTGCTCCGAATTTGTTTCCACAGAGCTTCAAGATACAGGAAACCCTGAAGGGAGACAGGATTCCACCAAATGAGTGATGATGAGAATAACTGAAGAAAGCCCCTAAGAAGCAATTCTACGAATCAGGTCACATCAGTTCTTCACGTTAAAGCATCTATCAGCTCTCCATTGCCTGCACGGTGCTTCTTAACCTGGGTCAAATCCCCCAGGATACGAATGACAGGTATTAGGTGCTGTGCCAGAGAGATGCAAACCCACAAGATACATGTTGGAATAAACACCCCATTATGAGCTCATTCTCCATAATATCACACAGAGAGGTTGTCAAGAAATATTGGTTGAATGATGAGCTACTAACACGGCATAGTTTCTTGGGATATCAAATTTAAGTGAAGATTTGGGGAGAAAAAACCCTGCTTCCATTAAAACCATTATACTAATAAACTGCAGCCTTCTTAAGACTTTTTAAGATGACTTGCATGTACCAGTCAGGATTCTTCGCTTCAGACAATAAAAACAAACTCTAATTTAATCAAAGAATAAATTTCTTGGGAAGCTTAGAAAATAACCCAAAGGCCTGGAGAACGCCTTGTGGGGCTATGAGGCCAAAACTGTGCTCAGAACTGGTCCAACATGGACACTTCTGCCACCACTGAGTATCTCCAATGCTGCTGACCCTAAGACCATTATGTTATTATTTTATTTTCTTAAGGAAAAAAGTAGATAATACAGCTTGTCAAACTCTATCACAACAATGATTTTCAGGATCACCCTGATTTCAATACTAAAATTTTGGCAATATGTGAATTTCTGGATTAATGAAGGGCACTGGATTCTGCAGCGTGCAATGCTCACCCACATGGTAGCAATGGGCACCACCACCATGACCACAGCACACAGCCCAGGTCTCTTCTCCTGTTGTATCAGCTCCCACCCCAGGTTCTGCCCGTGTCCTAGCTGAAAGGGAGGGTGGAAAAGCAAATACTGGCATTTTTAACTTCTATAGTGGAAAAAAAGATTCTGCTTTTTTCCCTCATGTGGGAAATTCTCCAAGCTCAAGAACAGAGTTCAGATGCTGGAAAGCCAAAATAGAATGACAAATATCCCCTATAGGGAGATTTGAAAGAAACACCCTCTTATGGAAAAAGTTCAGTCTCTTCTGTGGTTAGGACTTAGAAAGTTAGAAATATGTTTGAGAGGAACAGGAAAACTGCTTAGGCCGGGATCCAAGGCCCTTACAATCCAGCCCCTACAAACTGTTCCAGTCCTAGTTTCCACCACCCTACCCTTTGCACACCCTACAGTCCAGGGATGACAAATTAGGTAGCAGCCCTTAAATTGCCATTATCGCTCATGGTGTGTTCCCTCAAGTCAGAAGACCTCCCTCCTTCCGTGATTATTCTCTATTTAACTCCTATCAGACAACTTGGACCAGAAATCACCCCTCATGTGAACTCTTCCTTATATCCCCATCTTTATGATCCCTTAGCACATAACACACATCTCGACCATTGAAGGCAGAGATCTCAACTCAGTATCTGAACAAAAAGCCAAATTGATAGCTTGCCGAGCACGGGAGAGCTGCACTTTAACAGACACTCTCCCTAAACAATGCACGGAGGGCTGGTCTTATATAGGGTTTGGAGACTCTTTGACTTCGAGGGTTGGAAGACTTCCAGAGACTGGCATATGAAGGCATCCGCTGACCTTTAGGTGCAGAAGCAAAGCTGGAGTGAGAACGGAGCTGACCGGCTCACTTGAGTTAAGCCGTTGCTGACTGGCTTTACAACTGGGTGTGTTAGCAGGCTGGTGAGCTGCTGTCACTGATCAGTTGAAACAAATATAAAAACAGGTTCTGGGGCTTCCCTGGTGGCACAGTGGTTAAGAATCCTCCTGCCAACGCAGGGGACATGGCTTCGAGTCCTGGTCTGGGAAGATCCCACATGCCGCAGAGCAACTAAGCCCGTGCGCCACAACTACTGAGCCTGCACTCTAGAGCCCGCAAGCCACAACTACTGAAGCCCGCCCGCCTAGAGCCCGTGATCCGCAACAAGAGAAGCCACCGCAATGAGAAGCCTGCACACCACAACGAAGAGTAGCCCCCGCTCGCTGCAACTAGAGAAAGCCCGCGCACAGCAACGAAGACCCAACGCAGCCAAAAATAAATTAATTAATTAATTAAAAAAAAAAAAAACAGGTTCTGATGGTTACCGGTAACCATGGCCACAGAACAATCAGTCTTTTCCTAAAAGGATAGGAACTTTTCATTCTATTACAGCAATGTATTAGGTATAAGAACCCTACTGACAGCTGACATGCTAATATTTATTAAGCTTTTACTATGTACCAGGCATTCCAGTAAGTACTTCACAAGGATTATCTCAATCCTTGAACAACCTTATCGGCGGGGGAGGAAACTATTATCCACCATTTCACCTGTGGGTAACCTTAGGGGCCTCACTGGGATCCAAGCACACACAGAATGACAACAGAGGCTGCACTCTCACCCAGTGCACTATAGAGACCCCACTGTGGCTCCTGTCGCCCTCTCCCCAGTGATAACACATTCCCCTCAAGCAAAGTAGTCCCACAACTACCCTGGTTCGGGGCCTCTCCTGCAGAGGCACCCTCAATGCCTGCTGTTACAGGAAGAAAGAGAGGGTCCTGCATCACTCCATGTGTTCACAGCCTGATCTGAAGGTCAAAAGCTCTGCATCTTGCCACCCAACCACAGCCAACGTGGACAATAAACCAACACCTGGTACAAACTGTCAGCAACATCTGTGATGTTAAGAAATCCAGGCTTGGGAATTCCCTGGCAGTCCAGTGGTTAAGACGTGGGCTTTCACTGTTGTGGGCCCAGGTTCGATCCCTGGTAGGGGAACTAAGATCCCACAAGCCGTGCAGCCAAATTAATTAATTAATTAAAAGCAAGCCAGGCTTGAAGATAATATATTCTACCTGGTTTCTAATTACTTTGGAGCCAGTTCTCCATCTCTGATGCCACTGCTAAGCCTAAAAGATGGGTCACCAACATGCCTCAGATTCCCCAAGGTGGCAAGGTTCCAGGAACCCCAACACAGCCAGAAAACACCAGTTGCAGCAAAGTGGCAGCTGACTGTCTTGCCACTCTCTGCTCACATGCCTACACCCAAACAGGACTGCCCCAATCACATGCCTAGAGAAAAGCACTCGCACACAGCCTGAAAAGATTAAGTCGTATGAAACATACCAACCAGCATCCAAACCACAGCATTCACCTGGCAAAGGCCCTGTCATTAACGACAAAGATATGCCATTAAAGTATCTCTAGCTCCCTCCCATCACTCCTCAGTAAGTACGAGGAAATCCCTCTGCAATTGATTCCTTTATTAAAAATTACATATTCTTCTTATCCCAACAAGTTAGAGGAATGCTGGATCCCTCCTTTTCTTGAGCCCAGCCAGGTCTTATCCTCCAAGGCCCCGGACACATTCAAAATCTGCAGTAACCTACTTACTGTGTAGATTGAGGACCCAAATGTGGTTAATCCACTCATCAATAAAAAACATAAATCAATTTTAATACAACCATAATTAATACCTAGTAATTAATACCGTTCAGTTACTCATTCCATTTTTGAGGTCTTGAGCAAGTTACTTAACTTCTCTGTGCCTCAGTTTCCTCTTCTGCAAAAAGGAATGAGTACCGGCACCTCATAGGGTTGTTATGAGAATTAAGTGAATTCTTATATATTGTTTATTATATACTAAATAACATATAAATATTAAATATAAATTTATTACTATGATAAAGCACTCACGACCAGGCTGTTCCCATGGTGACTATAGCTAATAGTATAGTGTTGTACTGGTCAGAGTGGCCATCATTAAAAAGTCTACAAATAGTAAATGCTGGAGAGGGTGTGGAGAAAAGGGAACCCTCAAACTGTTGGAGGGAATGTAAGTTGGTGCAGCCACTACAGAAAACGGTATGGAGGTTCCTCAAAAAACTAAAGATAGAGTTACCATATGATCCAGCAATCCCACTCCTGGGCATATACCCAGACAAAACTATAATTTGAAAAGATACATGAACCCTTATGTTCGCAGCAGCACTATTTACAATAGCCAAGACATGGAAACAATGTAAGTGTCCACTGACAGATGAATGGATAAAGAAGATGTAGTACATATATATACAATGGAATATTACTCAGCCATTAAAAAGAATGAAATAATGCCATTTGCAGCAACATGGATGGACCCAGAGATTATTATACTAAGCGAAGTAGGTCAGAAAGAGAAAGACAAATACCATGAAATCACTTATATGTGGAATCTAAAATATGACACAAATGAACATGTCTACAAAACAGACTCACAGACATAAAGAACAGACTTGTAGTTGCCCTGGTGGGGCAGGGGGTGGGGGAGGGTTGTGAGTTTGGGATTAGCAGATGTACACTATTCTATATAAGATGGATAAACAACAAAGTCCTACTGTATAGCACAGGGAACTATTGATATATTCAATATCCTGTGCTAAACTATAATGGAAAAGAATATGAAAAAGAATATATATATGTATAACTGAATCACTTTGCTGTACAGCAGAAACTAACACAACATTGTAAATCAACTGTACTTCGATAAAATTAAAAAAAATAATGCAGTGTTGTAAACTTGAAAGCTGCTGAGAGTAGATCGTAAGCATTCGCATCACACATACACACACACACACACACACACACACACACACACACACAGTTTTAACTATGTGAGGTGATGGATATATTAGTTCTCTTGACCTTGGCAATCATTCCACAATGTACATGTATTTTAAATCATCACACTGTACCCTTTAAATGTATACAGTTATATTTGTCAATTATTCCTCAATAAATTTTTTTAAAAAGACAAGGCTGTGCATGGTCATAACCACAGAAGTAATATTTTTATAATTAGTACCGCTCTCCAGTATGACCTAGAAGGTCTGAACCAGGGCTGCTGCAGTGATATTGTCAAGAAAAGGACACCTGGGAGCAACACTCTGGGGCTGAGGACAAAAGCCTTCAACTCATCCACTATCCACTTCTAAAAACGCATGGAATACACACAGCGCTAAACAGCTGTGCAAGTAGTGAACACTTGATTGTACATCCAGAAACCTTCAGTTATCCCACTGTTTCTTGTGATGAGCTGCTTGGCCCCCTTGCTCTACCCCTAGAAGGGCCCATCTGCCCCTTGGCCTCTGTCAGGTTCAGCTCTAATAGGACCCAGGGCAACTCTGTCCTCTGTCAAAGGAAAAAGGAAAGTCAGTGTGGGTAATGCGGCAACAGATGTGTCCTGCTGCAGCTGCCGCTCTGAAGTTTTTCTCCGTCTGCCTTGCTCCTGTCTCCAAATGCCACTCTGTACCCCACTGTAGTAACTGGATCCCAGTCGTAACACTCTATGTCTGCGTCTCTGCCCTGCCAGTCTGCTCGGTGCCCCGAAACCACATGGACTGGCATCCCCTCCAGCTCTGGCCAGGTCCCCTGGAGCACAGAGAAGCCAGCCTTACACAGTCCAACGTCACGAAGCCTCTTGTGTTCGTTTCCAAGGGCTGCTATAAAAAGTAACATAACTTGGTGGCTTTACATAGCACTTATTCTCTCACAGTTGTAGGGGCCACAAGTCCAAAGTCATGGTGTCAGCAGGGTCACGCTCTCTCCAAAGGCCCTAGGGGAGAATCCTTCCTTGCCTTTTCTAGGCCTGGAAGGCTCCTGGTGTTCTTTGGTTTGTTGCAGCATCACTCCAATCTCTGCCTCTAACTTGCCATGGCCTCTTCCCTGTGTGTCTCTCTCTTTCCCCCCCGACTCCCTCTCTTCTTAGAAGGACACCAGTCATTGGCTTTAGGGTCCCATCCTATATCCATGATGATCTCCTCTGAATTCTTACCTTAATTACATCTGCAACTGCCATATTTCCAAATAAGGTCACATCCTAAGGTTCCACGTGGACATGAATTTGGGGGAGAGAGTATCCAACACATGACACTCCTCAAGTTACAAGAGGGGAAACAGAGGCCCCCTCTGGCATACTCAGCCCAGCATCACTGATGAAACACCATGTTACTGAGCCTGTTTTGGCAAATCAAGCAAAATTGATAGATGATGTTGCTGCCCAGGAAGGGACTATTATTGAAACCGACAACCTGGGAAGTGAAAGAAAAGGCCAGGTCAGTCTTCATAGATAAGGCCATCTTTGAAATAGAATGTAGGTCCTGAAATCGCTAAGGCTAAAGAAGATGACATTAAAATCATCCACTTAGAAATAAAGAGGGACTCCCCTGGTAGTCCAGTGGTTAGGACTCCGTGTCTCCACTGCAGGGGGCAGGAGTTCAATCCCCAGTCAGGGAACTAAGATCCCCCATGTGGCGCTGTGCGGCCAAAAAAAAAAAAAAGGAAGGAAAGAAAGAGACAGAGGATCATTTGTATGTGTGTTAAAGACTCTTTAGTACTGTTTGCAATGGAAAAACCTCCTTCTAAAGAATACAACTTTAAAAGGCTCTGAGATAAATCGCTTTTAGCAGTTAGGTCACAAGTAAGAGGAAGCCAAAATAAACAAACTTCAAAAGTACCCTAGTCTATGACAAAATGTGTTCAGAGTTACAGCACTGCAATCAGACACTGTAATAAATTCTAGAAGTGTCATTTCAGAAATTTTAATCAAATAATGGAATTTTCAATGACAGGAAAATAATGCTCAAGTACAGTTGCAGCTACTACATTTTCTGATTTAAAAGTCTTTTAAAATAGTATCTGCAAAGACTTCCATTGTTTTCTGAATTAGAATTTTATCTCCACTCCCAGAGGTTAGATCCCTGTCTCTCTCCTAGCGTGAGCTCCCTGCTGCCCTCTCATCCTGATGCCTACTTCAAGCCCACCCCAGTATCTGCTTTCCTCTGGGGGGAACTGTCTGCTGGGTCCCTCACTTGCCTCTAAACCCTAGAGACCCCCAAGACTGCATCAGCTATAGCAGAGCTCACCAGATTCCTGCCCTGTAGATGGCCCAGGGAAGGCTCTAACATCCAGACCCTGGTTCCTCCAAACTCTATCACATCGGGAACCAATCACTGACTTCCCATCCTCTTTTTTAAGCATGAGGTGGAAGTGAGACAGTCAGAGATTTAATAGGGTGATATGTTTTGATTTGTTCTCTATTTCCACCTTGCTGTTTCACATCAGGTAGAAAAGATTACAGTTGTTGAAGTCTTTATAAGTAATCAGTAAAAAACAAATAAATAGAATTTTTAAAGGAGCCTTAAATCATGAGTATCTGCCTGTTTTTTATTTAGAGGTAAACTAATTCAGTCTTTTTTTTTAGTCCCCTTGTCTTTCAGAGGGAGCGGTATCTGGACCAGGCTGTCCCGGTGTCTGAATCAAATGTCCATTTCAATACAACTGAGAAGACAGCAGAGAGAACAGAGAAGAGGTCAGCGGGGTGGGGGCAGTGCCCTTCTATGGCTCCACAAGCACAACATTCAACAATTTTCCCCTGGTGGACTTTAAATCTGGCAGGTCATAACTTCAATACAGTTGGCGTTTTCTGGATTAAACCACACTAAAAGCCAACCCCTTACGCCCACGGCACTGGCAGACTGATTAAGAGAGCTTTTTAAACCTTGACAGTATCCCTTTGGTCATTTAATGTTAGTCACAGCTGAAAAGTCTGAAAATCTAACACTGGGATGACCTTTTCTACTGGAAATTTCCCTGGCACACAGCAACATTACCAAGCCAAGCAAATCATCATATTGTAGTTCTGCGTGTTAAGGAACAAAAGATGCAGAGTTGAACATCTCTGTTCCTGCAAGAAATCCCCTAATTGTGGCTACAGCTTATTAAGCAATAGTTAACACTGCAGAGGACTCAGCTATTTAAAAAATAAAAAAAGATTCATAACGAAACTAAGCAGGGTTTATAATTGGGTGGGAAGGCAAAGTGCCATGACTCAAAAACCACCGGTTACCTGTGCCAGAGTCAACCAACTACGTGACAAAAGGATGCCTGAGATAGAAAAGCCATTCTTGTATGTGGCAGTAGCCTCAGGCTAGAGCAGCAATGTTCAAGGCAGCAAGCCTCTGTCTCTGCTTATCTCCAGGAGGGTTAATCCTCAAAACACAGCACTATTGTTCTGTCTGACATCAATTATGTTGTTTTTGATCATTTTAACATGGAAACGGGCTCATCAAAGTCAGCCTTTCTATTGACTTGATGACAGCTACTACTCACGGCAAGGAGGGTCCAGTGAGATAGTCTGCAGACTTTGAGGGCAGATTTTCAAACTTTTTTGCACTTCTATCCAGGTTTTAAGGCTCTATCATCTGCTTTTTCCAGAATGTTTCAAGCTATTTGAAAAATAGCTATAGATGTAAAATATATACAGCAATAAGCCTCGAGATCTGGACAGGATGCTGACTTCCCTTCCTGTGCCTGCTTTAACTATCTTAGAAGGATCGAGCTAAAAAAAAAAATTTCATCCTGATACTCTCAGGCCACATGGGAGCAACTGTTACTTCTACCTTGGAAGAGGAGGTGAATGAGGTTAAATGTTCATGCCATTCATTCTTGATACAGTCACCATATTAGTAAATAAAAACTCATAATGTCCAGTTAAATTTGAATTTCAGATAAACAATGAACAACACTGTAGTATAAGTATATCCCATATAGATAGTTGCTCGCACAGAACTCCCATTCCTGTTCAAAGCAATATCTACGTGGGACATACTTACACTGCAAAATTATTGTGTATCTGAAATTCAAATTTAACAGCGTAGCCCATATTCTATCCAGCAACTACATCTCTTGCAAAATATGGAGCCTAAAATTGCAGGCTTGAGGTTGATATGTTATGTCTCAGTCCCAAAGTGATATTTAACCATGTTTGATAAAGTTTAGATTGGCAATTCTTAGTTCCCCAAAATGTCAGTTCATTATGTTTCTGCTCTCCAGACTTCTCAAACAGCTTCGCTTCCAAGCTCCAAAACAGGCTGGCTAAGTCCTCACTAAGCTGTTTTCTTTGCTTATAGAACACCCTGCTCTTGGATAAATACCACTGAATACATGAGGATGTGAATTTGCATATCTGTGTGTATGGAGAAGCCCAGCTGACAAGATCCCAATTGTCAAATCCACTTTCTATACAAAGGATTATTTGGGGATCAAATTTTAAAATGCCTCTTAACCATAGTACCACACGTTTAGCTAGCATATCCCAAAGTTAGTACCATCTTCTGGCAAGACTAAAACCACAATTATTCCTAAATAAAAGATAGTTGATGAACTCTGAAGTTTCATTGGCAATAGAGGAAAAAAATCAATAACTAAACCTACTTTTTTTTCCTGATAATAATGAAGCAGGTGTTTAGCAGATGGGATGCTTATCTAAAACTCCAATTCCTGTACAAAACAATAATATAATGCCATGTATCTCCTTTGGCGAAGTAGCCTAATTAGTGCTCTCTTTCTTCTTCCAGTCTTTGACATTAAGAACATTAATACCTCAGTATTTTGAAGAACTGGAAGAGAAAAAGACCAATTAACTTCTTCTTGCCTTAGGTTATATGCTAGTTGGAAAGGAGATGTGGAAGTCATTAGTGCTGCTGGCCAGGATTTCAGTCTCCCCCTGGGGACACATTGTAGTTTTAGACTACCTTGTCCCTATGTTACAAAGCTGTGGTCATAGGAGAAATACATGACCAGCTCTGGCCAATTAGTAGAGAATGGAAATACTGCGTGTGGCTTCAGGCCTAAATCTTCTAATTATTGGTCCAGAATCCTCCAGAGCTCTCTTTTTTCTCTGACTCAAAACCAGAATGTTGAAGATTGTCACTGTTTGGTTAGCTTGAGTCCTTAATTGACTGCCATGAACACACTTCCTGGTAACTAATGATGGATATATAACATATATAAGAAATGTACTTTTGTTGGTTTAAACTACAAAGGTTTGGGATTATTTGTTATTGCAGCAGAGCCCAGCCTAGCCTAACTCAGGAGACATGCAATTATTGAAGTTTTAGTGTATATCCAGCCAAATGAGTCTATAAGAAAACATTCTATATACTCTTTTTAGCCCCCTGAAACTTGCTGAACAGTTAAGGTTGTATGGTTATCACTTTTCTCAACAAACTCTTAAAGTAAATACAAATTATCATCTCTGCTGTATAGATGGAAAACTAACACAAGCTAGTAAGTAGATGCTTAAATCCACAGAGAAAGTAAGTGACCGAGAAGGAATCTGAACCCATATCCATCAGGAACTATAGACCATGCTTTCCACTACCACACTATATACTGCCATTCAATTGTTTATCTCTGGGAGTTATTAAAGGAAAATCCTCCATAGTAGAGGGAGCAAGTCTTGGAACGCCACGGAAGGGCAGCAGGTGTCAACAGGGACAATGGTATCCCACGGGTGCTTTACTCCCCTTTCTATATGTTGATAGGTCTTGACTATGGGCTGACTTTATAGGGCTACATGTATAATGTTAGAAACCATCTTTGGAACTACATAAGGGAATCAGAGATTCTTTAAACTGGAATTTATTTACCTATGCAAAGGATGCAGAAGAAGAAGATAAACGAGTTTAAGAGCCATCCTATATGGGAGCCACCTGCATCTCTGCTAAACAACATAGTCAGCGTGTCAGTGGAGATCATTCCTTGCCATCTTCCATTGCTATACTCAGAAGAACCAACACCATCAATACCATCTTGTTCATGTTTTTAAGGGGAATTATTCTGTTACTTCCATCATAAGTGGAATACCAATTAGATGATGTGGCCTTGAGCACTACAATGCCAACATTTAAAATGTCCCATTGCTCATAAGCTTGTCTCAAACCAGTTATGTAAACACAGATTCCCTCTGACAATTTTTTTTAACTTTTGATTCAGTGGCCAGGCAAAAAAGGCACATCGCTTAATTTTAAGATTCCTTCTTCTCAGTATTAAACTGAATATAGTCGCTTACTTGAAAAAAGTAATCAAGTTATATTACAGACATTGCAGATTCCTTCCTAAAAATATCTTTCTTCATCAGCTTAATCACTAAGAATACGCGGGTTGTTATTTCAAGGAGGAGAATCAGAATCTGATACACCATGAGAAACAAGTAAATCCAAACATTGACTCTGATGGGCTCACTTTCAAGGACCCTGAATTTCTCAACACTCTATCCCCCTGAATCTCAACCATTTGACTCTCGGAGGAGTGATGGGGAACCTGGGAAAAAAATCCAGAGGACCACCTTTCATCCTGACCAGTAACAAGTCTTCCCAAAAACCATACCTCAACAAGAACTGAAGTAAAACCTCTACACCAGAGCTGCAAAACCATATAAGAGAAATAATGCAACACTAACTAATGTGTCAAAACAATTATCTAACTAAGACCAATTGTTAGAATCACAGTGAATTCATGCTTCTGACACAACTGCAAAAAGCCTTCAAAGGCATATTCAGAACCCAGACGTCTTCCTTTTACTGAAAAGAAGGTGAAATTCTATTTGAAGTTCATTTTAGCTTTCCAGGGTTCTCAATTTCAAAGTCAATCAGCTGTACCGGTTTTCTTGCTTTTACCATTTGCACTAGCTCAGTGGTTCAGTAATATATTAAGAACAATGTACATAAAGTGGATTTACAATTGGAAACAGAACCCTAGTTCCTTTTTGGGTAAAAAAATGACACAGAATTAACTATTGTCTTTCTTTTAATTAAGAGTCGAACACAGTAAAAATAAGGGCTATACTCTCCAAAAACAGAAATGTAGTAAGTACTTCAAAGTTAGGTTATTTTGCCTGAAAAGTGTTTAGGGGGTTTTCATTTCTGCAAAAAGATAAAAATGCAGTTTTCACAATCAGACCTAGATCCCTTTCCAGCTTCTTAACACATCTACTAGAGCCAAGTGGAAGAAACCTAATGCTGATGTACACCAGACCGAACAGCTGGTCTCCCCAAGGAAGTGGACTAGCAGCACGATCACAGTATACACACCTCACACAGAAAACTCTCTATATAGCCTTCTACTTTTTGTCTTCTGCTAAAATAGTCACCAGAGGGGGAGGACAGAAGGCTGGTGCATAGCCTGATGCCAGCTGGAAGGCAGTAAAGATGGTTAGACTCCATCTACCAGGGCTAACTCTAAATGCCCTCTGGACTCTTACTAGGTCCAATACAAGAGTTGGCTCTGTTAGTCAAATCTAATCATCCCCAAACCAGGTTATTAGGGATTAATACTATAGCAATACAGAAGTGATTTTAATTTTTCACAAAGTATTACAACATACAAAATCTATTGCCTTTTTAAAAACCAGAATATGTTCATTTTATTTTACTTTTTTTGGAATACTGATAAATTGTACTTATTTATTTTTGTTTGCCTTTTTTTTTTTTTTTGGCCATGCCACGCGCCTTGCGGGATCTTAGTTCCCCAACCAGGGATTGAAGCCAGGCCTCGGTATGAAAGCGCCGAGTCCTAACCACTGGAAGGCCAGGGAACTCCCTATTTTTTTTAATTTTTACTTTATTTTGGAGTATAGTTGATTTACAATTGTTTGTTAGTTTAAGGTGTACAGCAAAATGAATCAGTTATATATATACATATATCTATTCTTTTTCAGATTCTTTTCCTATTTATGTTATTACAGAATATTGAGTAGAGTTCCCTATGCTTTACAGTAGGTCCTTGTTGATTTTCTATTTTGTATATAGTAGCGTGTATATGTTAACCCCAAACTCCTGTTTAGCATATGTTAATTTAATCAGCAGAGGAACGTCAATAAATAGGGATTTTTTAAATTAAATAGTAGGTTTCTATATTTTTTTTACTAGGTAATCGGGAAACTGTGAATACAAAAGATTAATGTGAGACAAATAGTTCTAGAAAATGGTAGAAACTGTACCCAAAACAGGAAAGACTGATCAAGACTGGTGGTGACACACGATAAATAAAAAGTATACGTGTTGGGGCTTTTTGGGGCAGGGGTGAGGGTCTCACTGTCAATCAATTCCAAAGTTTTCCAAGATGAAAAATTACCTAAATATTCTAAAGGGGAGAGATGAAACCTCCAGAGCTCATTGTTCATCATGAGATAGGGCACACATATTTTTTATAGAGATATAATTGACATAACATTATAACATAATCAATTGATATATGTATATACTGTGAAATGATCAAAATAAGTCAAGTTAACATTCATCACCACACAGTCACAAATATTTTTTCTCTTGTGATGAGAACTTTTAAGAGCTAATCTCTTAGCAACTTTCAAATATACAACACAGTATTATTCACTACAGTCACCATGCTGTACATTACATTCCCAGGACTTATTTATCTTATATCTGGAAGTTTATATCTTTTGACAACCTTCACCCATTTCACCCACTCGCCACATTTTGTGTAATTTTTCGCAAAATATTACAACATATATACCCTACTGCCTTCAATTAGTTCTTCTTCCTAGAAAAAGTGTTTGCTATTTAATATGACATTCCACAGGATAGCAAACTGTTCACAGGATTCTACTTTGATGAACCGTTCCTGGTCAGCACAAATTCACAAGTCTTGTTTTAACTTCAAGTTCATCGTATCAGTAAACTCTAATATCAGCATCAATAAAACTTGATCTTTCAGGAGACACGTCATCAAATGGTCCTTATCCAAGCCATTCTTTCACAAAGCCCTCTCAGGAAGACAGGAATACAAAAGCAGAAAGGAAACCTGTAGCTGATCCTGGTCAAATGAACATTCTCCTTATTCTAAATATCTCAACTATTTCTTTTCTTGAAGTATACTTGATTCACAATACTGTGTCAGTTTCAGATGTACAGCACAGTGATTCAAATATATATATACATCAATATATTCTTTTTTTCAATTCTTGTCCATTATCAGTTATTACAAGATCTTGAATATACTTCCCTGTGCTATATAGTAAATCCTTATTGTTTATCCATTTTATATATGGTAGCATGTATCTGTTAATCCCATATTCCTAATTTACCCTTCCCCGCTTCCCCTTTGGTAACCATAAGTTTTTTGGGTTTTTTTAAATAAATTTATTTATTTATTTAATTCTGGCTGCATTGGGTCTTCACTGCTGCGCACGGGCTTTCTCTAGCTGTGGTGAGCAGGGGCTACTCTTCATCGTGGTGTGCGGGCTTCTCATTGAGGTGGCTTCTCTTGTTGCAGAGCACGGGCTCTAGGTGTGTAGGCTTCAGTACTTGTGATGTGAGGGCTCAGTAGTTGTGGCTTGCAGTCTCTAGAGTGCAGGCTCAGTAGCTGTGGCGCATGGGCTTAGCTGCTCCACGGCATGTGGGATCTCCCCAGACCAGGGGTCCAACCCATGTCCCCTGCATTGGCAGGCGGATTCTTAGCCACTGCACTACCAGTGAAGTTCCATAAGTTTGTTTTCTGTCTGTGAGTCTCTTTGTGCTTTGGAAATAAGTTCATTTGTATTACATTTTAGATTCCACGCATCATATAATATTTGTCTCTGTGACTTACTTCACTTAGTATGATAATCTCTAGGTCCATCCATGTTGCTGCAAATGGCATTATTTCATTCTTTTTTATGGCTGAGTAATATTTCATTACATATATATGTGTGTGTATATATATGCATGTATACACACACACACACACACACTACACCTTCTTTATCCATTCATGTGTTGATGGACACATAGGTTGCTTCCATGTCTTGGCTATTGTGAATAGTGCTGCTATGAACATTGGGGTGCATGTATCTTTTTTAATTAGAGTTTTTCTCTTTTTTGCATATATGCCCAGGAATGAGATAGCTGGATCATATGGCAACTATATTTTTAGTTTTTTAAGGAACCTCCATACTGTTTTCCATAGTGGCTGCACCAATATACATTCCCACCAATAGTGTAGGAGGATTCCCTTTTCTCCAAACACCCTCCAGCATTTATTTATTTGTAGACTTTTTGATGATGGCCATTCTGACCGGTGTGAGGTGATACCTCATAGTAGGTTTTTTGGGGGTTTTTTTTGCCGTATGCGGGCCTCTCACTGTTGTGGCCTCTCCCGTTGCGGAGCACAGGCTCCGGACGTGCAGGCTCAGCGGCCATGGCTCACGGGCCCAGCCGCTCCGTGGCATGTGGGATCTTCCCGGACTGGGGCACGAACCCACGTCCCCTGCATCGGCAGGCAGACTCTCAACCACTGCGCCACCAGGGAAGCCCCCTCATAGTAGTTTTGATTTGCATTTCTCTAATAATTAGCGACGTTGAGCATATGTTCGTGTGCCTGTTGGTCAACTGTATGGCCTCTTTGCAGAAATGTCGATTTAGGTCTTCTGCCCATTTTTTGATTGGGTTGTTTGTTTTTTTGATATTGAGTTTCATGAGCTGTTTATATATTTTGGAAATTAATCCCTCATCAGTCGCATCATTTGCAAATATATTCTCCCAGTCCACAGGTTGTCTTTTCATTTTGTTTATGGTTTCCTTTGTTGTGCAAAAGCTTTTAAGTTTGATTAGGTCCCATTTGTTTATTTTCACTTTTATTTCTATTGTCTTGGGAGACTGATCTAAGAAAATATTGCTAAGATTTATGTCAGAGAATGTTTTGCCTACATTGTCTTCTAGGAGTTTTATGGTGTCATGCCTTATATTTAAGTCTTTAAGCCAGTTTGAGTTTATTTTTGTATTGATCTATAGTGTGAGGGAGTATTCTAATTTCATTAATTTACATGGGGCTGTCCAGCTTTCCCAACACCATTTGCTGAAAAGACTGCCTTTCCTCCATTGTATATTCTTGCCTCCCTTGTTGAAGATTAATTGACCACAGGCGTGTGTGTTTATTTACGGGCTCTCTATTCTGTTCCATTGATCCATATGTCTGTTTTTGTGCCAATACTGCCCCATTTTGATTGCTGTACCTTTGTGGTACTGTCTGAAGTCTGGGAGGGTTATGCCTCCAGCTTTGTTCTTTTTCCTCAGGATTGCTTTGGCAATTCTGGGTCTTTAATGGTTCCATATAAATTTTAGGATTAGTTGTTCTCATTCTGTGAAAAATGTCATAGGTGATTTGATAGGGATCACATTAAACTTGT
This sequence comes from Delphinus delphis, assembly GCF_949987515.2. NCBI lineage: Eukaryota > Metazoa > Chordata > Mammalia > Artiodactyla > Delphinidae > Delphinus > Delphinus delphis. Next base: position 72,566,084 of record NC_082698.1, on the reverse strand, counting down.
AGATTGCTATGGGTAATATGGCCATTTTAACAATATTAATTCTTCTAATCCAAGAGCATGGGATATCGTTCCATCTTCCCACTTCCTTGAATCACCTTTGATTTTCTTTATGAATGTTTTATAGTTCTCAGCATATAAGTCTTTTACCTCCCTGGTTAGGTTTATTCCTAGATAATTTTTTAATGTGATTTTAAATGGGATTTTGTTTTTACTTTCTCTTTCTGATATTTCACTGCTAGTGTAAAGAAATGCAACAGATTTGTGTATATTAATCTTGTATCCTGCTGCCTTGCTGAGTTCATTTATCAGTGCTAGTAGTTTTTGTGTGGCATTTTTAGGGTTTTCTATACAGAGTACCATGTCAACTGTATATAAAGATAATTTTACCTCTTCCTTTCCAATTTGGATAATTTTATTTTTCTGTCTGATTGCTGTGGCTAGAACTTCTAAAACTAGGTTGAATAGAAGTGGTTAGAGTGGGCATCCTTGTCTTATTCCAGAATTCAGTGGGAAGGCTTCCAGATATTCACTGTTTAGTACTATGTTGGTGTTGGTTTGCCATAAATGGCTTTTATTATGTTGAGATATTAAATATCTTAACTTCTTTGAGGAGACTCTTGCCTTGCCTTCCTGGTTCCTGAACTTTTATTGGATCAGCAAATACACCTAAAGCCCCCCTCTTTTACATCATTCATAGTAGGTACAAAACTGGAATCACATTCAGACATACACACAAAACCTCAGATTCTGCTACTCTATGGATTAAAGGAAAGTTGCTCTAAATTAGATTTAATCTGACCCTCTATAAGTAGAATTTCTGATTCTGACTTTGGGGTTGATCAGGAAGGTAAGACTGACCAAAACTTTCAATGGTTCCTATCTGGCCGTTTCTCCCTTGCCCATACTGTCATTCCCAAAATGGTTAGGATCAGACTGCAGATCCACTCTGGGGTCCTGAATACAAACTTTGTGACAACAGAACCCAGAAATGGCACTAGCTAAACCTTCAGCTTCAAAGAGGGTTGCTTCTAAGTTATAAAAGTTGTGACCATCGGTTCTTCACAGGTACTTCTGGGGAATAATGCTCTCATAACAGACCAGTTAGAACTGTGTTTTGATGATGGCAAGAAGTCTCAGGCAGGATTTGTAGCATAAGCTCAAGTTCCCCAAATAAATCCAGCTTTATGAATAGAACTACTCTCTACCACAGTGGATGGTAAATGTAGTTAATGGGTCACTTACCCTTTGATCAAAACTCTTATGAAATACATAGTTCTATCAAACTCTTGTGTATCTGTTCTGGTCCTGTGGAGTTTTGTGTGATGATATTAGACAGCAACACTCTAATATTATCAGTGATAACTGTGGTTATTATTTAAAACATTGACTTGTCCACAGCCTTACTTCTTTCATTTAAATCTAGCACCATCCAGGCCAGTGGTTTTCAATTAGGGATGCACTGCAGACTTGTCTGTGCAGTTTAATAACAATGCAGATGTCTAAGACCCACACAAGACTTAATGAATTTTTTACTTGATATTCTTGGCATCTTCTTTTAGGATTATTATTCTATATTTCAAGGTTTTTCTCATCTGTAAGAATTATATTCCTCCATCTTTGTAAAACCAGAACTAAATTCCCTGAGTTCTTTAAAAACAGGCTTATTTATTATCCTTTGAAACATTCTAACTTGGAGGGAATGGTTTTATTATCGTGTTTTGCATGTCACATTAATGTATCATTTTTATTATGAAATGTCATTAGACTTTGCACATTTGAAAATTACTAGTAGTAAATTAACCAAAATCACTTTCAGTTTCTGTCATCTACAGATGTTTGTTTTCCTCAGATACTTGCCTGAAGGTTCTACTCTCAGCTTCACGTCAGAGTTTGTGTCTTCAACAAAGAATACTCTCGGGAGTCCCATGGTAAAGGCCCAGATATTTTAAATAATTGACAGGTCAAGGAACAGACTCTTGGGTATAGGCATCTGATGACACCAATGGGCTGAGTCAGGACGTGCAGAATTTCAGTCAAGAAGCAGACAACTTCATGCTACTGCTAACCCAAGATCAACTGGAACAAGAATTAATTACACAGTCCATAGTGAATGGACTGATAAGGGAAATTTTACAGTGGTTATCTGACTGGAATATAGTTGTTTTAATGTTCTCTCTTATGGATCTATAAGAAAGTCCTTTCTCTCTACTTCAATGATTTGCTACCCATACAATTTAGTAGATTCTTGTATTAACGGTTTTTGATGATCTTCCTTATTCTTGATGCTCTGGCATTTCCAGCCTCAGTGACTGGGGAGAGACTGTCTCTCCCAGGACTAACCAATTCTTAGGGATAGCAAACACGACAAATGACTTGCCCCAGAGTGTGCCTTTCATGTGCAAACTAACCAGTCCAGAATCCATACTCTCAACCACCTCCTCTATCTGGTTCATATGCTCCAAGAGGTAATTCTCCTCTACCTTATGACCCAGGGCCAGGTACCAGACCACGAGTGAGAACCCCATACCTCAGAGTCCACTGAAATCATTCAGACCAGCCAATTTTAAACCTGCTTACTCTGCCTTGCCTCACCTTTCCAATAAAAAACACAATAAAGTCTCCACCCATGCTGTCTCCTTGCCCCATCTTCCTCCTGGATCAACCCTGGTGCTTCCCCATGTGGCCCTGCATGACATGGCATGCCCCATCCCTCTTAAGAACTGCAAGTAGAAACCTTTCCAAATGGTAGTCATCTTCTGTTCTGTTGGTCTCATCATACCTGAATGATAACAGAACCTACATTTAAAAACCATTGTTTATATAAACTGAAATGAAATATTTAAAAATGATATCTGAGTCTCACTGACCCCCAGAGTTCAGAAACTCATACCAAATGTGCTTACTTTCAATGGTGATCGGGTTATTTAAAATATTCAATAACAATGTCTTCCTTTTTACCAGGATATAATTGGAGAAATCTGTTATGTAACTAACATCTTGCCTAGAATGTCATATTGAGAATGATGCTCCTTGGATCAGGTAGAACAGGCCGATTGTGAGGAACTAATGTGGCTTTACTATGGCACCAATGCCTACAAAGGACTCTCAGGATAACTGCGCTACTATCTAGTTCACAGGATCCAACCTTACAGGCGGTAAGGACCATCACTCCCTGGCAGTCCAGGAACGTGAAGTTATTTTGGGGACTTCAAGAAAAGAGGAATTTACCCAAATGCATAAGTACTGCAGGTGAAATAAGGTGGAGAGAATTTCTTGAACTTGATTTGCCTTAGGAGTGCAAATAATAGAGGCATTTAAGGTCCAAGCTGAGATTCCTTATGAAAACCTCCAGAGAGATGTTAACTTTGTAATTATTCAAAACCATATGGCTCTAGATTTTGCAAAGCATATGTAAGAATACCTATATGATAAATGAACACTCTTGCTACACTTAGGTAAATAATAAGGCCAAACCTAATGAGACTAGCCTTACCTTGTGATCAAGGTTAATATCCCTTTGAGATTATTATGACAACAAGGAAGAAGGAGGAAGGAAGGGAGGGAGGAAGAGAATATAAGAAAAAATTATAAAAGACTTTGAAATTTAGTGGATGTTCTGGCTAGCTCATCCATCTGGATAATCTCAGCTTTTGTTTGTCTATGACTAGGCTAATTTACAAGGTTATGCAGATAGCAGTTAGCTTGTAGAAACCAATGACAGTGCAAATAATTTCCCTCCACAGAAATGCAAACTGTGCCCCCAGGAAAGTAGTTATAACCCTACAGATATACCAAGTTTTGCCAATTTTGTGTGCATCTAAAAATTTATCTCACCATTCCTTGCCAGACTATAAATGTGCGATACTTTGCATTCTTTTTTGAACCGGTTGTAATATCTTACTTGTTCCCTCATTAACTCATGATTTAAATGAAATTTTTCATATGTCTCTACTTCATATCTGTATAAGAGTCATGATTATATGCTCTTTTTTCTTTTTTATATATTTTATTTACTTTTTTATACAACAGGTCCTTATTAGTCATCAATTTTATACACATCAGTGTATACATGTCAATGCCAATCGCCCAATTCATCACACCACCACCATCACCCCCCGCCGCTTTCCCCCCTTGGTGTCCATACGTTTGTTCTCTACATCTGTGTCTCAATTTCTGCCCTGAAAACCGGTTCATCTGTACCATTTTCTAGGTTCCAGATATATGCGTTAATATACGATATTTGTTTCTCTCTTTCTGACTTACTTCAATCTGTATGACTGTCTCTAGATGCATCCACGTCTCTACAAATCACCCAATTCTGTTCCTTTTTATGGCTGAGTAATATTCCATTGTATATATTGTGCCACATCTTCTTTATCCATTCATCCGATGATGGACACTTAGGTTGTTTCCATCTCCTGGCTATTGTAAACAGAGCTGCAGTGAACATTTTGGTACATGACTCTTTTTGAATTATGGTTTTCTCAGGGTATATGCCCAGTAGTGGGATGGCTGGGTCATATGATAGTTCTATTTGTAGTTTTTTAAGAAACCTCCATACTGTTCTCCATAGTGGCTATACCAATTCACATTCCCACCAGCAATGCAAGAGTGTTCCCTTTTCTCCACACCCTATCCAGCATTTGTTTCTAGATTTTTTGATGATGGCCATTCTGACCGGTGTGAGATGATATCTCATTGTAGTTTTGATTTGCATTTCTCTAATGATTAATGATGTTGAGCATTCTTACATGTGTTTGTTGGCAGCCTGTATATCTTCTTTGGAGAAATGTCTATTTAGGTTTTCTGCCCATTATTGGATTGGGTTATTTGTTTTCTTGTTATTGAGCTGCATGAGCTGCTTGTAAATTTTGGAGATTAATCCTTTGTCAGTTGCCTCATTTGCAAATATTTTCTCCCATTCTGAGGGTTGTCTTTTGGTCTTGTTTATGGTTTCCTTTGCTGTGCAAAAGCTTTGAAGTTTCATTAGGTCCTATTTGTTTATTTTTTGTTTTACTTCCATTACTCTAGGAGGTGGATCAAAAAAGATCTTGCTGTGATTTACGCCAAACAGTGTTCTTCCTATGTTTTCCTCTAAGAGTTTTATATGGTCTTACATTTAGGTCTCGAATCCATTTTGAGTTTATTTTTTGTGTATGGTGTTAAAGAGTGTTCTAATTTCTTTCTTTTCCATGTAGCTGTCCAGTTTTCCCAGCACCACTTACTGAAGAAACTGTCTTTTCTCCACTGTATATCCTTGCCTCCTTTGTCATAGATTAGTTGACCGTCAGAGCGTGGGTTTATCTCTGGGCTTTCTACCTTGATCCATTGATCTATATTTCTGATTTTGTGCCAATACCATATTGTCTTGATTACTGTAGCTTTGTAGTATAGTCTGAAGTCAGGGAGTCTGATTCCTAGGCTCCGTTTTTTTCCCTCAAGACTGCATTGGCTATTTGTGGTCTTTTTTGTCTCCATACAAATTTTAAGATTTTTTGTCCTAGTCCTGTAAAAAATGCCATTGGTAACTTGATAGGGATTGGAATGAATCTGTAGATTGCTTTGAGTAGTACAGTCATTTTCACAATATTGATTTTTCCAATCCAAGAACATGGTGTATCTCTCCATCTGCTGGCATCATCTTTAATTTCTTTCATCAGTGTCTTATGGTTTTCTGCATACAGGTCTTTTGTCTCCCTACGTAGGTTTATTCCTAGGTATTTTATTCTTTTTGCTGCAATGGTAAATGAGAGTGTTTCCTTAATTTCTCTTTCAGATTTTCCATCATTAGTGTATAGGAATGCAAGAGATTTCTGTGCATTAATTTTGTATCCTGCAACTTTACCAAATTCATTGATTAGCTCTAGTAGTTTTCTGGTGGCATCTTTAGGATTCTCTATGTATAGTATCATGTCATCTGCAAACAGTGACAGTTTTACTTCTTCTTTTCAATTTGGATTCCTTTTATTTCTTTTTCTTCTCTGATTGCCATGGCTAGGACTTCCAAAATTATGTTGAATAATAGTGGTGAGAATGGACATCCTTGTCTTGTTCCTGATCTTAGAGGAAATGCTTTCAGTTTTTCACCATGGAGAATGATGTTTGCTGTGGGTTTGTTGTATATGGCCTTTATTATGTTGAGGTAGGTTCCCTCTATGCCCACTTTCTGGAGAGTTTTTATCATAAATGGGTGTGGAATTTTGTCAAAAGCTTTTTCCGCATCTACAGAGATGATCATATGGTTTTTACTCTTCAATTTGTTAATATGGTGTATCACATTGGTTGATTTGCATATATTGAAGAATCCTTGCATACCTGGGATAAATCCCACTTGATCATGGTGTATGATCCTTTTAATGTGCTGTTGGATTCTGTTTGCTAATATTTTGCTGAAGATTTCTGCCTCTATATTCATCAGTGATATTGGTCTGTAATTTTCTTTTTTTGTAGTCTTTGTCTGGTTTTCGTATCAGGGTGATGGTGGCCTCAGAGAATGAGTTTGGGAGTGTTCCTTCCTCTGCAATTTTTTGGAAGAGTTTGAGAAGGATGGGTGTTAGCTCTTCTCTAAATGTCTGACAGAATTCTCCTGTGAAGCCATCTGGTCCTGGACTTTTCTTTGTTGGAAGATTTTTAATCACAGTTTCAATTTCATTACTTGTGATTGGTCTGTTCATATTTTCTATTTCTTCCTGATTCAGTCTCAGAAGGTTATACCTTTCTAAGAATTTGTCCATTTCTTCCAGGTTGCCCATTTTATTGGTATAGAGTTGCTTGTAATAGTCTCTTAGGATGCTTTACATTTCTGCGGTGTCTGTTGTAACTTCTCCTTTTTCATTTCTAATTTTATTGATTTGAGTCCTCTCCCTCTTTTTTCTTGTTGAGTCTGGCTAATGGTTTATCAATTTTGTTTATCTTCTCAAAGACAGCTTTTAGTTTTATTGATCTTTGCTGTTGTTTTCTTTGTTTCTATTTCATTTATTTCTACTCTGATCTTTATGATTTCTTTCCTTCTGCTAACTTTGGGTTTTGTTTGTTCTTCTTTCTCTAGTTCCTTTAGGTGTAACGTTAGATTTTTTTTGAGATTTTTCTTGTTTCTTGAGGTCGGCTTGTATAGCTATAAAGTTTCCTCTTAGAACTGCTTTTGCTGCATTCCATAGTTTTTGGATCCTCGTGTTTTCGTTGTCATTTGTCTTTAGGTATTTTTTGATTTCCTCTTTGATTTCTTCAGTGATTTCTTGCTTATTTAGTAACGTATTGTTTAGTCTCCATGTGTTTGTGTTTTTTACATTTTTCCCTGTAATTGATTTCTAATCTCATAGCATTGAGGTCAGAAAAGACGCTTGATATGATTTCAATTTTCTTAAAGTTACTGAGGCTTGATTTGTGACCCAAGATGTGATTTATCCTGGAGAATGTTCCATGCACACTTGAGAAGAAAGTGTTATCTGATGTTTTTGGATGGAATTTCCTATAAATATCAATTAAATCTATCTGGTCTTGTGTCATTTAAAGCTTGTGTTTCCTTATTAATTTTCTGTCTGGATGATCTCCATTGGTGTAAGTGAGGTGTTAAAGTCCCCCGTTATTGTTGTGTTACTGTCGATTTCCTCTTTTAGAGCTGTTAGCAGTTGCCTTATGTATTGAGGTGCTCCTATGTTGGGTGCATATATATTTATAGTTGTTATATCTTCTTCTTGGATTGATCCCTTGATCATTATGTAGTGTCCTTCCTTTTCTCTTGTAACTTCTTTTTTTTTTTTTTTTTTTTTTTTTTGCAGTACATGGGCCTCTCACTGTTGTGGCCTCTCCCATTGCGAAGCACAGGCTCCGGACGTGCAGGCTGAGCGGCCATGGCTCACGGGCCCAGCCACTCCACGGCATGTGGAATCTTCCCAGACCAGGGCATGAACCTGTGTCCCCTGCATCGGCAGGCGGACTGTCAACCACTGCGCCACCAGGTAAGCCCAACATTCTTTATTTTAAAGTCTATTTTATCTGAGTATTGCGACACCAGCTTTCTTTTGATTTCCATTTGCATGGAATATCTTTTTCCATCTCCGCACTTTCAGTCTGTATGTGTCCCTAGGTCTGAAGTGGGTCTCTTGTAGACAGCACATATATGGGTCTTGTTTTTGTATCCATTCAGTAAGCCTGTGTCTTTTGGTTGGAGCATTTAATCCATTCACATTCAAGGTAATTATCGATATGTACGTTCCTATGACCATTTTCTTAATTGTTTTGGGTTTGTTTTTGTAGGTCCTTCTCTTCTCTTGTGTTTCCCACTTAGAGAAGTTCCTTTAGCATTTGTTGTAGAGCTGGTTTGCTGGTGCTGAATGCTCTTACCTGTTGTTTGTCTGTAAAGCTTTTGATTTCTCCATCGAATCTGAATGAGATACTTGCCAGGTAGAGTAATCTTGGTTGTAGGTTCTTCCCTTTCATCACTTTAAGTATATCATTGCCAAACCCTTCTGACTTGTAGAGTTTCTGCTGAGAAATCAGCTGTTAACCTTATAGGAGTTCCCTTGTATGTTATTTGTCGTTTTTCCCTTGCTGCTTTCAATAATTTTTCTTTGTCTTTAATGTTTGCAAATTTGATTACTATGTGTCTCGGCATGTTTCTCCTTGGGTTTATCCTGTATGGGACTCTCTGCGCTTCCTGGACTTGGGTGGCTATTTCCTTTCCCATGTTAGGGAAGTTTTCGACTATAATGTTGCAAATATTTTCTTGGGTCCTTTCTCTCTGTCTTCTTCTGGGACCCCTATAACGCAAATGTTGTTGCGTTTAATGTTGTCCCAGAGGTCTCTTAGGCTGTCTTCATTTCTTTTCATTCTTTTTTCTTTATTCTGTTCCACAGAAGTGAATTCCACCATTCTGTCTTCCAGGTCACTTATCCATTCTTCTGCCTGTTACTCTGCTACTTATTCCTTCTAGGGTAGTTTTCACTTCAGTTATTGTGTTGTTCATCTCTGTTTGTTTGTTCTTTAATTCTTCTAGATCTTTGTTAAACATTTCTTGTATCTTCTCGATCTTTGCCTCCATTATTTTTCCAAGGTCCTGGATCATCTTCGCTATCATTATTCTGAATTCTTCTTCTGGAAGATTGCCCATCTCCATTTCATGTAGTTGTTTTTCTGGGGTTTTATCTTGTTCCTTCATCTGGTACATAGCCCTCTGTCTTTTCATCTTGTCTATCTATCTGTGAATGTGGATTTTGTTCCACAGGCTGCAGGATTATAGTTCTTCTTGCTTCTGCTGTCTACCTTCTGGTAGATGAGGCTATCTAAGAGGCTTGTGCAAGTTTCCTGATGGGAGGAACTGGTGGTGGGAAGAGCCGGCTGTTGCTCTGGTGGGCAGAGCTCAGTAAATCTTCAATATGCTTGTCTGCTGATGGGTGGGGCTGGGTTCCCTCCCTGTTGGGTGTTTGGTGTGAGGCGACCCAACACTGGAGCGTACCCTGGCTCTTTGGTGAGGCTAATGATGGACTATGGGAGGGCTCATGCCAAGGAGTACTTCCCAGAACTTCTGCCAGCAGTGTCCCTGTCCTCACAGTGAGGCACAGCCACGCCTCCCTCCCCCCTAGCAGAAGACCCTCCAAAACTAGCAGGTAGGTCTGGTTCTGTCTCCTATGGGGTCACTGCTCCTTCCCCTGAGTCCCAATGCACACACTACTTTGTGTGTGCCCTCCAAGAGTGGAGTCTCTGTTTCCCCCAGTCCTGTCAATGTCCTGCAATCGAATCACGCTAGCTTTCAAAGTCTGATTCTCTAGGAATTCCTCCTCCCGTTGTTGGACCCCCAGGTTTCGAAGCCTGACATGGGGCTGAGAACCTTCACTCCAGTGGGTGGACTTCTGTGGTATGTGTTCTCCAGTTTGTGAGTCACCCATCCAGCAGTTACGGAATTTGATTTTATTGTGATTGTGTCCCTCCTACCATGTCACTGTAGCTTCTCCTTTGTCTTTGGATGTAGGGTATCTTTTTGGTGAGTTTCAGTGTCTTCCTGTCGATGACTGTTCAGCAGCTGTGATTCCAGTGTTCTCGAAAGAGGGAGTGAGAGCACGTCCTTCTACTCTGCCATCTTGAACCAATCTCTCTATATGCTCTTTTGAAATGTGACTTTTTATAACTGAATAAAGATATAATGCTTCCATTTTACGGAAATATATGTATGTACCATTTTACAAAATATTTATATATGTGATTGTATACGTGTGTGTGTGTGTGTGTGTGTGTGTGTGTATATATATATATATATATATATAAACAGTTTTGAGTCATTCACTGAATAATACTGAGTGACTGAGTGTCGGAGATCCAAAGGTGGACAAGAAAGACTGACTCACTGACCTCAAGGAACCTAAGTCCTAGTGGAGCTAACATTCACTCAAACAATGTTTGTCTAGCTTATGTGACCAACATCACAAAGCTTTAAGGCAGAGAAGAAAAACATACTTATAAAATTCTCTCCAAAGTAATCTTTTCTCAATAACTAATTACTGCTTAGCAACACAATATATGACCAAAGGAAAAAAATTCCAGAGTGAAATAAAAGGTTTTGTATAAAAAGGGGTAAGTAAATCACCAGAATCATACTTGGAAGTTCTGGGTACCTCTTGTTAGAAATATTGTGCTTTTATGTAAAAGACATTCCACTCAAGTTCTTCCAAATCTGACTAAAGAGGTTATGTAATCCCTCTGAGCCTTCGTTTTCCCATTTGTACAAAAAGATAATAATAACCATTCCATGGGATTGTCGTAAACATGGTACATACCTGGAGCACAGTAAATGCTTAAATAAGTGTCAGCTGACTTTATTAATAATATTATTTATAGATGCTCAGTTCTTTTTTTGTTTTGTTTTGTTTTGTTTTTTGCGGTACGCGGGCCTCTCACCGCTGTGGCCTCTCCCGCCAGAGCACAGGCTCCGGACGCACAGGCCCAGCGGCCATGGCTCATGGGCCTAGCTGCTCCGCAGGATGTGGGATCCTCCCGGACCGGGGCACGAACCTGTGTCCCCCGCACCGGCAGGCGGACTCCCAACCACTGTGTCACCAGGGAAGCCCTAGATGCTCAGTTCTTGATCAGTACTCAACCACTGTCAATTATATCTCTCCAAAGAAAATGGGAAGAATGAAATCTGTTTCAAATTTCTCCAAAATATGGAAGACCTAAAATGATATTATCGAAGTTCTCTTAGTCATTACGGGGAAAACAATCTCATTGTGTACACTGGGATGTTTGGAATGAGCTGGAAATTTTACGTGCAGTCTTGGATTCCAATGCTGTATTATCTGCAAAGACTGTACAAGCACCTCACTCTCCTGGAATCTTCCTGTGCATGAGCAACGTGTTGGAAATCACATGCCCCATTAGCACCTTATTACAAGTGACGACTGCGTAATTTCTCTGAGGCCAGACTAAAGGATGACAAGAAAGAGGGCATTCTAGGAGAGACGGCTGGTCACCCAAAGCCCACAATGTCACAGGTGACCTTTAGTAGGAGATTCAAGGTCAGAGTCTCTCCAGACCCAGTCAGACTCTGCAGGCAGCCCTTTGGGTACCTGTGTCCTCCCCAGCACCAGACTCTCTAATCAAACAAGTGTTGGGTACACTCAGTAATAGGCAGGGTCTCAAGTTAATCATAACTCAAATGATATTTCACACTTAGCCTCTCTCTACAATTCAACTCAGTTTCAGAAAATTACAACAGAACTTCATAAATGCTCACAGCATTTCATCTCACTGCAAAATTAACTGACTAAATAAGAGGTCACAATGCCAAAAAAGAAATGAGATAAAAAACACAAGGCAAATAAGAAAATTACAAGGTCAAATAAACTGCCCAGCCCAAGTTGTTTTAGCAGGAAGATCACCTGGTGCCCATTGGCAAAGTTGGACTGGACTTCAAGTTATTAGATAATTAACGTATTACACTGAGAGCCTCCCACATTATTTTTAAAGTTAACAGTTAGGTGTTAACAAAAAAGCAAAGGTCACATTAATGAAGCACCTATGTCCCCAAAACTGTGTTAGGTGCATTACAAGTATCTTAATGCTGGGACCATTAACCTCCTAGTAAGATTAAAATGGATTACATTCGTTTCATCTCTTTTAAAAGCACCATAAATTATTTGAGGAGTATTTAAGAGTTTTAAAAATCACATTCTTTGATACATCCCTCTACGACTAGAAAAGTAAAATAAATAATTGTGTATAAAATGTATTACTTGAATCAAGTTGGAAAGATGCTTCATTCATACACTTAAATACTTATCTACCTCAAAGAACCAGATTCTACACACACGTACAATCATGCACATACACGCTTGAGTGTTTTTCCAAAGCCACTAAACTGAAACCTAAGAAGAATGGCTCTGTATAACCCTGGGACTTCTGATTTGCTGAGAAGAGGCTCCAAGTTTGGGGCCAGAGTTACACACCCTAGATAAGTGAAGCTCATTGGAAATCCTCCTCCACCCTCCCCCACAAAGGACGCCGCAGCTCCCCTAAATCAATGTCAAAGTCCGGCATTTAAGAGTATCAGTTTGAAAGGGCGCTAAACGAGCAGCCTGCCCAGCGCACTCCTCTATTAACCCACGGGAGGGGCGCACGCACGCGTCCCAGGTCGCAGGTGCGCGATGGCAAGTCACGCTAATCTCCGCCTGCAAAATAACGTGCTCAGACCATCACCGTCACCGGAATGGTGCTCTCGCCAGAGGAGCACCTGTCTTGGCCAAGGTCTGAGGAGGTGGGGCCTGCTACCTGACTTTCTCCGTGGCTCCTCCCGTTCTCGGCCTTGAAGATGGACTTGGGCTTCCGGGACTTGAAGTTGCCCATGCTGGGTCGCAGCACGTCCAGCCTCGCGGGCTGCTCTACATGCTGCGGCGGCTCGCGGGACGGCACGGGCTCCTCTAGCGGAGCCCCGGCATCGGGATAATTTTCTTTATCGTCTTCATCTCTAGAACAGGAAAGACCCAATTTAGAAAGCACCCATTTTGTAGAAGGTGGACATGCTGGCAACAGGGAAGACCAGATCAACAGGCTTATTAGAAGGATGAACTAAGGTATCTACCATGATTATTTTTGTAATCTGGTCAGTTAATAAACAGTGACTGCTTTCAAATTGAAAACAAAAACAAAAAAAGTCTAATAATCCGCCCTGGGAAAGAGAGGCTGGTGACACTCACTGCAGCTCATTTACACGGTACCTAGCAAACTTTTTAGTGTAGGCTGCTTCAGAAGAACTGAATGTCACTTTTTAGATCACACCACATTCCCTTCCCATCTTTGCTAGTGGATACATACTTTCTGTAGTTGTAGCTTTGCACATACTATCATACTTGTTTTTCATTTTTCACTTCAAGATAGTTTCACATATGTCATGTTTTTCTCTCACCAATAATAATGTGAGATATTCCAGTTAGCTATTGTCATTACTACATTATAGATTAACACTCTAAACCCCAGAGATTAAATAAAGGGCTAATTCACCCAGACCTGGAGTGGTCAGGTGGGTCCCCAGTCTCTCATGCATGTGTCCTTAGTTCAAGGCATGATGTTTCCTCCTCACTGGCAAGTCTCTAACCATCTCCTTACAACTTGCAGACGCATTTAAAAGTCTAACTGGGGTCTATTTTAATAGAATACATACTACCTCAATAGAATTAAGACAAGAGCCAAGTTCTACCCAGCCAAGCCATCTATCTGAACAACCCTCTCAACGCAAAGCCAGAGATCCCAGTATCTGGGTCCTGAGGGTGTGAACGGCTGGAGAAGACTGACCTGGCTGGCGTTACCTCCACACACTCAGCGCTGGGAGGGCAGTGTTCATTTTCACGCATCAATCAAATTCAACACAGCATCGCCCTCCCCCTTCAATTGCCTCAAAAACAGTGACATAATAACACTCTTATTTGAAGTCATTTGTCCCTCTTAAATCTAGATGCATTTTATTTTCTTATTTTGCTAAGAATTCAGCAACTACCATAGCCAGATGAAGCATTCCCTTTATACGATCAATATGATTGTCCTTAACCCATTAGCAATCATTCACTACTAGATCATGCAATTCTGTAGGACTGGCCACTTCCCCCAGGTGGTGTTTTTCCCTCCTGTGCCCTGACCAGCAGTACCCATAAAAGAGATTTTGGCAAGGTCAGCTAGCAAGCAATTCCTCATGGCTCAAGGATACATAAAGCCAAGAGACAAGAACAGCAAAAGAAAGATTTCTATGTCGACTGCTCAGGATGCCTTTTTACAAATAGAAGATTAAACTCACTAAGCTGATATCAGGAAGATGAGCTCCAGTTAGTCTCTGGGATAAGAGCAAAGAAAACATTGGGCCAGGATGTCTGGAGCATGGCCGAGGTGCATGTCGTTGGACAAGATGTGGAAATAAAATGATGTGAAAGAGTTAAACTTAAGCCTCAGGACAAACTTAGTATCTGGTAAAGGAAAACCCAACGGGTGAAATAATTCTTCATGATAGTAACTGAAAACACAAACAACAAAACAACGTCAGTGACACTGGTTAATATTCTCCCTTAAGATCTGTAATTAAAAAAAAATTGTATGTCACTAATGGGTTTGGAAACCAGTATCACACCATGAGTTGGAACTACACTAGTTCATTTGAAATGCATGCCTCTCACTAGTGACAAATACTACTCATCCGCACACCCTATGCTCCTGGGTGAGCAACGGAAGAAGCAACAGCGACCTCTACCATAGCCTAAGTGTTCCTCATTCGAGGAGGATTCTAGCGCACTCAAGAATAAAAATGACTTTTCAAATCTAAAACGACGCTTTTGATAGACTCCTTCCTAAAATAATACCTGAATTTTGTTTTACATATCATAGTTTCAAGGTGCCCAAAAGCTATAAATGTCATCCTTGACTTGAAAAACGGGGCAAAAAGCATCTTTATCTCATTACACAAATATAAAACCTAAATAGAAAAGTCATCTTTAGAAATACATTTCCAACCTATCACTGGTTCCTCAGAATCCCCAAAACAGAATATAGGTGACGTAATTTACGTCACCGCTTACTGGAATCAGTCATAACTGAGAACGAGCACGGTGTTCTGAAAAGAACAAGAGTCCAAAATATCCTCCTACTTGTTAGAAATGCAGCCGGAGCCACACCACCTCACCTCTGTGACCCTCATCCAGAAGATGCCGGCATCTCTACGTGACAGAGGCAGTACGGTCTCTGTGAAATGCCTACCAAAGAAAGTTGGCTCAAGACCACAATCCAATAAATGGGGGCTACTCTCACTTGGGGCCTTGGGCGAGTGGTTATTTGCAAAGAAAAAACTGAAGGTTATGTTTAGTCTTCCCAATACCTCCAGGATAAATTCCAAACTCCTTAGCAGGGTATATAAACCCTTTGTAATCAGGTCTTTGTTTATCTCTGGAACTTTATTTCTTACCACTCCTGGCATCCTCAGCTCTCAGGGTTCCTGCCATCCTGAACTGCTTGCTATACCTTCAAGTTGAATTATTTTCTCTGCCCTCTGTTGGCTTACCAGTAAGTTGCTCCCTCTGCTTGGTTTTTCGGCCTTATATTCCACCAAAAAAAAGAGTCATGTGACATGTGGAGTTTTCTTCAGGAATCCATCCCAGAAACCTCACTGGGCTATTTGGTCACTCTAAGTGAATCCTCTGTTTCCCGCTAGTAAAACAGCACTTAATGCACTGCAGCATCATCATCTATATTCTGGCCTATCTCCTCCAGTGAACTGAATTCCTGGGAGCAGGGATTGGTTTGAATTTCTCCATCCCGTATCTCCACTGGTTTCTGGCACACAAAAATGTATGAAACAAAGGCCTTCAACAAATGTCTGTTACCCAACAAGTGTCACACAGACCAGTGTCCAAATGCTGCCTCATAGCGGCTGTGTTACCTTGGATGAGCTATAATCCCTCTGAGCCTCAGTTTCTCCATCTAGGATGAGGAGGGAAACATCAGCTTCCTTTCAGTTGTTTAGATGAAATAATAAAATGCATGTGAAAGTGCTGGAGTGAAGCAAATGTAGAAGAAATGGTTAACCTGAAGGTTCTGCCATCATACCGTGAACCCGGTGATGACCAAGATCCAGACACTCAATGCCACGTTTGGTGAATAAACCTAGAAGCTCTTCCTTAAGGTCTATGATGGGAACAGATGTGCTAATCAATGTTGAATTCAATAGGCATTTACTGAGCATTCTCCATAGAAAAGGCACCGTCCTGCGTGCTAAGGGGGGTATACAAAGTGGACAAGACAAAACTTCCTTCAACAGCTGATAATCTATTAGAAGAAACAGAACATGAGAACAAAGTATTAGAATTCAAAGAAGAGACTTAAGATACCAGACCCAGATGGTTTCTGTCCTTCATAATTAAGAACCAAGCAATGGTGAGTCCTACCTGAGACTAGAGCAGTCAGTCTGATCTTCATGCAGAGAGACCGTGTCTTCGTCACACCTGGAGAGAGGAGATAAAACCACATCAGATCCAACTGTCTGCTGCAGCAGAAGCAGCAACAGTCTAAAATTATCTGACGATTAGCACAGGAAACTAAAAAATGGAACAATCTTTACCACTCTCACTCAAGCCAGCGTCAATTCCCCAATGTCTACCAGGTAATGATACCAATGTTGTCATACCATGTGAGCTTAAACGCTTAGAACCAGAGGTAACACTCCTTTTTCGTCCACTACTCCCCATCACCTAAGCAAACAAGATCTTAGCAAGAACCTAAGTGTTCACAGCACTTGAGGGAACATCTGACACCAACACTGGTGGATTCCTGTTGGCTCAAAAGAGACTCCGCTACATGCCTCTTGGCATTTCTTCTGCCTCAAAGCAGTCCCAAACCACACCAGCTGCCCTTTGGCTCACTCCATTGGCCTCCAGACTTTCTTGACATCCTTCCTTTTCACAAAATTTCTGAAATAACCTCGTGAAAAATTCTTGGCTCTTCCATATTCAAAACTCTCCAGTGTTCCACACTGCCTAAGTGCCTCTGGAGGAGGACCATTCTCTCACTCTAGTGTATGAGGGAGCCTTCGTTCCTATTCTCAGCCCTTCCCACTCCGCCTCACCCCACACCACTCCAGCCTGGAATGCTTTTTTCCATCTTCAACTCCTACTCAGCCTTCACTGCTCCAGCCTCACAAGCCCTGTGAACTTTCCTCGCCACATTCACCCACGTGCCATGTTCCCATTTTAACCTTAGTACAGAACGGTTTACTCTTCATTCTGAGGTTTTAGTAACCAACTAGATCTTGCCTAGCACTGTTATGTAATTCCTTTGTACCTCTGAGATCTTTTAAATTAGCTGTTAATTCCATGAAAAGAAATAACCATCATTTCTTTTTCTAGATACACTGCCACAGTGCCTACAATGTTACCCCAGAGTAGACACTCAATAAATACTTGAATCAAATCATTAACTCGGGCCCCTCAGCAAGTCTGTTCCCTGGAATAATTGAACAAGCATTTATTGAGCACTTGCTGCCTTCCAAGTACTGCCTTAGGCATTGGAGCTGTGCTTCTCAAACTTTTTGGGATTCACGATTGATCAGTTGGTTTTCTATTTCCAATCCACTGTGGAGAGATAATTTGGTAAAAAGGTCGCAGGAATATCAAATTGCTATAAAAGTTATTAAAGGCATACTCCCTATTTCTGTACTGTTCTTGTCTCAGACAAGTTACAATTTGTGAACAACACTTTGAGTAGCACTACTGCTAAAGGACAGAAAGTTGAGAAAGACCTAGACCCTGCTCTGACAGAGTCCCAATGTAATGAGTAGACATAAATAAATAAATATCTACATACATAGATATAACCATAATACAGTATTTATACTACATGAAATCTTTTAGAAATTTAAAATATTCCTTACCAGCAGTGGTGTATAATTTACCCACAAAACAAACTGATGAAAGCTTCAGTCCTCTTCCCTTACTATCCCTTTTAAATTATGGTTTTGTAATGAATTAAACAAAGGCTCTAACCTAACAGACTCTAACCCTCTTTACCTGCTGGCAGCTGGGGAAAAAAAATGCATCGACTTAACAAATGCTCTCCTTAACAAAATGAACTCAATTTCCTTGCTTTCCCATTTTTTTTTTTTTGACTCTCAATAACGCACTTTGTCCACCTCATGGAAAACAACAATTAAATTCCTAAACGTTGTCTTGTTCTCCTCCATTAGAGGCATTTACTGTAATAGATCGTCGGAGCTGTATAATGAATAAAAATGTTTCCCAATAAAAACAACCTAGCTAAGTAGAAAAGCCAATGAAGAACAGAAATCTAGAATTGTTGCTTCCAAAGAACTAGGGTTCAAACAGAGTTTCAACCTTACAGCTCAACAATACCTATTGTTTGGGAATTTGGCAAGAACTATTTTTTCTCCTCCTCATTTGATTTATTAATTTTTCTTCCCAAAGTACAATTAGTTAAAAATAAGAAATCGGCACCAGAACATACAAAGTTGCAGATGCTTTCTGAAATCTGAAGCCAGACCTAATTAGCTGATCCGATTTTAAGGACTACTGAACAACTCCAGTCATCACTCAAGAAAACACAATTCCTAGCTTGCAGACATAGCGATGAAATAGATCTCCTTATGGCTTCCGTGGCACACATATGCAAGCTCTTTTAGTTCAATTTCCATTTGCTTTGATGAAGACCATCAAGCTCTACTCAATTAACATCTTTCTGATTGTTCTACTGATTCCTCACCCAGGAGCCCCCGGCAAAGGCACAATACTGGCCCAATTATAAAACTGGATTCCACACTGGGAACCCATATCCAAATATTCCTACTCCTGGAAAAAAAATCAACTCAGATCAAGTGTCCAACTGGTCTTGGGCATGAGATTCTCTTCCTACATGTTATTCCAATAAAAGAATTTAAAGACCAACCCTTTAATGATGTTCTTTGTAAATTATCAAAACCAGGCATCTTCTAGTACAAACTTTTTCAAACTATAAATTGTGACCTATTAGGAGGTCCTGATATTAGAGAGCAGCTACTGGCATTTTGTTGTTACTATTGGTAGAGAAACAGAATAGAAAATGTCAGTATAGTGAGGGTTAAGTGTTATTTCACGAAACTTGTTTAAATAAACCATATCTATACATTTGTGCTGGACTGCAACATAAAATGTGTTTATTGTTGTTCACAGTAAAAAATGTGAAGACACCTCTATTAACTGACTTCCTTTGAGGTTCTCATCAACTAGATTCTAAGTTCCCAGAGTTCTTAATTTGTTGTTGCCCAGACAATACATGGATAATTTGTCCTTGCCCTCATTTCTTTGTGAAATGCTCAGGGTCGTAACTCTTCTATTTGGACTTTTGCTTCCTCTATCAACCACAAACAAGAAAAAGTTAGATGGTACTTTATAGTTCACCTTCTCTTTCATATGATCTCAATTAAGCCTGACAATGGTGTAAATTACCTTCACACAGGGGCTGAGGAATTTCCCAGGATTCCGAGGCGTAAAGCAGTGATGCCTGTGTCACTTCTGCTCCACCACACTAAGCCCACTGAACAGTCTCTTCAGTCTACGTTCCCAGGGGTTCACAAGAGAGAGAAAGACTTGTTTCTTAGGATAATGGTGGAGTAAGAAGTACCCATGAGAGGTTCTCTTTTTTGTCTTGAGGTAAATAAGAAGAGAGATCTCAGTCTGGTGAGTAGATAAACTGTAGTTGTACCCGGAAGGGGACTTCTATTCCCTGCAGTACCATGTCCCTTGAAGGCACAGTTGCAGGGGTATAGCCTGCAATCCTGTGGGATTTCTCAAAGTGTGTCTGATTAAAATACAGGTTCCACTATATGCAATATCCTGGGATAAACCATAATGGAAAAGAATATAAAAAAGAATGTGTATATGTGTGTGTGTGTGTGTGTGTGTGTGTGTATAACTGAATCACTCTGCTGTACAGCAGAAATTAACACAACACTGTAAATCAACTATACTTCAATTTTTAAAAATAAATTAATTTAAAAAATGGAAAAAAAAATAGCAAGTTCCAGCCTCATCCCCACCCGCAGCCCCACTAGATCAACTCTCTGGGGGTGGAGCCCAGGAATGCGAGTTTTTCTGCCCTCTCCCCACATAACTAGTATGCTTCTGAACAGTTCAACACTGACCTAAAGGTTTAAAAACCCAGACCAGCAAGTGGGCTGACTCCAACATAATCACCCACTTCTAGGTTCCCACTTGGGAATAAAGCCTGGGAAGCTGGATTTTTCACAAGCCCCCATTCCCTTCCCCAGCTGATACTGATAATCAGTTGGTTTTGAGAATTACTGTGGTTTTGAGAATTACTGCTTTGCATGATAACTAATTTGTTGCAGAATTCATTGCTGGGCAGGCTTCATTTCAAATAACAGGTTAGCCAGGGCAACAGAGGAAATGACCATGGAAAAATAACAGATGAAAGGGCGCTGCAGATACAGAAGAGAAGGCCAAGGCCAAGGCCATTCTGCTCTCAGAAGAATTTGGGTAGCAAAAGAAATTGAACTGGTCCAGAGCTGCACAGACAGGGCCAGGCATGGGAGAAACTGAGAAAAGCATAAAATACATCCCTGAGTCCCTCCCAATTCCCCTTCACCTTGACTCTTATAAGACCCCCAGCTGGCAAAGCAGAACCCTCTTAGGCTAGACTAGCTGCTAACATAATTTATATTAAAGTATTAATGACAATTTGAATCCACCTCCC
Organism: Delphinus delphis; assembly: GCF_949987515.2. Taxonomy (NCBI): domain Eukaryota; kingdom Metazoa; phylum Chordata; class Mammalia; order Artiodactyla; family Delphinidae; genus Delphinus; species Delphinus delphis. The sequence continues at coordinate 72,545,360 of NC_082698.1, read as the reverse complement.
AGGGGCACAGACTTTTTAATTTCCATTTTAATAAGGGTCACCACCAGAGTTCTTCATCCAAAAACAAAATCATCTCTAGGTAGAATTTCAGGCACTAAAAAAGATAAGTACATGTGGGTAGGAGGAAGTAGGAGTGAGGTGGGGATAGGAGAAAGGGGACGTTTTCTCGTATCTAAAACATGTAAGAGAGGCAAGCGCCTCCTCTGTGCATGCCGAGACCAGACGTGAACATTTACTGATTACATGCTACTTCTTTGTCTCAGTGTAGTGCATCCTGGTCCTGCTGACTTTAGGGTCATGCCCAGAGAACCACGGAAAACGGTTCATATTACTGAGGGGAGGAGAAAATACTATATTAGAGGATGACTAGCTTTAAATGACCCTCGTCTGTACTGTTACACCTATGAAGATTTGGTATGCTTCAAATGTTCTCCTCGGGTTTTTAGATTAGCCAGATGGCATCCCCATTGTCACTCAGTGCCTTTTAAAATAAATCACTGTCACTTCTGTGAAAACAACAACAGGACCTTATGCAATCAGAACTCCTTGGGGAGTGTCCAAAGACAAGGTACCAGACTTTCCCCAGCATTTAACTATAAAGCCAATTTTTAAAATACTGTCCATGTGAAATCTAGAATTAAGTGACTCCATTTTGAAGCTGCGATGCCTATGGCTGACTCTGGGGATTCAGCCACACAGGGGTCCTGAGAATCAGGCCCAGAAAGCATCTGGTGCTGTAAGCACAGCACAAGGAGGAAAGCAATACCTGTGCACCTGAACCAGGGAGTCACAGCCTCATCTTTGGCCTGCATGCTTTGGCCTGCATCTCTCCCCACTCTTAGGCTTTTAGAAAAGCAAAGCTGTAGCACCATTACCAAGCAGTCTCATTAAGGGGACACAGCAGGTCCCAATGAGTATTCTACATTGGATCTTCTAAAATCAACCCTGGGCCTTTTTTTTTAAAAAAAAAGTAACTAAACTTAAGTGAGCCCAAAGCTCAACACTGAGAGCAGCACATCCAAACAGAGAAACAAAGGAATGTGAAAAACAAGAGGGCCCGGGAAGCCCTGCAGCCCTCATCACCCAGTCATCGTGACAGTGACTTGAAACTCACATAATTTATTTGCCTTTTAGGGAACTTTAGAAAATAACTCCCAAGTTACCGGGACTTCTGTATCAAACTTTTTTTGATGCAGCGTTTTTAAATGTAGTTGAGTATACAACCTTATACCCCCTTTTTCCTGAAAAAATGTTTAGAGTGACTTCTATCGTAAGGTCCCGGAAGTAAACATAATGAGTTAGCCTAGAGAAAGACTACTAAATAAAATACAGACATTTCATACATATATGGATATATGTAAATTATATATCAGTGACATATAGTATTAGCATAATATACTACCTGTTAATTTTTAACATATACATATAACAGTATTAGAAAAACATATTAAGGAAGGGATGACAAGAATTAAAACCACAAACTATAAATATCTAATAAAAAAATACCATGCATGCTGGCCTTGAGTAAAATATTCACTCCTTCATTCCATGTTTGAACGGTGTTAGTCGTCCCAATCGAAAGCTTTAACCATGAGACTAGATAACGCATTCCTCCTATAGCCAGATCTCTGAGGGCAGAAGACAAAATTGACAAAGGGCATGCAAGAAAAGTTTACTCTACTGTGTCTTAAAAGTCTGTACACAGCAGAGGGTGAGACTAAGTTTAGCCTATTTATCACATGCTGGAATCCAACTCATTTCACATCCATCTCCTATTTGCCGTAAATGTACACAGCATGCTCCATGAAAACAGACACCAGCGTTGGCAAAATACAACAAAGCTCTCCTACTGGCATGTCAGAGAGATTTATTTTTTTAAAAAATCTGAACTCCAAGAACACGTATTTTGGAGCACTGAGCTCCCGCAGGCCATCAGTTTGTTTTAATCACTCTCCCGTAGTTGCTAAAAGACTGATTTCAACCTGTAAAGATTTCTGGGCCCCATCGGTCCCCACATCTCGCGGTCTTCACAACCCCAGATTACAGGAGACAATGCATCTAGTACCCAGAGCGGCTGGAAACGGTAGAGGATACCTTCCCGATAGTTGCTTCCTGAGAAAGGCATGCAAATCTTATTTTAGTGACGAAAAGCACTTACTCTGTTACAGCGGTGCTGCTGAAGGAATTATCCTGAAGGCTGAAACAGAAACAAGAAAACATCAGCCAAGTCCGGCCGGGGAGCCGTCTCCCTGATTGCTCTCCGGGAGTTAGAGCACATACACAAACATGGCATTGCAAGGCAAGTCTCAGGGCTCCCCGGCACACTCGCTCTACCTTGGGCTGCTGTCTGCACATGCTCGTAACGACACCCCCAGCAGGGGCCCGGCCGCACGGGCGAACCACAAAGCCCGGCAGCCCGCGAGGCTGCGGGGACAGAGCTGGGCGGGGCGCGGCGGCGGGGCCGGGACCCCGGGACCCCGGGACCCCCTCGAGGAGCACCTGGAGCGTGACCGCACGACCCCAATCTCGCCAGCCGAGCGCCGAGTTTAATCCGGGCCTCCCGGTACCCGCCACCCCCGGGAAAGCCTGACTGTTTCTGCCTAGGTGCTGAAATCCGCGGGCGACTTGCTTTCTTCCAGACGTCTCCTACCAGTTTTACAGAGCTACCTCCCTCTAGGGATGGAGGCTCGCAGAGATTCAGAAACCGTTCAGAAAAAGCTGGAAGGGAACGAGAAGGGGGAGGGAAACATAGCTGCTGTTTTGGGGGTGTGGATGTGTGGGTGTGTGTTTATTGCCCAGGAAAAAGAAAAGCCTCTGAAAGAGGGCTAGCTGCATCACACCAGATCTGTCTGCACTCTGTTATTTCAGTCCCGAAGAGGAAGCGCCCAGCCCCGGACTGCAGAGCTGTGAATGAGCCCACGCAGGGCGGGTGAAGAATTTGTTCCAGGCATTAGCTGGTGACTGGGTGGGGGGACCGTGAGCGAGAGGGGGTTTCCTCTGCAAGAGCAGCCCGCCCGAGCTCCACTCCCAACCACCTTTACAAAAGATGAGAGAGCAAATGCACCCACGCTACCGCCTTTAAATAAAGGCAGCCTTGCTGGGGGAGGGGAAGGCTGTTAGCCCCTACTTGCTTCGTTACCCTGGAGATGTTTGTCCTGAACTCTTTCCATCGTTAATTTCTCCTGCCCGTTGACCTTGATATAGAGTGAACAGTCACCTGGGAAAGATGCTTATTTTGAATTCCGAATTAAGAAGATTCCCCATTCCCTTCTTTTAACTTCTCCACTCCCAGAAGCAGCTGAGATGGTTTTTGGTCAAAATTATATCAGACGGTGAGTTAAACGATAGCAAAAAATTTCAAAATTTCATTTTCAGGTTATCAGAAAAATTACTCAAAACTTGGTACTAAGGGGAAAGAGCGAGACCTTTCAGTGTCACGAGACATTTTTCACAGGTCCACCCAAGGACTGCTTAATTCTCTAAAAAAAAAATGGACTTGTGTTTGACATGCTATTCACTCGTAAGTTCGATTCCTGACACGGTGGAGTTACGTGTTAACATCGTACATTTTGTCCAATCTGTCCAGAGGAAAAGATAACCTCAGCATTGATGGTTATATTGTGTTGTGCAGCTTTAACCAATCTTGCATCTAACCTAACAATCTTATACTAACATTCTTTCTAAATGCCTGCAAATGTTCAGATCCTCAAAACGTTCTTGGAACCAAGAGCATCATCATCTTATAGATCCCCTCATTAATCATCATCTCATAGATCCCCTCTTATGGATCCCCTCATTAAAGTTAACAGATCTCTGATATGCCCCTATATTTGTATCAGAGTCATATCTTTAACTTTCAAAGTTATACTCTGAAAAATCAAAATAGAGTTTTCAAAGACCAACAGGTTTCCTTAAGGTCCTTTGCAATTTTCCTTTCCTCTCTCTAAATATTTTTAAAAGTAGCTGAATAAAAGCCTAACACAGGAATTCCCTGGAAATATCACAGGTTTGCTTCCAGACCACCACAATAAAGCAAATGTTGCAATAAAGCTCGTCACACGAATTTTTCGGTTTCCCAGTATGTATAAAAGTTATGTTTAGGGGCTTCCCTGGTGGCGCAGTGGTTGAGAGTCCTCCTGCCAATGCAGGGGACACGGGTTCGTGCCCCGGTCCGGGAAGATCCCACATGCCGCGGAGCGGCTGGGCCCGTGAGCCATGGCCACTGAGCCTGCGCATCCGGAGCCTGTGCTCCGCAACGGGAGAGGCCACAACAGTGACAGACCCGCGTACCACAAAAAAAAAAAAGTTATGTTTACACTATACTGTAGTCTACTAAGTGTGCAATAGCATTATGTCTGAAAAAACAATGTACATATCTTAATTTAAAAATACTTCATTCCTAAAAAATGCTAGCCATCACCTGAGCTTTTAGCAGGTTGTAATCTTTTTGCTGGCGGGGGGAGGGTCTTGCCCCGATGTTGGTGGCTGCCGACTGGTCAGGGTGGTGGTTGCTGAAGGGTGGGAGGCTGTGGTCATTTCTTAAAATAAGACAAGGAAGTCTGCCACGTCAATTTAAGCTTCCATTTCATGAATGATTTCTCTGGAGCATGCAATGCTGTTTGATAGCATTTTCCCCACAACAGAACTTGAAATTGGAGTCCGTCCTCTCAAACCCTGCCACTGTTTTCTCAACCAAGTGTGTGTAGTATTCTAAATCTTTTGCTGCCATTCCAATAATCTTCACAGCATCTTCACCAGGAGTAGATTACATCTCAAGAAACCACTGTCTTTATTAACCATAAGAAGCAACTCTTTCGTTAAAGGTTTATCATGAGATTGCAGCAGTTCAGTCACATCTTCAGGCTCACTTCTAATTCTAGTTCCCTTGCTATTTCCACCATATTTTCAGTTACTGACTCACCACCTGAAGTCTTGAACCCCTCAAAGTCATCCGTGAAGGTTGGAATCAACTTCATCCAACCTGCTGTTAATGTTGGTATTTTGACCTCTTCCCACGAATCACCAATGTTCTTAATGGCATCTAGAATGGTGAATCCTTTCCAGAAGGTTTTCAATTTACTTCGCCCAGATCCGTCAGAGGAATCACAACCTAGGGCAGCTACAGCCTTACGAGATCTATTTCTTAGACAGCAAGGCTTGAAAGTCTGAAGTACTCCTCGATTCATGGGCTGAAGAATGGATGCTGTGTTTTCATTTCCTACAGGAACATCGCCTTTGAATTCACAGCTTGGCTGTTTGGCACAAGAGGCCTATAGCTGTCACATGTCCTCCTCACTAAGTTTAATCATTTCTAGCTTTTGATGCTAGTGAGAGATGTGCAATTCTTCCTTTCACTTGAACACTTGGAGGCAATTGTAGAGTTATTAGCTGGACTAATTTCAATGCTGTTGTGTCTCAGGGAATAGGGAGACCCAAGGAAAGGGAGAGAGACAGGGAATGGTCAACTGGTGGAGCAGTCAGAACACACAGAACATTTATCAATTAAGTTCATCATCTTCTATGGGCGCAATTCGTGGTGGCCCAGAACAATTACAATAGTAACATCAAAGAGCACTAATCACGGATCACCATAACAAATATAATAATAATGAAAAAGTTTGACATATTGTGAGAACTATCAAAATGTGACAGAGTCACAAGATGAACAAATACTGTTGGAAAAATGGTGCCAAAAGATTTACTTGACACAGGGTTGCCACAAACCTTCAATTTGTTAAAAAAAAACGCAGTGTCTGGGCTTCCCCGGTGGCGCAGTGGTTGAGAGTCCGCCTGCTGATGCAGGGGACACGGGTTCGTGCCCCGCTCCGGGAAGATCCCACATACCGTGGAGCGGCTGGGCCCGTGAGCCATGGCCTCTGAGCCTGCGCATCCGGAGCCTGTGCTCCGCAACGGGAGAGGCCACAACAGTAAGAGACCCGCGTACCGCAAAAATACAAAACAAAACAAAACAAAAAAACGCAGTGTCTGCAAAGAGTAATAAAGGGAAGCACAATAAAATGAGGTATGTCTATACGGTCTCAGATTTGAACTCTATGGACTGAAATAACTTTAGAAGTATTCAGCCCTTGAATGATTTAATATATAGTGTGAATACATTCCTAAGCCACCTACTGCCTCATACGAGTTATGTGCAAGAGTGTCAGACGTGGCCTCTTCTATGTACACTATGTATGTGTACACATTATTTAAAAATCACAAAACGAGGTTTATTCTTTCTGTTTTATTGAGACCAAAAAAGGTAAGTTTATATTCAGCATTCTTGGCTCTAAAAATTCAAAGGTTGCCAGTTTTCAGAAACCTCTTTTACTCATTGTCTATGGTGCTGATTCCAAATGTTCTAATGCAGAGAAAGATCATACTTTTCTCATTTAAGTATTCCTAGTGATCTATTTGGAATGGAAAAATATAATGCTCTCAACTTTGAGACAGGACTTGGACAAGTGTATGAAGTAATGTGGGCCCTTCAAAAATAACGTGAAATAACAACTGTATAAAATAAGTGCAGGTATTCAATAATGTCCACGGATAAGAAATAAGGATTTTCAGCGGCTCCATGAATAGTATGGACTAAAATTAGCTTTTAGGTAGTATTCTCATTCAATGAAACCATTTTTTGATATAGTTGATTATGGTTAAAACAAATACAAAAATGTCCCAGAAAAAAAAAATACTTGTTTTTCGCAGCATGCAAAAAACTCAACCATTTTAATTCTTATTTTTAACCAATTCTTCTAACATTATTTGTTTTCATTTTAAATCAGGTTTAAAGTTTATCTTTATAGTGTCTGGGGCTTTGTTCTGTTCTGATATTTTGTATTATTCAACTTGGAATAGGAAAATACTGGTGACTAATCATACAACATCCGGTTATTTTGGAAACACTAATTGACTAAATAGTAGTTCAAGATGAGTTTAAAAAGAGAAGCAGAAAACCTACAGTCCTGGAGTTCTAGAAATAAGTTGTAGATCAGTGTTTCCCAAAGTGTCCTCAGTGGAATTCTAGTCTCCCAGATGGTCTAAGAAAAGAAAAGAAAAAAAGAGAGTTACATGATCAGAAATAAGTTTTTAAAAGGATGTATATTATAACTTCACAATGCATATTAGGCAGTATTTTGTTTTTCAACCAACATTTCTCAAACTCAATGAAGACCAGTTTTTTGTTCAATGTTATCTATTAACATCATGTTGAACTGGGAATTTTGAGGAAAAAGTTCCAGAGTGTATCAGGGGAAAAAAAATGCAAAACAGATTAACTGGTATAATTATTAATTGAACAAATGATGCCACATGGTTGTCACTATTCCATAGCTATGAACAAGCCAGACACTGTCCCTGTCATCAAGTTTTTAGAGTAATTATGAATGTATGTATACACATATAATATATAGTATATATTTTATGCACAACCCTATTTTATACAATATAAGTAGAATAAGGGGGGAATAAAGATGCTAGATTTAATATGGTTAATTCACTTAAATGTTAAAAGTTTCAATGTTTTACTTTTTCTATCAGTACTCTTAAAATCAACATCTGAATTTCAGGCTTAATAGTCTTTATTATAATTGAAGATAAATTAATTCTAATGTATGGACTTGGCTATACGCAAAATATAAAGCAATAATATAGTGGTCAAGAAAGAAATCCCTAGAGTTGCCAGGGTTCAAGACCCACCAGTTACTAGTAGTTTGAACTTGGACAACCACTCCACGCCTCAGTTTTCTCAACTGTAAAATTGGAGGTAATAATGACCTATCTCATGGATTTTAATGGAGACTAAATGACGTAACTGAAAATGACAGAAAAAAGTCCATAAATGTTGTCATCAATTTTTATTATTATTACAATAAATAAGAATATATAAACAAAGTTTGGAACAGGATGAACAAACTGCTGTGCTTGGGTAGTAGGTTTAAAAGATGATATTTTCTTTCTATTTCTCATAATGGCACAGTGTTTATATAGGGTTTTTTTTTTTTTTAAGAACAATAAAAATGAAAACTTTACTAAATGCAGATGGGCTGCTCTTAAAAATGAAATGAGCTCCCTCCAGACTGGCTCTGTGCTCACTTTACATTTCTTTGATGTAAATACCCACACATCCCTGGAAGAACATTCCATTCTGAGAAATCCCCTTCTGCAGGCTCCTGCGGCAAGCAGCCAGCACCCTAACAATGCCAGGAAGTCAGCAGAGGCCTGCCCCGCTGGTAGGCACACAGCGCCTCGGAGCTTCCTGCCCGCAGCCTTGGGAGTGAGCAGGCTTCCCCGTGCAAAGAGAGAGCTCTTGCCTGAAAAGATAATGTTCCGTTAAGGAAACTCTCCCTAATTCTCTGTCCTCTTGTCCTTTCCCTCTCCAGCCCCAGTACCTGATGTGGCAACCAAAGAGGCCTCATCATCTGAGTGATCGACCGCTCGGAGCTCCCGAAGATTCAAAGATGTCCAGCGAGGCGAAGCTGAGATACCAAAAATATAAACCAGTGGAGTACTGGTTATGATATTGGTTTCCATTCAAACATCCCCCCACCCTCCAACGAATGCTAGTGTACAGCAAGTCCACCTCTGTGTGACAATCTCTCTTTGATTCATCTGACAACAAAATGCAGATATGTAAACGGACTGCTAATCAAAGTTTTAATTTGTGTAAAAGATTCAGAATTCCATGAAGTCAGTGGAAGTGATGGTGGAGACTGGTCTGAATCACATTCAAGACCAGTGATAAACGAGGTTTTGGCAATAACAAGAATAAAAAATTGACAAGGATGGTGACATGTCAATACCGAAGGGAATGAGTTAAATATCAAAGGATTAAGAGTGGTTCTTGGAAAAATGTATGAAGCCCTTAATTAATTTTGTAAATGTTACCTTTTAATAATTATGTAGTACATGTCAAATGTCAAGTGAAGGTGATCATTCTGAGCTATTAAAATTTTTGCAGAAAAATTATATATAAATCCCCTCCAATGGGCATAATTTATTTTTCATTGTTTCTAAGAATTAGCTATGACAATTATATCCATAATGGAAAGTAAGAACATTTTTATAACATATTTGCTATTTACCATGACCTACCAGGCCCTATGCACCCTGGGCCTGAGACAACTCTGAACTTCCCTCCAATCATATTGGCCTCCCTGCTCTTATTACAACAGGTGAACTTGATCCTTCCCTAGGCCCTTTGCACTTGCTATTCCCTTTGCTGGGAACACCACCCCCAGATCTGCTCAAATGTGCTTCCTTGAGGAAAATGTCCCTGACCACACTCCCTAAATTAGCAGCTCCCATCACTTTATTCTGTCTTATTTTCTTCATAGGACCTGATGTGTAATAATTGTTCGTCTATTTGTGTTATAATTGCCTCCCCCACTAGAATGGGAGCTCTTTGAAGACAAAGATTTGTGGGTCTTATTCACTACTGTACCCCCAGGGCTGAAAATGGTGTCTACCATGGTAGCTACCCGGTAAACGCTTGTGAAATGAAATGAGTGAATATTCACTTCCGCCGTTTTTTTCCCCAAGATAAAGCTCTATTCACCCCTTATTTTTCCTATTTACTTTGACATGTTAGCTCCTGTTTTAAGTGACTCACCTTAAGTGGGCTTTTTCTAAGACAAGTTACCTTCGGATAATGAGGCTTTCCTGTTTCAGACCTTTCTTCCTTGGCTTTGCAGGAATAACAAACAGATTTCATGCTGTTATGCCAACACAGCTGATGGTGCCAGTTGCCCAAGACATTGTTTGTTCCTGAGGTGTGGTCCCAGTCCAGCCAGAAAGACAACAGGGGATCGATCAATCACCAGTGTTTGCTATGGGACAAGATGGTAGTAGAATTATTGATTTAGAACGCCTTATTAAAACAAAAATTTTCTTGGGAAAAAACACATTTCATTATTAACACCTTAGCTTGAATTAATTTTCAGATGATCAAATACATCCTTCCTATTGATGGGATTCTTAAGAACCTCAGGAGTTAACTGGTCTAATTCTTTTTTAATATGTAAACTTGTACCAGGGCAATCCCCCAACTGCTGCTTGAAACCTTCAGGAACAAGAAATTTACACTCCACAAACTCCCTTATTGGACTCCTCTAATTCTTGAAAATAATTTCTTTCCACTTGATCCCTCCCCTGCCTCTTGTTACTTTCAACCGTGAATGAACACCCCTAAAAATGAATCTACTCCATCTTCTGGTCTCCTGGCCAAATCTTCCCCATTCCTTCAGTACATTTTCACATGGTGTGATTTAGAATCCCTTCAGTGTCTTTCTGGGTTGTATAGAACTGGATAAACTGTGAAAATATCCTCTTAAAGTGCACCTACTACCCTGAACATGTTATTACTCCAGGCATGGTTTGTTCAGTGAAGACTGAAATGGGATTCGCATCTCCTCCTCTCAACATTATACTCTTTGCATGTGGCCCAAGATAACTATGCGTGGTTCTGGTGGTTACATCACCCCATGGACCCAGATGGTTGGAGTCAACTGCTACTCCAGAGCCACACCTGTGCCTTCCAAAGGAGAGCAACTGGTATGTGGAACCCAAGTCCCAGCTCTGCATACATTCCTATGAAATTCTATGTTGTTTCGTCTGACATTGCATACAATCAAATCCAACCTTTCACATCTTTTTAGAATATATACTTTTAGCAAAAGTTATGTTGGCTCTCTCTTCCAGTGTCATGGAATCAGTATGCTGTAGGTACACCCCTCCCCAAAACTGGAGCATACAATAAATATACTTTTAGTCAATTTGTAATTTTTTCATTTATATAAATCAGGAGAAATGTATTAAATAATTATTTAATATAGTAAAACTTAGAATATTTGAAGTTATGTTACTTTATGGGCAGAGTAGGGTAGGTGGGCAGAGAAGCAATGAGAAAAAGGGCTTGGGCCCAATATTTGGGGTGCTACTAGGGTGAGAGACACCAGGGTAGGGGCCCCATGGTTACCAGGTAGCAGCCTGAAGTCGTAAACTGATTCAGGGTAGGAGGGGCAGTTCCACCCTCTTCAGCACCCTCGTCCTCCCAGCAGAGTGGTATAGCTGTTAGTTGTAAAGCAATTATACTCCGACAAAGATGTTTAAAAAAATTAAAAATTTTTAGAAAGTAAATAAAATTAAAGAAAAATTTTTTTTAAAGTGGTATAGCTGAAGCTCTAGTCAGACACAGATAGCAATTTAATGAGTCATCCCGTTGAAGAACGACAGCCCCACACTTCCATGGGTACCCATAAGCAGAGCACATCTCAGCTACCTGGGGCCCACTCAGTGAAACCTCCTTTGTTCTAGGAAGGGGAAAGTGTATTTTTCTCCCTGTAATTCCTCCTACACTTTCCAAGAGAAATTTCTAAGTTTTTCTTTCTCCTCCCACGGTTCCATTTAACTACTCTGCTTGTCAGTCTCAATAGCATCCTCTTTGTACATGTTCTCTGATCTTTGGTCCATATAAATCTGCTCACAGGGCTTCCCTGGTGGCACAGTGGTTGAGAGTCCGCCTGCCGATGCAGGGGACACAGGTTCGTGCCCCGGTCTGGGAGGATCCCACGTGCCGCGGAGCGGCTGGGCCCGTGAGCCATGGCCGCTGAGCCTGCGCGTCCGGAGCCTGTGCTCCACAACGGGAGAGGCCACAGCAGTGAGAGGACCGCGTACCACCAAAAAAAAAAAAAAAAAAAAAAAAATCTGCTCACATTTCCACTGGTAATCTCCTTATATAAATGCCAATGCTTACAACACAATATTCTGTATCTCTTTAAAATTCTCAACCTAGGTTGTTCTGATTATCTATTGTTTTAATGGCTTTTAAAAAAATTTATTTTTGTTCATGATTTTGAGGGTCAGAAATTCCAAAAGAGTTCAGCTGGGCAGTTCTGATCCATGTGGTGTCAGCTGGGGCAGGTGGGATGGGAGGACCACGTTCCAAGCTGGCTCCTTCACTCCAACAGCCAACAGATCTATGTTCCCGGCCTCTGTCTCCACATGGCATCTCTTCGTTAAGGGCCTCTCCATGTGGCTTGAACTTCCCACAGCACTGTAGTCTCAGGGTCATCTCTTTTTACATGGTGGCTGACCTCCAAGAGACCAAGGTAGAAGGTGCCAGTCCACTGAAAGGCTTCCCCTGGACTGGTATAACATCACTTCTGCCATACTCTATCACTCAAAGCAGATATGAGTCAGCTCACTTTCAAGGGCAGGATAATAGACGCACCCCCTAATGAGAGGAGCATCAAAGAATTTGTATCCATTTTTAATCTGCCACAGACATTTACATTGATTGTTGGTTTCCTCATCCTTAGACTCATGACAGTACATAGTTATACTTCTCATTTCAATGGACCATTAATCTATAATTTTGGGGGATACATCATATATATATGATATGGGGTATGATATAATTATTAATTAAGAAGAGAGACAAGATTTCTGATATTCCCAAGAAACAAAATGTCTGGCTACTTAATTCAAGCAACAGTCCTCACCAGTGTTGTTTCAACACCCTGGCATGTTGCAACCTGCAAGTCATTTGTCAAATATTGACAGTTGTGAATAACTGAATTTCTAAATAATAAATTAGAGCCGATCCACGCTTTTCTCTCTAACGGCATCACTCTGTCTCCCACGCATTCCCAGCTGCATTCTTTGGTGGAGATTAAGGGGTGGAGTTGTTGCAGCTCTTCCACTGGGAACTGCTCATAACCCTGGCACACGATGGGAAAATTCCATACCCCAGCCATCACGCATCCTGCATGGCTTATAGGGAAAAAAAAAAAGATTAAGAACTCCCAGCTTAGAGCATGTTGCTAATGAAGCCAGTATTAGCTAGCTAGATAAAAGCTGGGTCAAATCCAAACATGAAGCAATTTTGAATTTTCTTTTGCTCGGTAGCAACAAAGAAAACCCTTCTAGTCATATCCTCCCTTGTCTCTTAGGCCTTTTCTCTCCTTCTCCCAGCCCTTTCCCCAGTGGGCTCACAAATGTAGGCTAGTGAAACTTAATAAAATGTACCAGCTACCAATCATACTGGAAAAAAAATAACTCAGAAGTCATACATTGCTAAGATTAGGCAGGAAAACTCTTTGCTAATACTAAAAAGAGCAGATATTTATAGTTCCAAAAGCATAATGTCTCACTCTACAACTATTTGTAATTACTAAGGACATACTGTTATAAAATAAAATTTGCCCTTATCACCTCCTTGAGACAAGGGTTTAGCTCCACCTTCCATGGACCTTGTGAGCTGCCTGTCATTTGCAAGTGGTTTACATACATCCAGAGAGAATGCATTCCCTTGGGCCCTGGAGCAGTCAGGGCTGCTCTGTATCTATATTTGGTATCAATACCTCAGTGCAGGATTCAACTCAGCTCACTGCTGGGCGTGCTGTCACTGGACTGGACTTTGCACAGAAACCACCTAACTTCTTAATGTTCCTCAAGAAATCATTAAAAATTCATGTGTGATACTGTGCCTCTCAGCTACAACAGTAAATATCAAATCCTGGAACAAGAGGACATTAATTACTACCACAAAACTGACCAGAAACGGTCAATCCAGTGAGCAAAAATAGAATATCTAGAATCAACTTACAAAGCAATATAAATGTTAAAAGGCTTATCACTGGGGCTTCCCTGGTGGCACAGTGGTTGAGAGTCTGCCTGCTGATGCAGGGGACACAGGTTCGTGCCCTGGTCCGGGAAGATCCCACATGCCACGGAGCGGCTGGGCCCGTGAGCCATGGCCGCTGAGCCTGCGCGTCCGGAGCCTGTGCTCCGCAGTGGGAGAGGCCACAACAGTGAGAGGCCCGCGTACTGCAAAAAAAAAAAAAAAAAAAAAAAAAAAAAAAAAAGGCTTATCACCCATTAGAGATACTGTTCATTTAATAACTAAAATGCTGAAAGCTGAAAAGCCTAGAAAGCAGCATAATGCAAAAAAATGTACAGGTAGAGAGTTCTGGGGCTTGAAAGTTGCCTCTGTTCTACCATGAATACGCTCAGCCATGGGTGGTGAGTGGCTAAACTTTCCTAGACCTCAGTATCCTCAGTTATGAAGCAGCTAGATTTGACAATCTTTAGTGACTTGGCCAGCTTTAAATTTTGTCATTCTTGGGAAATGTGAAAAAGTTGCATGGCCTGCTTTTGGAAGGGAGGAAAGAAAACAAAGAAAAAAAGAGATGGAGAGGAAGGAGGGAAAGAGGGAGGGGGCGACGGAGGGAGGGAGACGGAGGGAGGGAGGGGGAAAGGGGAAATGTGAGAGCAAGAGAGGGAAGGGATATAGAGAAGAAAGAAAGAAGAGAAAAAAAACTGCATAGATATAGGGAAAAAAAACTTTGACGTTAAAACTCTATCTAGGCAATGACCACATCAACACAATAAATCACTTAATGAAAGTGGTAAGGCACTGGCCAGGGAATAAGAATCTGAACTAATGGTACTACAATACTACTAAACATTGTTTGGCTTACTACTTGGTATGTTGACTTGTGGGTGCTACTTAACTTCTAGGAAGCCCCAATGATCCACTCAGAAAATTGGGCTCTATTTTTGGAAACAGAATGGGACTGTTTCAATACTGTTTTCCTCCAACTGCTGCTACATTATGGGTAAACTGGCTTCTGTGGGTGGGCCTGGCTGCCTACAACTCCACCATTCCTGGAGCTGTTTCTTTTTTCTTTTCTTTTTGGCCTTTTGCCTTCTTTTTTTTTTTAATTTTTATTAGAGTAGAGTTGATTTACAATGTTGTGTTAGTTTCTGCTGTATAGCAAAGTGAATCAGTTATACATATACCTATATCCACTCTTTTTAGATTCTTTTCCTATATAGGTCATTACAGAGTATTGAGTAGAGTTCCCTGTGCTATACAGCAGGTCCTTATTAGTTATCTATTTTATATACAGTAGTGTGTACATGTCAATCCCAGTCTCCCAGTTTATCCCTCCCCCCATGTCCCCCATGATAATCATAAGTTTGTTTTCTACATCTGTGACTCTATTTCTGTTTTGTAAATAAGTTCATTTGTACCATTCCTTTAGATTCCACATACAAGCACTATCATATCTTTGTCTTTCTCTGTCTTACTTACTTCACTCAGTATGACAATCTCTAGGTCCATCCATATTGCTGCAAATGGCCCTATTTCATCCTTTTTGATGGCTGAGTAATATTCCATTGTACGTATGTGCCCCATCTTCTTTATCCATTCCTCCGTCGATGGGCATGTAGGTTGCTTCCTGGAGTCGTGTCTACGGGAGGAAGCTGAAGGGAGTAAGAGGACAGCTCCCTCTCCCAGCACCCCATCCCCATGGTAATTACCAAAGGTCTGGGAGTAGATGTGGAGGAAGGGAACTGCTTGGAGGCTGCTGAGGTCATAAAGAAGGCTCAGGAGAAAATTGAGGATTATGAGAGTTATGAAAGGAAGTGAGGAAAGACATGGCAAAGCACATGCAGATATTAAGAGTCAGTGGGGGTATCTGGATTTCCAGTCAGGCCCTGGGATTCTCCCAACTGCCTGGCTCCTATGCTGTTTCACATGCTAACAATCCCCTTACTGATGTATCTACCTTCTTCCTACTATAGTAAGAAATAACTGCAAAACAGAAACAGACTCGCAGACATAGAGAACAAACCTGTGGCTGCCAAGGGGGACGGGGGCGGGGGAGGGAAGGGTTGGGAGTTTGGGATGAGCAGAGGCAAACTATTATATATAGGATGCATAGACAGCAAGGTCCTACTGTATAGCACAGGGAACTAGATTCAGTATCCTGGGATAAACCATAATGGAAAAGAACATGAAAAAGAATATATATATGTATAACTGAGTCACTTTGCTGTACACAAGAAGTCAACACAACATTGTAAATCAACTATACTTCAATAAAATTTAAAAAGAAAAAGAAATAACACCGTGGAAGAGGGTTTACCTCACACTGTCCAAGCTCTGGAGTGAGTACCACCACAGACAGACAGCACGCTCATGAGAACAGGAGGCTGGCCGGGGGGCTGCCTTGTACCACTCAGGAGTGAGCAGGGATGCTTGGCTGTGCTGTACATTGTCAAGAATGGGGTTGGGAGTTTCATGTTCTCACTCCTCAAATTGAGGGAGACCCTGTGATGGGGCCACAGGGGGCTGCCACCAGGGCTCTATTTTCTGCCTTACGTATCACATTGTCTTGAGCTCTCATTACTCACTCATCAGTTCCTTTTCTTGGCCTGCAGACCAGCTAGGTTTTAACGCAAGCATTTTAATTTTTTTTTTTAACTTTTCCAACACACATAAAAGTAGAGAGACCAGTATAACAAACACCACATGTGTTTGTTATATATTCAGCTTCACCAGTTATCAGTGTTCAGCCATTCTTCTTTTGCCAAATGCTGGCTCCCCCCAAAATATCATCAAAACGGCCTTTTCATAAGACAAAGGTGAATTTATTCTTACCTGATAAGGGAGAATACCACCGTCCCAGAGTCTTACTACCCTCTTTAAGGGAGGATGGCAAAGTTGGGATATTTAGGAGATTGTGGGGTCTGGTTTAAGGTGGATCACCCATTTTGCCTCTTTTCTTTCCTACTCGTAGTTCAAGAGATACAAATTAGTGAGGTGTTGGCAGCTGAGAACCATTTTACAACATGAAACAATTCAAATAACTTAAAGACGTATCAGGTTGAACCATACAAAATTTTCCCTTTTCTGGTAGATTAACCTGTATGGTTCAAATACACACACACACACACACACACACACACACACACACACACACACACACACACACACACACACACACACACACACCCTGTCATATCTAAAGACATACATGCATGACAGCAACTCCTTAGTTTACTGTGTGGATCTAAAATTGCTGTAAGATAGGGTGAAAATTAAGGAATAAGTATAATAGATTTATATAATGAAATTAAAGTATTTTATAATATTGTCTGTGATCATATTTTACCACATGCAATTCTATTACAATGTTTAAACATGATCTGTAAATTCATGGCTTGTACATGTAAAGTTCATGATTATTTCCAAGTTGAAATATTCCTTTAAGCATTTTTTGGACAATTCCACTTGCTACTACTTTAAGAACACAAAGTTTCTCTGAAATAAAGTTAATAAAAAACTACCTAGAACCACGATAACTCACAAAGATGGCATGGCCGAGAATAGACCACAATTATTTGAAAATCTTGTTTTAACAATGTATTTGTTTTGCTGAAATAAAGGCAGAAAATAAATTTTATAGGATAAATATAAAGCAATTAATAAATTCTGTAGGTCTTTATTTTACTGCTCCCACTATCTCATTCAAAGAACCACCAGACATGTACAAAAATAATTCTAAAAAAAAAAAAAAATCAGCCATCTTTGGCACACTGCCAGATTTAATTCTATGAAAGCTTAAAGGATATTCTTGATTTATTATTACAAAGATATATGTGCCGCAGGTGGAAGGTAGAATGGATTTTATTTGACAGCCTGCTAACTCGCTTTACTGCTTTTAAATACCAGTATTGCTCCAGGACCCTCCGATGTTTGGAGCAGGCCTGTTTCCAGCAATATCTCTAGGCATCAGTCACAGTTAGTCATTGGCACCTATGATGTGCTGAGTAGATTAGAGAGAAAAGTATTTAAAGGTGATTAGACCATAGAAGAGACTCCTAACAAAGGTCTTTAACTCAAAAGCTCAGAGAGGCCAGGCAGCCATCCTAAGCCAGTTAAGCAGGTGGGAAGGAGTCACTGCGGGTGGTGGTGACTGCGGTGAAGAGGACAGAGTTCCTGTTCCATCTAAAGGAGCTACAGCTCCTACAGCTACAGCTTACCTGCAGCCCGTCGCTCCATCATTGCCATGACGGAATGTGGGTCAAGAGTTGCCAGAACAGGGCTTCCCTGGTGGCGCAGTGGTTGAGAGTCCGCCTGCCGATGCAGGGGATGCAGGTTCGTGCCCCGGTCCGGGAAGATCCCACATGCCGCGGAGCGGCTGGGCCCGTGAGCCATGGCCGCTGAGCCTGCATGTCTGGAGCCTGTGCTCCGCAACCGGAGAGGCCACAGCAGCGAGAGGCCTGCATACCGGAAAAAAAAAAAAAAAAGTTGCCAGAACATACGCTTTTTTAAAAACAAGTTATGAATGTGGATCTTTTATATAAAATCTCTCAGTTGCAAATTATTTTTTTAAGCTATGTAGATCAAACAAAATGTTTCTACGGGCTGGATCTAACCAATGAATTTCCCTTCGCCATCTTTACTTTAGATGCAAGGTACAAGGACGTGAACTAACAGTTGCCTCGTGCTTTTCTGCCATTTCTCGTTTGTGCTCCTCAGGGCTGAGTCTGTTCTCCCCTCCTCCTCTCTCCTTCTCTCCCCTCCCCTCCCCCTCTCCCTTTCTTCCTCCCCTTCCCTCTCCCCCCAGTTTGGCTTTCTCTGTTTTACTGTCCCCATTGTGAAATACGGCTGCCACACATATTGTCACTTCAGTTCCAATTAGAAATAACTAGCCACAGAGAGAAAAGTCTCTCGGCACCACTGATGTATGAACAGGGAGAGGAGTTTCTACAGAATGTGCTTTGGGCACCAACGGTATCCAGCACAGAGGATGGCAAATTGACTGGTTGGAGAATAAGCTGCCTTAAGAAGGCATATTTGGATTTTAAAAAATAAAAATAAATTTTTGCACCCAAATGACCAAATATCTGCTATTTCTCAAGTTTACTATTTTATATGCAAAGTTACCAAACCTATCAATCTCACATACTCTCAGACTGGAATAACAGAGCCAACTTGCCATGTTAATACCAATACTTATTATTATTCATGTATGCATACCACCTACGGTACAATCTCCTTATAAGTGTTACATATACTCAGACCTGATGATCATTATCTAAGAGGATGTATTCTGTCTTATAGCTGGCAGTACATTTATGGCTAGATTCTGTGCGCTAACACATCGACTTCCACACAAAGGCAACAGGACAGAAAACAACTGGGACAAGAAGAGAAAGGTGCGATGAAAATTATCACCAAGAACCCAGAAAGAGAATTGGCAAAGTAAATGCCATTGGTCTTATAGTGTAGTCACAAAAGACAGGAGAGGAAAACTGCATCTCACTTAATGTTCCAACAGTTGTCCTTTTCAAATCTGGTTCCATTTTCAGTCTTTCTCATCCCTTTCAGCAAATCAGTAGGTTCTGCCATCTAGCTGACATAAAGTTATCTTGCTTTACAAGTTTACATAGATTTCTTGTGTTTGGCTTTAACTGTAGGTAGACTATGGCCTCTAATCTCTTTATAACACAGCTTTTGTAGGTAAGTACCAAGAATTATATAATCAGAAAATTTTGGACTTATCAAGTCCTTAGACATCTAACCCCACATTTTATAGATGAGGAGGCCAAGGCCCAAAGGCATAAATTGACTTACCTAGGGTCAAAAAGCTAGTAACTGGCAGAGCCTGGGCTTGAATTCAGAACTGCTTGGCTTTAATATCTTCCTACTGTTTCACACAGAACTTTCCAGTAAGACAGATGACCACTTTTGATGGTTAATTTTATGGGTCAACTTGATGGGGTCACAGGATGCCCAGATATTTGGTCAAACATTATTCTGAGTGTTTCTGGAGGGTGTTTTTTAGATGAGATTAACATTTAAATCACTAGAGTTTAACATTCCATTAGATTAACATTTTAATAGTAAGAGTAAGCAGACTGCCCTCAGTAATGTGGGTGGGTCTCATCCAGTCAGTTGAAAGCGTGAATAGAACAAAAAGACCCTCCCCGAAGGTAAGAGAATTTTCTAGCTGACTGCCTTCAGACTCCATGTGACATTGGCTCTTTCTGTCTGACAATCTAGAACTGAAACATCAGCTCTCTGTAGGTCTCCTGCACCACTGGACAACCTGCAGATTTTGGATTTACCAGCCTCTGTGATTGTATAAGCCAATTCTTCACAATAAATCTCTGTACTTATATGTATGTTGATAGACAGACATATAGATAGATGTAGACGTAGATATAGATATCTCCTATTGGCTCTGTTTCTACGGAGAATCCTGTTTATGAATAAGTCTATTTTCCTAAACAGTAATCATTTTCATGCTTTTTCTTCTATATTTTTACTTTTTCTAAAGTTCTCATGTTACAAAGTTTCAAATTGGACAGTAGGATTTTCTATCACGTTGAACCTTGTATGCCAACTCCAATGGGCTGACTGCCCTCTGCTTTCTAAGGCAACGGCTATCTCCTGGACCACACCACTGCTCCACTAAATTCCCCGAGATGGAAGGTATGAGTTAAATTCTCAGGCCTCCATGGCCCCATGACCCTCATGCAAATTACTCCTGCCTTTTAGGACATGAATGCCATGCAGTGGTTTCCTCTGCTTCCCAGGGGACTGATGACACAATCCAGAAATGTGGAGAGTTAAGTCCCTACATAGTGAAACCTGACCAGTGGGAAATGGGGAACAGCAGAGTGTCAGATGGATAATCTGCCTTCCTTTCCCACTTGTCTGGACCACCTTGAGGTGCATGTCCTCCTCATAGCCCTTCGGGACGGTCCTTCTTGCTAAGTGAGCATGCTTCCTGAATGACTTGCCAATTCTCTTTGTGACTCATTGGGACATGGTAGCCAGTATGAAAATATATCACGTCACACAGCATCACATCTTTCTTTGGCCCACTTGTCTTCTTCCTCAGCCTTGCTGCCCCAGAGCTATACCTCTAAAAGTTTCAGCACTTCAATTCTCACCTTAGGCTCTGCTTGCTAACGGATCAAGGAAAAGAGACGTTTTCTGAGTTAGGATTGATGATCACTTACTAACAGATTGGTGTGGAGGTAAAGAACAGTTAAATTTGTCCAATAACTACCTATCTGACAAATCAAAATAGAAGTTAGGTATTTTTATTTATTATAGCCAGATAATATCTTGCTTAAATATTCAGGGAATGAAGGATATTGTGTATATAAAATTCCTGGCTTGCTTGTAATTAAAATCTTTTCACTCCAAAACAAACTGAAAACCTTTGTGGTTTATGAGTCTGGGTTTATGAATGTGTTTAGAAAACATACTGTATTTTGACTGATGCATATCTTAAGATGTTTCAGTGTTTGAGCAACGTTCTCACCATTAATCATGATGGCCTGCTACCAAACACAAAGATGATACCTGATGCTGGGTGGATGACCACCTTAGGGCTACTTGAGATACCTTCTAGCCAAGTCAAGTGTGATGTGTCTCCTCTTAAAGTGACAAGTTGAGAGTGAGTTTGTTAAGTTCTAACTAACCAAGGTTTTCCTGACTATTATGGGCTGAATATTTGTGCCCCCTGAAGTTCATACGTTGAAGCTCTAACACCCAATGTGATGGTATTTGGAGATGGGGCCTCTGGAAGTAACTAGGTTTGGATGAGGTCGTGAGGGTGGGATCCTCATGATGGGATCAGTGCCCTTATAAGAAGAGGCCAGAGGGACTTCCCTGGTGGCGCAGTGGCTAAGAATCTGCCTGCCAATGCAGGGGACACGGGTTCCATCCCTGTTCTGGGAAGATCCCACATGCCGTGGAGCAACTAAGCCCATGCACCACAAGTACTGAGCCCGTGTGCCACAACTACTGAAGCCCATGCGCCTAGAGCCCGTACTCCACAACAAGAGAAGCCACCGCAATGAAAAGCCCATGCACCGCAACGAAAAGTAGCCCCTGCTCACTGCAACTAGAGAAAGCCTGTGCACAGCAACAAAGACCCAACACTACCAAAAATAAATAAATAAATAATTAATTAATTATTTAAAAAAGGAGAGACCAGAGAGCTACCCACCATTTAAGTACACAGCAAGAAGACAACGAACCACAAGCCAGAAATAGGGCTCTCAGTAGGAACAGGAATCAGCCAGCACATTGACCTTGGACTTCTCAGCCTCCAGAACTCTGGGAAATAAATGTCTGTTAAGTCCCCCAGTCTATGCTACTTTTTTATAGCAGCCTGAGTAGATGAATACATTGACACTGATAACTTATCTCACCACTTGTTTCTCTCTAAACCAGTCTGCAAAAACAGAATTAATGGAAAGAATGAGAGCAAGAAAGGCAAATGATCAATGAAGGGTTCAGAGTAAAGTTGAGACGCAATAATTCTGTTGAAATCTTCTCTAAACACAAACCGTTAGAGAAATAAACTTTCTCTGAAACTCAGAATTGCTTATGTTGACCTTGGCCTCTCCAAATACCTTAGGACATCAGAGCTGAATGCTCTAGACTGAATCCCACGGAAACAGGATTTAATAGTTTCATCCAAAGGCACAGTTAGGGCATACTCTAGTCAGCGAAAGGAACAAAAATGTCATCTGCAGCTCCTTAATTATATTTGCCCCAAGAGTTAATTTAAATTTGTTTAGTTGATTATGCAGAGAGAAAAACATAATCTCAAAATCCCAGCTTTTCAAAAGCCAGGGATCATAGAAGTCAAACCACAGATTTGGCCACTTACATCACCAATAACAGAGATTCTATAATTAGAGGTGAGCCAGCTGCAATCAGTTCTGATGCTGCAGACAGCTGGATCAAGCTGATTTCCTCTCAGTTGTGTCAAGCTAGAATGTCCCATTTTCTCTTTTAAAAGAAATTGGCAAAATAGTGTGACTCGGAATCACAGAGAATCTCTTTCCCCCACCTGAAACTCTAACAAAGTATGCTTTGTACCTATACATTTTTTTTCTAGCTTCACACATCTTCCAGATAAAACACTTTTATCTCCATGTAGCTGCTGGGTGAGATGCCTAGAAAACCTTTCAACTAGACTTCAAATTGATGGCATTAGGAATGGTTCCTCTGAACTAAGACCTAGCTCCAATCCCACACAAAAAGAACCACTTGGTTTATTTTCTCCAGCAGCAGACAGCTGAGAAACCTTAAGATTAATAACCGTGATAAGAGTCAAGATAATTATAACGTCAACAGTTTCATTATTAATGGAAAAGTAAGCATTCCAGGCTGGATGCTCTTCCTCCTAATTCTAACCCATCGGGGGTTCCCACCCAGCCGGCACTGTGTACCTCAAACTCCTTTCTTCCACTGACTACTGGAGCTGCTTCTTCTCACCAGTTTTCTGTCTTGTGACGTGGCAGGTGGGCTCCACATTTGAATGTACAAGAGAAGACAAGGCAGACTGTAGCAATCAAGTATTCCTCACTCTTGTTTGCTTCCAAGATGGTATCAAAACACTAAAGGTCGGGGCTTCCCTGGTGGCACAGTGGTTGAGAGTCCACCTGCCGATGCAGGGGACATGGGTTCGTGCCCCGGTCCAGGAGGATCCCACATGCCGCGGAGCGGCTGGGCCCGTGAGCCATGGCCGCTGAGCCTGCGCGTCCGGAGCTTGTGCTCCGCAACGGGAGGGGCCACAGCAGTGAGAGGCCCGCGTACCGCAAAAAACAAAAAAAAACAAAACAAAACAGAAAAAAACACTAAAGGTCTCCCACAGCTTAGCAATGTCTCTATTTCACAGTTGGTAGAATCAGGGTTTGTAGGAAAGCCAACAGCATTCTAAGGCGACCCAAGAATATTCGCTAAAAATATATTCTTTCCTTCCTTATTACACTGCCAATAATATATTCACCAGTTGACCACCGCAAATTAAGCAAAGCCTAAAGAAATGTACGTTGACTCCAGGACACACAAACTGCAGGAAAAATAATGAGTCTAACCCAAATCATTTAAACAGTTGACAAAATAAATGTTTAACCTTTGAGAACACAGTTCCCATTGGTTGGCCTATTATTTTTAAAGACTTTCACATAAGAGCAAATGTTTTAGTTATCTAGTCAATATGACTTTATACTGTCTCTTCCACCAGGAAAATATCTCATGTTTGCTGGCAGAACTGCATCTATGTCCTGGTTCAGATGATAGTGAATTGAATATTAGCATTGGAGGCATGTTTCTTATCATATGGGTGAGTGTTTCCTAAACTTTGTCAAGGCCAGGAGTTCCTTTTATTAATTTTCTCCATAAATCTTATATTGCACAAGGTTGTGAATCTTACAAGGTATTTTTATTAAATAACTAATTTTCCCAATTGTTCTTAAAGTCACATCTACTGTCACTGGAGGCAGGAGATGGGTCAGCTCTATTGAAA
This sequence comes from Delphinus delphis, assembly GCF_949987515.2. Lineage (NCBI taxonomy): Eukaryota > Metazoa > Chordata > Mammalia > Artiodactyla > Delphinidae > Delphinus > Delphinus delphis. The sequence goes on along the minus strand of NC_082698.1, from coordinate 72,521,226 downwards.
TGACTTGAACTAAGAATAGGAGAGTTCACTGAGTTGCTGGGCAGACAAAAACACATCCACCCCAAACCCCAGACATCCACCCCAAATCCCTCATTTCCTACAAAATTTTCTTTTACCTGCTCTGTTCTAGGCTTCCCCATTATTCCCTCTTCTCCAAGCATGGCTTCTCTGGCCTTTGCCTTTGTTGTTTTCCTAGGGAAGAAGGACAACTCTTCATTCTTTGTATATATAAGACTTATTCCAGTGTCGCTTTTTTTGGGATCTTCCAAGCCCTCCTCCCCACCACTGCCACTCAGAATTGACTGCTTCCTTACCTTCGTTTCCCCAGAAGGTCGTTTGCATCAGTGCTATGAATATAAGACTGTGCTTATATAACTGTTTCCTACACCTGTGTGTACTCCTGAAGATCAATTTCTATGCCTTACTTACATTGTATCCCTAGAGTTTTGCACAGTAACTGACACACAGTAAGATACGCATAATATTTTCTTTAATGAATACACGAGTTAATGAACAAATGAGTTAATGTATACCATGTAACTCTGCTGCTGTTGCTTTCAAAAGTAAAATTTCCATAAGATTCTAAACCAGTGCTGAAAATGGACAAGGTCTAAAAGATGAGCCTGTATTGCAAAACTCAAACCTTCCCCTAAATGGAAGAAAGTATTGGATTCAAGGCTTTTGTAGCTAAGAGTGTCCTGATATTTGTTTTCACATGCTGCTCCACCATTTTTCCACTTTAAAAAATCCTTTAGTTCTTAGCCAACAGGGCTACAGGGCTGAACAGGTCACATTTTGCTTTTCGTATCCATTATTCCATTTGATCCACATGTCAACCCTGTAAAGTAGCTATTATTATTTATTCTGTTTTATAGGCCTAGAAACAAAGGCTCTGAGGGGTTAAACTTTGTCCAAGGTCACAGAGTTAGTAGATGTAACATGGAGTTTCAATTTACCTCTACCTTCTTCATGGACCACGAAATATACTTCATGCACCAATTTCATTATCATTGTCACCCGATCGTATGATTGGCAAAGTGATAGGTCACAGTGCAAAGAGATAGTCCACAGAAAATAAGAGTTATTCACACACCCAGATGTGAAACTGATACCACCAGGACTGATCATTCCTGGATGACTTCCATGAATACAACGTATATAAAGTACAAGTCTGATTATGTGGGGCAAAGTACAAACACACACAAATACCCACTGAGATAAAAATATATCAAAAGCTTAAATGCAGTAGTACAGTCACTGATCATTTTAACTTTCTTCTTCAGAATTTCCACTGTTTTTCATATTTTTGCAGTAAATGTGTTGTGTGTATACAATCAGAACATGTTAGCTGAATAAAAATAAGGTACAAAATTGGGTTACTGGGGAGCACTCGTGAATAGCACAAAAGCAAATTCAATATCTAAGAAATTAGAACATAAACTCACCAGCTCATGAATGTTCAGCCTAGAGACCTAGACAAAAATAAATAAAACCACCGGCCAGAGCAAGGTCTCTTGTCTTTGCCTACTGGCAACAGATAGCACTAGTTTTTGCTGGGATTTTTGGACGTAAAAACAAGTGGACTTACACACAATCTTCAGAACTAACCTGTCTTTAAGTAGGACAGTCTCCAAATATAGCAAAAGAAGTGCCACAAATAAACAAGAAGTTCTCTATAGAGCACCAGTCCTGACTCTAACAAAAAAATTCATCACAATGTTATTTATAAGGGCAAAAATTTGGAATTCACCTAAATATCTAAAAATGGGATAATGATGAAAGATAAAAGGTATGCCTAGATTATGAGTTATTAAACAGTCATGAGTTGTATTTGCTAAGAATTTTAATGACTCTGGGAAATTATCAAGATATTATGCTATTTAAAAAAGCCAGGATGCAAAATTATATATACATATAAGCTCAACTATACAAATATATTATGCACAGAAAAGAAATTTACAACTAGCAGTGATTGTTTCTACACAGGAGAGTTATGGGATAAATTTTTTAATGAATATTTTCTCTATATCCCATAGTTTTTTTTTTTTGCTGTATGCAGGCGTCTCACTGTTGTGGCCTCTCCCGTTGCGGAGCACAGGCTCCGGACACGCAGGCTCAGCGGCCATGGCTCACAGGCCCAGCCGCTCCGTGGCATGTGGGATCCTCCCGGACTGGGGCACGAACCCATGTCCCCGGCACCGGCAGGCGGACTCTCAACCACTGCGCCACCAGGGAAGCCCTATATCCCATAATTTTTTGATGAACACTTATCAGAAGGAAAAAAATTAAAATCTTTCTTCTCTGTCTGTGTGTGTCTCTCTCTCACTCACACACACACACACACACACACACACACACACACAACCCTAAAGGGAGAAATCCAAAGTTGGAACAGAACAGATTTAAACTGGAAGCAGACAACGTGCTGATAAGCAAATAAACCCTTGGATGAGCCAAATTAAATGATTCTGTTGTGAACACTCAAACCCTTGGCTGACCTTGGTTTTCATCTGCACAAAGCACCGAGAGCCCTGGGCTTGGAGCTAGATGGCAGATAAAAGATCTCCATCAGCCCAGCCAGTGGAATTGCTGACCCATCTTGCCAACATTCTTGACTTTTTTCCCAAACCTACTCCTCTTGTCAAGGTGCAGATTTCCACAAGCAGCAATATTCAGAGCTCTAATGCAGCAAGAAAAAAAGGATTGAACAAGGTACCTTGAAATTCACGTGATGAAAGTGAAATTGGAATTAATGAATCACATTTATGATTTATGGTTACTAATTCAGAAAGCACTTTGCACATACACTGGCTTATAACCACAATGTGAGATATGTAGGCATACGTTATGTATCATTACTTCACAAACGTACTTACTTTTTGTAAGAACTCACAACTTTTTTTCTTTTTTAAGTATAGTTGATGTACAGTATTATGTTATAGGTATACAATATAGTGATTCAGTTTTTAAAGGTTATACTCCATTTACAGTTATTGTAAGATATTGACTATATTCCTCATGTTATATAATACATCCTTCTAGCTTATGTTATACACAGTAGTTTGTACCTCCTAATCCCCCCTCTATTGCCCCTCCCCCTTCCCTTTCCCCACTGATCACTGTTAGTTTGTTCTCTATATTTGTGAGCCTGCTTCTTTTTTGTTATATTCACTAGTTTTTTGTATTTTTTTAAGAGTCCACATATAAGTGATATTGTACAGTTTTTTCCTCTGACTTATTTCACTTAGCATAATGCCCTCCAAGCCTACCCATGAGGAACTCACAACTTTTCTAAGGGCCAGAGCCTCATTTGAACTCTAGGGTTTCAAATCCAATCCTGTGCTCTTTCACTAAAGCATGATGTTATTCCTCAAAAACAGTCTTAGTGCCTCCACTTACCTTGTTCATCTTAAGAAAAGAGATACTATGTCACGTACAATTTCCCTAAGATTCTTAAGATAATTACAACAGTGTTAAGGGGTTGCTCCTGATATCATGCTGGATCACAATTTTATGCAAGTTTTTGGGGGGATGAATGGGCTGCATATCCATCAGGCAGTGTGCTTATTTCGCCAAATGTTTATGAGTCCTGAGTTCCATTAAGCTTGGAAGTCATGCCCCCTGTATTAGGCAGAACTTACAAGTTGGAAGTGACACAGACCCAACTTAAACTAGCTGAGGCTAAACGGAATTAACAGGCTCATCCATGAAATTACCAGAAGGAAAGAGGTGCAGTTGGGCCTGCAAAACAACTGGAATCAAGGCCTTGACCACAAGCAATACCCTCTCCCTCTCTCATCTCTGCTTTTCCAGGAATATTAGCTTCATTCTTTCAGACTGATTTCTTTGGCCTAGATCCTGACCACTGGGAACTACTGCATCTTAAAGGTCCCACCCTATGACTTCATTTAACCTTAATTACTTCCTTAGTGCCTCCATCTCCAAAAATAGCCACACTGGGTGGTTAGGGCTTCAACATATAAATTTGGGGGGGATGCAAACATTCATTCTATAACAGGGTGGGCCAGTAATTTTCTAATAAAGAAGGTTGCTACTTCCAGAATAGGGGAACAGTGCTTGACAGACAAAGCAATAGATGGTCTGGTGCCTGCTGTCAAGACATGGATTAAATGTGGAAACGTATATTTTACCAACCAACTGAGACGGAGTGGGGCTAATTTTCTCTAATGAAAAATGTGGAGACTGACAAGCATGTACTGCTCTACTTCCGAGCTGAGAGAGGATGTTTACACTGGCCAAGGAGCCCCTCAAAATGTTGTATTGGAATTGCTGGATCACATGATGGCTCTAAACAGACTCACAGAGAAAGCAAACTTGTGGTACCAAAGCAGAGAGGGAAAGGGGAAGGGACAAATTAAGGGTATGGTATTAACAGACACAAACTACTATGTATAAAACAGGATATACTGCATGGCACAGGGAATTATAGCCATTATCTTGTAATAACCTATAGTGAAGTATAATCTGCAAAAATACTGACTCACTATGCTGTACACCTGAAACTAGTATAATATTGGAAATCAAATATACTTCAATATAAAATGGGAAAAAAAGTTGTATTGGTTCTTCTTTAGTACACACAAGAAAAGGTGGTTGAGACCCCAAATTCTACACCACAGATTAGAGCCAAAATATTGTTAGCCGGGAAAACAGTTAAAGAAACAGATACCCACCTGTGCAATTAAAAACATAACTGTCAGGAAACCCAGAAAATATTTAAATTGTGCACTCTGGTATCTCCTCCAAAATAAACCAGTTGCAAAATATAATATAACTGAAGAATTAAAACTTGCTGTATAGAAATGTCAACTAAAACACAGTTAAATGTCAGGGTAAATCTCACCCTCCCAAAATAAAATCTTTGGTATTAAAATATTTGATCTGAATTCCTTCTTTTTCCTCAGCAGTAATTACAGAGCCAGTTTGGTTACCTAGTAGAGCACTGCTGGTTCATGATAATAAAATTATGACAGCTGACTAGTGAGCAGCTTCTGATTCTCAGTGTTTGGAGTACTGAGTTTGATCTGTGAAACTGAGAAAATGAACCCCTCCGACCAGGCAGTCGTCAAGACCTTAGCTTCACACGTCCGGTACCTGTTCCCAGTGGCCAACGATGCTACCCAAATTCAGTTCTTCCTATTTCCATTTATTAAACCTGAGGGTTTCTTAAGTGATAAGAAAATTGTAATAACATTTAAATTTGACTTAAAAGAATGTGAAAGTCTTTTCAGGTCACTCTAAACCGGCCACCATTTATTTTAAAACAGGCACTTGGATGACCCACGTTTGCTGTGACATAATGAAGATGGACCTATTTAAGCTCAAATAAATCACTGATAAAAGGGGAAGGAATAGACTTTCCATTGAGGCATCCAGGGCAGAGTTTTAAACAGGCTTTGAATGGCAACAGGTCAGAACAGAGTTTATGGGGTTCCTGGGGGGAGGTTTGGCAGTGCTGCAAGGCATACAGGATCCTAGTTCCCCTACTGGGGATGGAACCTGTGACCCCTGCCGCGGAAGCATGGAGTCTTAACCACTGGCACCAGGAAGTCCCCAGAACAGAGTTTTAAAGCTTTGGTCCACCTTACTTCTCTCAGCTCCTGGCCTGAGAGTGAGTAATAGACTCTGGGAGAGTTAGGCTATATATTTAAAATGTTGTGTTTATTTTTCCCAGGCAAAAAATAAATCATACTGAGATGATGGTAAGTAGAGAGGGCAACCCGGCACAATAAATGGTGCTGACATCAAAATTAGATACACAGGTCGCTGGAATCACATGAGCCCAGGAGGCATCACTTATGTTATAGCCTGTGTGGATGACACACCCTGGAAGTTCTCTAATGTGGTGGCCCTGGGACGGAAATTCTCTGGAATTTTTTCCTAAGCTACCATATACACCACCATCATCGGTTCTTAGATATATTTTGTGAGAGATTTTTCATTTAGAAGTCCAAAGCCCTATTCATTGCATCATGGAACCACCTTGAGAAATTTTTCATTTAAAGTAATGCATCTTATGCTAAAAAATGTTCCTACACTGGTTCTTTGATTCTTAAGGTTACTTGGAGGGAGAAAAATTTTGTTCTGGTCTGGTACAGTCCCTAATAAGGATATCAATCATCAGTAAAAGAATACATTTCCAAATGAGGAAATAACTATTAACAAAATCGATTGCTGTGTGTTTGTTAGGTCTTTTATATCCACAGACTATTTGTATTTAATAATAAGCATATGCTTTGGTTGTTTCTATAAGCTATGAACTTCAAAATTAATTCTTCTGATCAATATATATGCAATTTATTTAATATGATTTTTAATTGGCTAGGAAGAAAAGGAAAGGGAAATTTCCACTGAGAAGCTACTATAGTTTAGGCGTTATGCTATTCATAATTACATACATTTTTCTCATTTAATTCTCACTGCAAGCTTATAGAGTTAGACTTATAATACTCATTTTTACAGATGAGAAAAGAATGAAAGCAAGGGTAAAACAAAAGTAAGAGAGAAAAAAACTAGAATTATTTACTTCTCTTGTAATACTGCATTCAGAAGATATTAAAACTTAAAAACCTTTTGTTCACGTTTTCAAAAATGATGAATTACACATTAAAGATGAAGCATTCCATATTCCCTATGGAACATATTCCCTATGTTCCACAGGGAATCAATCTTCTTGTTCCCCTTGATTCTAGGTGAGCCCTGCAAGACCATTGCTAACTTCAAAATTCAGTTCCCCAGAGAAAAATAACTCTGCTGCAGGAAATTGAAATAAATAAATGTTGAACACTCTTATGTAATCATAAGAAAAAACGATGAACCGTTCAGGAGAAAGAAGCAAATGATGTAACTAAGAGGAGATCCGTGAAGGCAGCATGGGCAGAAAGGAAAACTTCCCATTCCCCCCCACTTCTAGTACAGGTCTTGTCTGTGGCTCCTACCTCTATAATCACACTCTTTCAGCCATGATTTTAAAAATTAATTAAGGAAAAATATATGATCAATTTTTAATAATTAAGGAAGAATGGGAGCTTAGAAAGCCAGTAACATTATAACACTGAGAAGGGAAAGAAAAAGAAAAAGGAATAAAATACAGATTAAAATGGGAGACTAAAAAGCCTAACAAAGGCAAAAGATTAACAGTCAAAAATAATAAAAGAAAATAAATGACATTTAAAATAAAGTATAAAAGGCTAGAGGTCAATGAGATTAAAGACTAAAAACCTAAAAGCAAAAGAGATAAAGGATAAAAATCCATGAAATAAAATTTTAGACAAAACCCATATAAATATAGGAGATTAAAGATTAAGGGCAGGAGTTAGGAGATAAAAAAGTAAAAGTAAAAAATACATGGAGGGCTTCCCTGGTGGCACAGTGGTTAAGAATCTGCCTGCCAATGCAGCGGACACGGGTTCGAGCCCTGGCCTGGGAAGATCCCACATGCCGCAGAGCAACTAAGCCTGTATGCCACAACTACTGAGCCTGCGTGCCCAGAGCCCGTGCTCCACAACAAGAGAAGCCACTGCAATGAGAAGCCCGTGCACCACAACGAAGAGTGGCCCCTGCTCACTGCAACCAGAGAAAAACCTGTGCACAGCAACGAGGACCCAATGCAGCCAAAAATAAAATAAATTAAATAAAATAAATTTTAAAAATATATATATATATGGAAAAACATCACTATAAAGGGATTAAGGGAAATTATGTGTAAATGTCTGAAAATGAAAAGGTGAAGTTTAGAAAAATCATTGGAAAGAAATGGTAGAGCGTGAGAGTGTACCTAGTGGAGGGTGATGTGGAAACTGTCAGCAGCTCTTGGGCTGAGCCTTTTTGCCCTCATAAGGAGCTTCCCTTTAAGTGGGGTGGTCTTTGCAGGTAGGCTGGAGATATCTTGCAAACATATTCCTTGAGTCATCCTAAAGCATAAAAAAGAAACCTATAGCAGATTGACCTCTAGACACTTCCAAGCCAAGTCCCAAAGAGAGGTTAATGTTCTTCAAAAGACAAAGGCTGGGCACTTCCCTGATGGTCCATGGGTAAGTCTCCACGTCCCCAATGCAGGGGGCCCAGGTCTGACCCCTGGTCAGGGAACTACATCCCGCATGCATGACGCAACTAAGAGTTCACATGCCGCAACTAAAACCCAGTGCAACCTAAATAAATAAATAAAAATAAATCTTAAAAGAAAAGAAGACAAAGGCCGGAGGAGAAATGACCAAAGCATATTTTTAAAAAGAGGTCATAGAGAAAGGGTGAATATAGATTTTTTTTTAACCAAACCTCTTTATACCATCCTTGCAAAGAAGCAAAATTAAGACAAGTTATGAGAAGGCATTTTCACACAGAGGTTAACAAACATGGAACTCATAGCTCAAAAAATTAGTATAAATAATATTTAAATATTTAGTTGTCAAAAAGATGTGGAAGATGTAAAGTTTTCAGAGTGGAATGTAAAAGAATTGGAAGACATGCCTATGTTCCAGCTCTGTCATTAGCTGGCTTTGTGAACTTCGGTAAAGCATTTTATATTCTTGTATCTTACTTTACTTATACATCTGCAAGAGGAATAAAAAGGGTTGGATTTGATATTCTCTAAAACTAACATTTGAGACTAATATTTAGAAAATGAGTTTTTGTCATACACTGAATATTGGACTGAAGGGTCATGGATCTAGGTCTATTAACAGGGATTGAAAATATAATTCTTAGAAAGGCTGGAAGGTTGAGTAAATGGAAGCATGTTGTGTTTTTATTTTCATTCACCTCAAAGTATTTTCTAAATTCTCTTGTGATTTCTTTTCTGACCCATTTGTTATTTAGGAGTGTATTATTTAATTTCCACATATCTGTGAATTTCCAAAATTTCCTTTTGTTATAGATTTCTAATATTATTCTTTGGTGATCAGAAAATGTAGTTTATATGATTTTAGTCCTTTTAAATTTATTGACACTTGTTTTATAGTGTAACATACCTATCCTGAAGAATATTTTGTATGTACCTAAGAGTAATGCGTATTCTGCTATTGTTGGGCTCTATAGATATCTGTTAAGCCTAATAGGTTTATAGTATTTTCAAGTGTCCTGTTTCCTTGTCAATCTTCTGCCTAGTTGTCCTATCTGTTATTGAAAGTGGGGTACTGAAGTCTCCAACTGTTACTGTTCATCTTTTTCTCCCTTCAATTCTGTCAGTTTTCACTTCCTCTATTTTGAGGCTTTGTTGTGAGTTACATGTATGTTTATAATTGTTATACCTTCTTGATGGATTGACCCATTTATCATTATAAAATGTCTTCCTTTGTTCCCCAGTAACAGTTTTTATCTCAAATTCTATCTATTTTGTCTGTTCATTTGTGCCAATTGTCTATTTTATCTTTTCAATGATAAAATATATAATACAAAATTGCTCAAGGGAATTCTCAAAGTGGAAAGAAGTAAGGGCAGAGGTCACATTTCTGCATGGGGACATATAAGGCTTGAATAGACAAAAGCTATAGTTTAAAAAATGTTTTCAGTGTTATGCTTGGGTAAATGTTTACGAACAGAATGGCTGGATCCTACAGTAGATATACTTTTAATTTATGAGGTAGTTGTCACAAGGCATTCCAAAGTGCTTCTACCATTTTTCATCCTGACCAGCAGTGTGTGAGAGTTTGAGTTTCTCCACATCTTCAACAACACTTGTTATGGTCAGTCTTTTCAATTTTAGCCATTCTAGTGAAAGTATAATAGTATCTTATTGTGGATTTAATTTGCATTTCCTTAATGCCTAATGACGTTAATATTCCTTCATGTGCTTATTTGCTGACTTTATATCTTCAAAGGTGAAGTGTATGTTCAAATCTTTTGCCCATTAAGAAAAATTCTGGATAAAGTCATTTTCAGATATATGATATGGAAATATTTCCTCCCAATGTATGGCTTGCTACTTCATTATCCTATAAGAGTCTTTCAAGGAATAGCAAAAATCAGAAGTTTAAAATGTTGATAAAGTCCAATTTATCAATTTTTTTATGGATTTTTTTTTCCTCTCTCCTCTCTCTCTGGAACTCAATTACCTGTATGTTAGTTTTCTTGGTATTTTTCCATATATTACAATGGTTCTCCTCTTAAAAAAAAAAAAAGGTTAGTTTCTATTGTCTTGTCTTTGTCAATGATATTTTTCTTCAGCTGTTAACCCACCTACTGAATTTTTCATTTCAGTTATTTTATTTTTCATTTCTATAATTTTAATTTGCTTCTTTTTTATTGTTTGCATTTTTCAGTTGATACTCTACATTTGTTTGCCTTTTTTTAATACTCTTAAACATGTTTACAATAGTTGTTTCAAGGACCTTGAAGCTAATTTCAACATGTGTATCATTTCTGATTCAATTACCTGTTTTTCCTCTTGAGTATGCATCCCATTTTAATAGTCTTTGTGTATGTAGGAATTTTTTCTTCTATGGGAGACACTGTAGATGCTACACTGCTTACAGTAATTATGGAGATGCAAACAATTCTGACATCAGCAAGATGGCAGAAGAGAAAGACCCAGGCTTTGTTTTCCTATGGAGACACCAAATTAGCAATACTATGTGAGACAAATTGCTTTTTTGAGACTTCCTGGAACCAGTGAAGAGACTTCAGTACCCCAGGTGAACACAAAGCCAAGAAGAGCTGCATCAAAGTGAACAGGAAAGTTTACTGCATGTGTCCACCATATCCCTTTCCTTCCCTGGTACAATGTGGTGTGATTGATGAAAAAACTCCCAATTCTCAACTTCTCCCTCAGGAGTAAATGGGGAGAGTGAAAAGTGAGTCAAACATTCGGGATTTGGGGAGAGATGCCCAAGGGACTGGTTTCTGAATCGTCTTACTTAGAGGGCTGAAGGAAATGGAAATATACTTTCGATGACAGGTTGGGGGCTGCTGAGAACAAAGATGAGCATTATAGCTTATGATGGCACCAGAGAGACTATAATACTGCAGACAGACATCCAGGTGAGCCAGAGATTACAGGTTTATACTGGGGTTCTCCTGAGAAACAGAAGTAATTGGATATATAGATATACAGATATAGATATAAAGATAGTTATTATAAGAAATTGGCTTGCACAACTACTGAGGCTGATAAATCTGAAGATCTACAGGGTAGATCCAAGGGAGCTGCTGGTGACCCAGGAGAGCTGATGGTGTGATTCCAGTCTGAAAGCCGAGAGGCTTGAGACCCAGGAAAAGCTGGTGTTTCCGTTAGAATCCAAAGGGAGGAAAAAGCCCATGTCCAAATTTGAAGGCAGTCAGGCCAGAGAAATTCTCTCTTACTAGGGGGAGGATCAGGCTTTTTGTTCTATTTAGGGGTTCAGCTGATTGCATGCATCCCACTCACATAGAGAAGTCAATCTTCTTTACTCAATCTACTGACTTAAATGTTCATTTCATCCATAAAACCCTCTCAGAAATACCATAATATAACTATGCACTCTGTCAAGGTGACACATAAAATTAACCATCACGGTGTTCTCTGGGAAGCAAACAAGGAAGTCTGTTAAATGATGTAATTAAACACTTAAGTCCAAAAAGGATATATACCTGAACATATTTAAGATAATCTCTAACTGGGCTGATGGAAGGTCTTCTCCCATATGAAACCAGTCCATAAAGACTGGGAGAAGTGGCTGTGTTTTCAAATGCCCAAATATCACAAAGCATACAAAGAAACAGGGATATACGGCTCAACCAGAATATCAAAATGAATCTCCAGAGACTAAACCTGAAGAAATAGAGATTCACAAATTACCTGACAAAGAATTAAAAATAACCACCTTAAAGATGCTCAATGAGCCAAAAGAACACAGATGGAAAACTAAACAAAATTGGGACAACAGTGCAAAAACAAAATAAGTATATTAACAAAGAGATAAAAGCTGTTAAACAGAACCAAACAGAAATTCTAGATCTGAGGAATACCATCATTGCACTGAAAAATTCTCTAGAAGGTTTCAACAGAAGATTAAACCAAGCAGAAGAAGGAATCAGCAAACATTAAGAGAAGTCCTTTGTAATTAGAGTCAGAGAGGCAAAAGAAAGAAGAATGAAGAAAAGTTAAAAGAGCCTAAGAAACTTATGAGGTGTCTTCAAGCAGACCAATAAACACATCATGGGAGTCACATAATGAGAAGAAAGAGACAAAAGGGAAAAAAGTCTATTTGTAGAAATAATGACCCCCAAACTTCTTAAATTTGAGGACAGAAATGTACAAATTCAACAGGCTAACACACTCCAGCTAGGATAAACCCAAAGAAATGTATATCAGGACACTTTCAAATGTCTTTCAAACTTTCAAATGTCATAGACAAAACGAGAATGTTGAATGCAGCAGGAGAAAAGTAACTCATTAATATAAGGGAGTTGCTATAAGATTATAAGCAGATTTCTCAGCAGAAGTCTTGCAGGCCAGAAGGGAGTGGGATATTATATTTAAAATACTAGGAGGAAAAAAAAACAACTGTGAACCAATAATACTGTATCAGGCAAAACCATTCTTCAAAAATGAAGGAGAAATGAAGACTTTCCAAGATAAAAGGTGAGGGAGATCATCACCACTAGACATGCACTTGAAGGAAGCCCTTCAATTTGAAACAGAAGGATGCTATATAACAAAATTAAGCCATATGAAAACATAAAGCTCTCTGCTAAAGACAAATATTAGACATATATAGAATCCTACAGGGTTTTAATGTTGGTGCATAAATCACTCTTAATTCTGATATAGAATTTAAAAGACAAAAGCATAAAAAATAACTATAAACCTATGTTAATGGATTCATAATAAAAAAACGATGTAATTTGTGACATCAATAACATAAAGTGAGAGAAGCAGAGATGTGAAGGAATCGAGTTTTGTATGTGTTTGAAAATAAGTTATCACTTTAGGATAGATCGTTATAACTTTAAGTTATCACTTAAAACTTAAAGTTATAACTTTAAGATGTTATATGTACCTCCACAGTATGTATACAAGAAAATACCTACAGAAGTATGTCACTGCAAAAAAAATCAACAAAACACAAAAGAAGGAAGTGAGGGAGAAAAAGAGAAACAAAATAGCTACAAGACATACAGAAAACAATTAACAAAATGGCAACAGTAAGTCCTTGCCTATGAATAATTACTTAAAATATAAATGGATTTGGGCTTCCCTGGTGGCGCAGTGGTTGGGAGTCCGCCTGCTGATGCGGGGGACGCAGGTTCGTGTCCCGGTCCGGGAGTATCCCACGTGCCGTGGAGCGGCTGGGCCCGTGGGCCATGGCCGCTGGGCCTGCGCGTCCGGAGTCTGCGCTCCGCGGCGGGAGGGGCCACGGCAGTGAGAGGCCCGCGTACCACCAAAAAAAAAAAAAAAATTACTTAAAATATAAATGGATTTGGGCTTCCCTGGTGGCGCAGTGGTTGAGGGTCTGCCTGCCGATGCAGGGGGCGCAGGTCTGTGCCCTGGTCCGGAAAGATCCCACATGCCGTGGAGCGGCTGGGCCCATGAGCCATGGCTGCTGAGCCTGCGCGTCCGGAGCCTGTGCTCCGCAACGGGAGAGGCCACAGCAGTGAGAGGCCTGGTACTGCAAAAAAAAAAAAAATATATATATATATATATATATATATATATATATATAAATATAAATAAATGGATTAAACTCCCCAATCAAAATATATAGATGGACTGAATGGTTAAAAAACTAAGACCCAATTATATGTTACCTACAAGAGACTCACTTTAGATCTCAGGACACACATAGGCTGAAAGTGAAAGGATGGAAATACAAATTCCAAGAAAATGATAACCAAATGACAGCAAAACTGGTCATACTTATATAAAACAGACTTTAACTCAAAAATAGCCACAAGACACAATAAAAGACATTATATAATGATTAAAAGGTCAGTTCGCCAGGAAGATATAACAATTATAAATATAAAAGCACCTAACATCAGAGCTCCTAAATATATGAAGCAAACTGACAGAATCAAAGGGAGAAATAGACATCAACACAATAATAGTAGTAGACTTCAGTAACCCACTTTCAATAATGGATAGAACAATCAGACAAAAGTCTAATTAGGAAACAGGCAACTTGAACATTATAGACCAATTAGACTCAACAGACATATACAGAACACTCCACCCACAGTAGCAGAATACACATTTTCTCAAGCACATATGGAACATTCTACAGGACAGACCATACACTAGGCCACAAAACAGGTTTTAACAAATTTAAGATTGTAATCATATAAAGTAGGTTTCCAATCACAATGGAATGAAACTAGAAATCAATAACAAGAAAGAAAATAGAAAAATCTACAAATATGGAAATTAAACAACACAATATTAAACAACCAATGAGTCAAAGAAGAAATCACAAGAGAAATTATAGCGTATCTTGAGACAAATGAAAATGAAAACATGACATACTAAAACTTAAGAGCTGCAGCAAAAGCAGCACTAAGAGCTAAGTTTATAATGGTGCATGATTATATTAAAAAAAGAAGAAAGATCTCAAGTCAAAAGCCTAACTTTATATTGCAAGGATCTAGAAAAAGAATATACTAAACCCAAGGTTAGCAGAAGGAAGGAAATAATAAAGAGAGCAGAAATAAATGAGGTAGAAAACAGAAAAAAATCAACAAAACTAATTCCTTTTCAGATCAATTAAATTAACAAAACCTTAGGTAGATTAACTATGGAAAAGAGAGAGAAGATTCAAATAACTAAAATTAAAAATGAAAGAGAAGACATTGTAACTGATGCCACAGAAATAAAAAGGATTATAAGAAAATACTATGAACTGTATAACAATAAATTAAATAAACTAGAAAAAATGGACAAATTCATGACACCATACAACCTAATAAGATGTAATCATGAAGAAATAAAAAGTTGGAACAGCCCATAAACAGTAAAGAGATTGAAACAGTAATCAAAAAATTCCCAACAAAGAAAACCTCAGGTCCAAATGCCTTCTCTGCAGAATTCTACCACAGAGAATTAACACAAATTCTCTTCAAGCTCTTCCCAAAAACGGAGGATGAGGGAATACTTCCAAACTAATTTTATAAGCCCAGCATTACTCTGATATTAAAGCCAGACAAAGATACTACATGAAAAAAAAACTAAAAACTAAATACTACATGCCACTGATGAATACTGATGTAAAAATTCCCAACAAAGTATGAGTAAACAGAATTCACCAGCACATTGAAAGGATTATACACCTTGACCAATTAGTATTTATTTCTAGGATATAAGGATTGTTCAACACACAACAATCAATCAATGTAATATACCATATTAACATAATGAAGGATAAAAACCACAAGATCATCTGAATAGATGCAGAGAAAGAATCTGACAAAACTTAACAACATTTCAAGATTTAAAAAAAAAAGAACGCAAGAAAATTACCTAAACATAATAAAGACCCTATATGAAAGACCCACAGCTAACACTATATTCTACTGCGGAAGACTGAAAGGTTTTCCTATAAGATCAGGAACAAGGCAAACACACTGTCTTAGTGTGTTCAGGCTGCTATAACAGAATACCATAGATTGGGTGGCTTATAAAGAACAAAAGTTTACTTCTCGTAGTTCTGAACGCTGGAAAGTCTAAGATCAAGGCACCAGCAAATTCGGTGTCTCATGAGAGCCCAGCTTCTGGTTCATAGATGGCAGTCTTTTCACTGTATCCTCACACAACAAAAGAGGTGAAGGATCCCTCTAGGGCCTCATTTATAAGGGCACTAATCCCATTCAGGAGAACTCATGACCTAATCACCTCCTAAAGGCCAAAATGTAAATACTCTCACATTGGGGATTAGGTTTCAACACATGCATTTTGAGGAGACACAAACATTCAGTCTATAGCAGATTCCCTCTCTGGACACTTCTATTTAACATATTACTAGAAGTCCAATCCAAAGCATTAGGTAAGAAAAAAAAAAGACATCTAAATTGGAAAGAAAACATAAAGTTATTTCTATTCACATAGGACATGATCTTATATATAGCTAACCCTATATATTCCACCCAAAAAACTATTAGAGCTAATAAACAAATTCTATAAAGTTGCAGGATATAAAATCAACATACAAAAATCCATTATGTTTCTATACACTAACAATGAACAATCTGAAAAGAAAACTAAGAAAACAATCTCATTTAAAATATCATCAAAAAGAATGAAACACTTAGGAATAAATTTAAAGAATCAAAAGATATATACATTGAAAACGACAAAACATTGCTGAAAGAAATTAACTAAAACTCAAATAAATGAAAACACATTCCAAGTACATGGATAGGAAGGCTTAATGTTAGTAAAATATCCATGGTTTCTAAAGTGATCTACAGGTTTAATGCAATACCTAGCAAAATCCCAGAAGTGCTTTTTGCAGAAATAGAAAAAAAAAGCCAAAAATTCATATGGTACATCAAGGCACCCCCAATAGTCAAAGCAATTTTGAACAAGAACAACAAAACTGGAGGCCTTATAATTCCTTATTTCAAAGCATATTACAAAGCTACAGAAATTAACAGTATAGTACTGGCATAAATACATAGAGACCAACAGAGCACAATAAAGAACCCAGTGACAAATCCTTAGGTATACGGTTGAAAGATTTTAGACAAGGGTGCCAAGATCACACAATAGGGAAAAACCGTTTTTTCTCTGTTGGGAAAACAGGATATCCACATGCCAAAGCATGAACTTGGATTCTTACCATACACCATACACAAAAATTAACTCAAAAGCGATTAAGTATCTAAACATAAAACTATAAAATTTCTAGAAGAAAACAGGAGAAAAACTTCATGACCTGGATTTGGCAATTATTTCTTGGCTATGACTACAAAAGCACACACAACAAAAGCAAAAACAGACAAATGGAACTATGTTGAACTTAAAAACATCTATGCATTAAAGGAAATAATCAGAGTGAAAAGGCAACCAGTGCAATGGGAGAAAATATTTGTGAATCACAAAGCTGATAAAGAGTTAATCTCCAGAAAATATAAAGAACTCCTTAATAATTCTAATCATCAATTACAATGTGCAATTGTAATTTCCAATACAACCAAGCAATCCCCAGGCACCAGCTGGGTGTCCTTCAATAAAACTCAATTCTGGCACTGTCTACCTGGAGAGAGGATCAGATTCCACAGGTAAAGAGTTCAGTCCCACAAAACTGCCCTTCACTTCAGGTGCCAAGAACAAGCCTAGGCTTCTACCTGTACTTCTGACTGACCGGCTGTAGGTTGGCGGTTCCAGTGACCCCTTCCTTGGGTTCAATCAGTTTGCTAGAGTGCCTCCTAAAACTCAGGAAACTAGTTTACTAATGAGTGGTTTATTATAAAAGAATATGACTCAGGAACAGCCAGATGGAAGAGATGCAAAAAGCAAGGTCCCTCAAAAAATTAAAAATAGACGTGCCATATGATCCAGCAATTCTGCTTCTGGGTACGTATCCAAAAGAACTGAAAGCATCATCTTGAAGAGGTATTTGCACACCCATGTCCACTGCAGCATTATTCACAACAGCCAAGAGGTTGAAGCAACCCAGAGGTCCATCACAGAATGAATGGATAAAGTAAATATGTATTTCGAGGGTTTGGGCCAAGATGGTGAAGTAGAAAGACACTGAGCTCACCTCCACTCTCGAGCACACCAAAACCACAACTATCTGCAGAACAAATCTGCAGAACAATATCTATGAAAAGACCAAAAGATACCAGAAAATACCTTCTACCACTAAAGATATAATGAAGGTACCACAATGAGATGGGTAGGAGGGGTAGATTCATGATATAATTAAATCTCATACCCCTGGGTGGGTGACCCATGAACTGGAGGATAATTATAATACAGAGGTTCTCCCACAGGAGTGAGACTTCTGAGCCCCACATCAGGCTCCCCAGCCCAGGGGTCCTGCACCAGGAAGAGGAGCCCCAGATCATCTGGCTTTGAAGGACAGTGGAGCTTTATTTTAGGAGTCCCAAAGGACTGCAGGAAATAGGGACTTCACTCTTAGAGGGCATACACAAAATCTCACACACTCTGGGACCCAGGGCAAAAGCAATAATTTGATAGGAAACTGGGCCAGACCTACCTGCTGGTCTTGGAGAGTCTCCTGGAGAGGCAGGGGGTGGCTGTGGCTCACCCTGAGGAAATAAGACACTGGCAGCAGCCACATTTGGGAACTCATCCTACCACATGGAAGCCAGTGATGACAGGCACAATTAGCTCATTAGCGCCAAAACCTGTCCCCACCCAATAGCCTGTATGTGCCACTGCTGGGATGCCTCAGGCCAAACAACTAAATATTAAAAGCAGCAAGGGAAAAGCAACAAATAACACACAAGAGAACTCACATAGGCTATCAGTTGATCTTTCAGCAGAAGCTCTGCAGGCCAAAAGGCAGTGGCATGATATTTATATTCAAAGTGATGAAAAGGAAAAACTTACAAACAAGAATACTCTACCCAGCAAGGCACTCATTCAGATTTGATGGAGAGATCAAAAGCTTTACAGATAAGCAAAAGTTAATAAAAGAGTTCAGCACCACCAAAACAGCTTCACAACAAAACTTAAAGGAACTTCTCTAGGCAAAAAAAAAAAAAAAGGCCACAACTAGAAACAAAAAAATTACGAAATGCAGAAGCTGACTGGAAAAAGCAAACATACCGTAACAGTAGGAAATCACCCAAACACAAAGCTAGCAGGGAAGTTAAAAGACAAAAGTAGTAAAATCATCTATAACCACAATAAGCAGTTAAAGGATACACAAAACAATTAAATGTAAAATATGACATCAAAAACAGTAATCGTGAGAGGAGGAGAGTACAAGTGCAGGGCTTTAAAAATTCACTTGAAATGAAGACATCAACAACTTAAAACAATCATATATATATATGTACATACATATATACATATATATATATATATATATATAGAGAGAGAGAGAGAGAGAGAGAGAGAGAGAGGGAGAGAGAGAGAGAGACTGTTATACAAAAACCTCATGGTAACCACAAACCAAATATCTATAATAGATATACACATAAAAAAGAAAAAGGAATCCAAATATAACAGTAAAGTTGGTCACCAAATCACAAGAGAACAAAAGAAGATTTTTAAAAGACTGACAAAAACAAATATAAAACAATTTTAAAAAGGCAATAAGATATACATATCAATAATTACCTTAAATGTGAACAGACTAAATGCTTCAACCAAAAGACATAAAGTGGCTGAATGGATACAGAAACAAGATCTGTATGTATTCTACCTACAAGAGACTCACTTCAGATCTAGAGACACACACAGACTGAAAGTGAGGGGATGGAAAAAGACTTTAAATAAAAAATGTTACAAGAGACAAAGAAGGACATGAGATGATCAAGGGATCAGTCCAAGAAGATATAATAACTGTAAATATATATGCACCCGATATAGGATAAGACAAATATTAATGGACATCAAAGGAGAAAGTGACAATAACACAATAATAGTAGGGGACTTTAACACCCCACTAACATCAGGGGATAGATCATCCAGACAGAAAATCAATGAGGAAGCACTGGCATTTCATGGTAAATTAGACAAGACGGACTTAATTTATATATAGGGAGCATTCCATCAGAATACACACTCTTTTTGAGTGCACATGGAATATTCTCAAGGATAGATCACATCATAGGACACAAAACAAGCCTTGGTAAATTTAAGAAAACTGAAATCTTATCAAGCATCTTTTCCAACCACAATGCTATGAGACTAGAAATCAACTACAAGAAAAAATTTGCAAAAATCATAAACACATGGAGGCTAACCAATATGCTACTAAACAATCAATGGATCACTTAAGAAATCAAGGTGGAAATAAAGAACTACCTAGAGACAAATGAAAATGAAAACATGATGATACAAAATATATGGGACATGGCAAAAGCAGTTCAAACAGGGAAGTTTATAGTGATAGAAGCTAACTTCAGGAAATGAGAAAAATCTCAAATAAACAACCCTACTGGGGCTTCCCTGGTGGCGCAGTGGTTGAGACTCCGCCTGCCGATGCAGGGGACGCAGGTTCGTGTACCAGTTTGGGAGGATCCCACATGCTGCGGAGCAGCTGGGCCCGTGGGCCATGGCTGCTGGGTCTGCGTGTCTGGAGCCTGTACTCCGTGACAGGAGAGGCCACAGCAGTGAGAGGCCCACATACAGCAAAAAAACAAAACAACAACAACAAAAAAAAACCCTACCTTACACCTAAAGGAACTAGAGAAAGAAGAACAAACAGAACCTAAAGTTAGTAGAAGAAATCATAAAGATCAGAGCAGAAATAGATGAAATGGAGACCAAAGAAAACAACAGAAAAGATCAATGAAACTAAAACCTGGTTCTTTGAAAATATAAACAAAATTGATAAACCTTTAGCCAGACTCATTAAGAAAAAAAATCAATGAAATTAGAAATGAAAAAGAGAAGTTACAACCAACAGCACAGAAACATAAAGGATCATAAGAGACTACTACGAACAACTATACACCAATTAAATGGACAACTTAGAAGAAATGGAAAAATTCTTAGAAAGGTACAATCTCCCAAGAGTGAACCAGGAAGAAATAGAAAATATGAACAGATCGATTACCAGTACTGAAATTGAATCAGTACTTTTTTTTTTTTTTTTTTTTTTTTGTGGTACGCGGGCCTCTCACTGTTGTGGCCTCTCCCGTTGCGGAGCACAGGCTCCGGACATGCAGGCTCAGCGGCCATGGCTCATGCGCCTAGCCGCTCCACAGCATGTGGGATCTTCCTGGACCAGGGCACGAACCCGTGTCCCCTGCATCGGCAGGCGGACTCTCAACCACTGTGCCACCAGGGAAGCCCTGAATCAGTAATTTTAAAACTCCCAACAAACCAAAGTCCAGGACCAAATGGCTTCTCAGGTGAAGTTTACCAAATATTTACAGAAGAGTTATCCCCTATCCTTCTCAAACTATTCCAAAAAATTGCAGACGAAGGAACACTTCCAAACTCATTCTATGAGGCCAGCATCACCCGATACCAAAACCAGACAAAGATACCATACAAAAAATAAAATTACAGGCCAATATCACTGATGAACATAAATGCAAAAATCCTCAATAAAACAGTAGCAAATCAAATCCAACAATATATTCAAAGAATCAAACACTGAGATCAAGTGGGATTTATCCCAGGGATGCAAAAATTTTTCACTATCTGCAAATCAATATGATACACTACATTAACAAGCTGAAGAATATAAACCATATGATTATCTCAATAGATGCAGAAAAAGCTTTTGATAAAGTTCAACATCTATTTATAATCAAAAAACTCTCCAGAAAGTGGGCATAGAGGGAACATATCTCAACATAATAAAAGCCATATATGACAAATCCACCACTAACACCATGCTCAGTGGTGAAAAGCTAAAAGCATTCCCTCTAAGATCAAGAACAAGAAAAGGATATCTACATTTGCCACTTTTATTCAACATGGTTTTGGAAGTGTTAGCCACAGCAATCAGAGAAAAAAAAGAAAAAGGAATACAAATTGGAAAAGAAGTAAAACTGTCAGTGTTTGCAGATGACATGATACTATACATAGAGAATCCTAAAGATGCCACCACTCATCAATGAATTTTATAAAGCTGTAGGATACAAAATTAATATACATAAATCTGTTGTATTTCTATACACTAACAATGAACTATCAGAAAGAGAAATTAAGGAAACAATCTAATTTACCATTGCATCAAAAAGAATAAAATACCTAGGAATAAACTTAAGGAGGTAAAAGACCTGTACTCAGGAAACTATAAGACACTGATGAAAGAAATTAAAGATGATACAAACAGATGGAGAGGTATACAATGTTCTTAGATTGGAAGAATCAACACTGTGAAAATGACTATACTATCCAAGGCAATCTACAGATTCAATGCAATCCCTATGAAAATAGCAAAGGTATTTTTCACAGAACAAGAACAAATAATTTTAAAAATTATATGGAAACACAAAAGACCCTGAATAGCCAAAATGATCTTGAGAAAGAAGAACAGAGATGGAGGAATCACACTTCCTGACTTTGGACTACACTACAAAGCTACAGTAATCAAAATATTATGGTATTGGCACAAAAACAGACACCGAGATCAATGGAACAGAATAGAGAGCCCAGAGATAAACCCACATACTTATGGTCAATCTATGACAAAAGAGGCAAGAATATACAATGGAGAAAAGACAGTCTCTTCAATAAGTAGTGCTGGGGGGAGTTCTCTGGTGGTCCAGTGGTGAGGAGTCCTCACTCTCACTGCGGAGAGCCCAGGTTCGATCCCGGGTCGGGGAACTAAGATTCCACAAACTGCGTGGCACGGCCAAAAAAAATATGCATTTAAACAAGTGGTACTGGGAAAACTGAACAGCTACATGTAAAAGAATGAAATTAGAACATTCTCTAACAACATATACAAAAATAAACTCAAAATGAATTAAAGACCCAAATGTAAGAGCAGATACTATAAAACTTCTAGAGGAAAACAAACATTCCTAGAGCAGAACACTCTTTGACATAAACTGTACCAATATTTTTTGGATCTGTCTCTTAAAGCAAAGGAAACAAAAGCGCAAAAAAAAAAGTGGGGGGGGGGACATGATTAAACTTAAAAGCTTTTGCACAGCAAAAACCTTCAGCAAAACAAAAATACAACCTACTGAGAAGATATTTGCAAACAATATGGCCAATAAGGGATTAAAATCCAACACATATAAACAGCTCATAGAACCCAAACATCAAAAAAACAAACAGCCTAATTAAAAATGGGGAGAAGAACTGAATAAACATTTTTCCAAAGAGGAAATGCAGATGGCCAATAGGCACAAGAAAAGATGCTCAAAATCACTAATGGCCAATAGGCACAAGAAGAGATGCTCAACATCACTAATCATCAGGGAAATTCAAATCAAAACAATGAGATATCACCTCACACCTGTCAGAATAGCTATCATCAAGAAGAACACAAATAACAAATATTGGCAAGGATGTGGAGAAAAGGGAACCCTCCTACACTGTTCATGGAAATGTAAATTGGTGCAACCACTGTGAAAAACAGTATGGAAGTTTCTCAAAAAAGCTAAAAATATAACTACCATATGACCCAGAAATACCACTCCTGAGTATGTATCAGAAAAAAACAAAAACACTAATTCAAAAAGACACATGCATCCCCATGTCCATAGCAGCATTATTCATAGTTGCCAAAGTATGGAAGCAACCTAAATGTCCATCAACAGATGAGTGGATAAAGAAGATGTGGTATGCACACACACAAACACTGGAATACTACTCAGCCATAAAAAAGAATGAAATAATGCCATTTGCAGCAACATGGGTGGGCTTGGAGGGCACTGTGCTAAGTGAAATAAGTCAGGCAGAGAATAACAAATACTGTATGATATCATTTATGTGGAATCTAAAAAATACAACAAACTACTGAATAAAACATAAAAGAAGCAGACTCACAGATTTAGAGAACAAACTAGTGGTTACCAGTGGGGAGAGGGAAAGGAAAGGGGCAAAAAAGGGATGGGAAAATAAGGGTTATTATGGTACTATATGAAATCATGCATGTGAAACTTTTGAAAATTGTAAAGCACTATAGAATTCAAAGAATCTTTATTCAATAAAAAGTATGAAAAAAAGTAAGCATGTATTAACGTATACTGGAATATTATTCAGCTTTAAAAAAGAAAGAAAGCTTGTCACATACAACATTGATGAACCTTGAGGACACTTTTCCAAGTGAAATAAGTCACAACAAGACACATATTATAATATTCCACTCTTACTAAGTATCTAAATCAATCTCATAGAAACAGAAATAATGGTTGTCAGGGATTGACAGAAGGCAGAAATGGAAAAATATTCAAATGGTATAGAGTTTTCAGTTTTGCACAATGAAAAATTTCTAGAGATTTGTTGCACAACAATGTGAATATAGTAAGCCCTACCTAACTGTACACTGAAAAAATGGTTAAGATAGTAAGTTTTATGTTATATGGTTTTTACCACAATTTTTAAAACATTTTTTGAGGTTTTTTTTATTATAGTTGATTCACAATATCATGTTAGTTTTAGGTGTACAGCCTCAGATTTACCATAATTTTTGTTTTAAATCTCTTATGCTTTTTTTCTTGAGGAGTACTGAGTTTCTTTCTGGCTGGTGATGGCTCCATCTGATCCTTTTGAGGCTTGGTTTTAGGCTTTGTTAGAACATGTCTGGAGGAATTCTTGCTCCAGGCCGAGAATAGATGAAAGTCCTAATATGTGGTTTTCTTGGCATCTCAACTGAATTCCCAACACCCAATGTATTCATTCAGAACAAGGGTCCCATTACTCTGCCTCAATGGACCTTTAATGTTTCTCAGCACTATTCAACCTCTGGAATCTCCATTCATCGCACAGCCCGTAAGTAATTCTCTTGTGAGTCTCATGGAGTCTTGGCCCTGAGTGCAGAGCCAGTGGCTCAAGGGAATCTTGGTAAAGCTTTCTGAAGTTCCATCTTTAAACAGCTAGCTTCTCTCTACTCACCTGCTTCACAAATTCCATCTACCACAAACCTCTAAATTCCTACCTTGGACACTGCTGATCCCTGTTTTCTATTTCACCATGCTATGGTTTGGAAAGTGCTCCTAACCAGAAAGCCAGGGTAAATGTGTTGTTCAACTCATGTGTTTGTTTTTTTTTTTTTAAGGATAACTGTTCAGTAGGTCTATTGTTAAATACCTGAAAAGACTTGCTGCCTATTATCTTTTTGACTTTCACATTTGTGTGTGGCTAAAGGGTGAGTCTAACACTCATAACTGTCATTGCCGGGATTAAGCATTTGCCATTCGATGTCTATTTTCAAATTCTGTACCTAACGTTCATCATTACGGAACACTTTTTGCTTTTTGTGAGATTTATTTTTTCCTGTCTCCCCCAACAATAACATAAACTCCGTGAGAACAGTGACTCTGTTAGCCAATTCGGATCTCCAGTGCTTAGAACATGGCCTGGCACTAGTGAGTAAACAACGAAATATTTACTTAATAAAATGAAATAAATGAGTGAGTTATTAAATAATTATGCATTGCCAAAATTTGCTTTAGAACACGTTCAACATTCTACAATAAAAATACAAAAGGACAGGTGAATAAATGGTGGGAAATACATGTTAAATCCCCAACAGTGAAGATGAAAATAAGGAGCAGCAAAAGAAGAAGCAAGTGAAGGAATGGAAAAATGAATGAAGGAAAATAATGGAAAGAAAAAGAGGAAAAGGGAAAAGAAGAAAGTTTGTAGAATTACAGAAGGAAAAAAAGAGAGCCCAAAAAATTGAGAGAAGACATGAAGGAAGTAAAGAAAAGGAAGGAGAAGGAAAGAGAGAAGTATTATTTTATTTTCTAATACAGCAAACATATTATGAACCGCCTTTGTGTTTTAAAGCAAAATCCTAGGGATACAACGATTGAAAAAAATCTAGTTATTCTCTGTAAATACCTTTGTTCTCTACTAGGAAAGATGACATGTAAAAATACAAACATTAATATAATTAATATAATGACTGCTTAAATGATATTACAGCACCCATTAGAATGAGTGCTATAAAACAGTGCTGTGGGAACAAAATAATATCCAAACCCCACTGGGGATACTGGAAGGTTTCTTAGAAAAACTGACTACATTTGAAGAACAGAGAGAATTTCAGCAGATGGTGTGAGAAGAAACAGTTTGCGAAAAGGTTTGGGGAAGAAAAAGAAAGTATGAATCAGAAATTGTGAAACTTCCTGATTGTTTAACAATGTCTGAAGGGCACTGGTGGGAATAAAGGTTGGGAAGGCAACTTTAAATCTCCTGTAGAGATCTGAATCCTTGAATATTCAAAATTACCACCCTGAATATTACACTAAGAGTTTGAACTTCATGTGCTCTTTGCCTTTGGGAGCCCCTGAGAGTTTTTCAATGGGGGAATAAATGTCAGAGCAGTGATTTTAGAACAGAAAGTAGAAGAGAATAGGGGAGAAATAAATAGAAAAGAGAGAGAAGGCAACTTTAGCTGAACTTCTTTTCTTGAAAAAGTGCTTTAAGCACTGAGGTCTAGAAATAATAGAAAACCAGATGGAAAGATGTTGGTAGTGATAATTATTTTATCACTGTTTTCATCCTGCTTGAAAGGGCATGCCTTTTTTATTACACATGTAAGAATTTCTTTGGCTTGGAGCCATCTTCACTTGGATACACTATAGCCCGACACTGATGTTACTGATGGCTACCTCTCTAGGTCCGTTTGTCCCAACAGGAATTAAAGCTTGTAGGTCTGGGTGTCTGAAAACTGTGCTAAAGTAAAAAATCAAATCAAAACAGAACAGAAAACCAACAATTCTCATGAATCAGTTCTTCTCTGTAGCAAAATAAAATGGAGGATTGCATTTTCCCACTCAACTTCATTTATGGGAATCAGGTTGGATTTGGTGTACAGAATACATCTATCTCAATAAAATTTAAGTGCTGCACAGAAGATACAGGGTTTTTGTTTTTAAATGAAATTGCTGTTCATTTTGGTGTCAGGGTGATTGGACATTCAGGTATATCTTTGCCTCGCTTTTCTCACATTGTCATTCTAAAGGCGTATTTCAGCTAAGGAACTCTTCTATATGAAAGGAGGACCTTAGGGTTAGCTCTTGAAGATTACTTCAAAGTCATTTCAAGTATTTGGAGTGTCTTTCAATTATATTCATTCAGAGTGATTTGGTAACCCATGGGCAATAACTGTTTTAGGTAATAATCCATAGTGTTAAAAAATAATCACTGTACCCAGAACAATTTGAAAAGAGAGCTAATGGGGTGTTGGGTTACTTACTCTCAAATGCCTGAACATTACCTGAAAATTTTAATACTTTTGTTGCTTCTTGTCCTTGAACAACTTTCTACTGGCATCACTTAATTTACTAACATACAACAATGTCCACATAATTTCTGTTATAGATATATAAAATAAGTAAACAGCCCCTAGCTCATAGGCATGCCTGTAACAGGAGAGTGTTAATGATGATGATAAAGCACACTTTACATTGGTACATATGCTATTTCAGTATTTGGAGTTTCTTATACCACATTTTACCTTCCTCTCTTAGCCACCAACTTTATATTCATGTCTTGACCATAAATCAGTTGCAATTGTTCCTCTCCATGGATAAGTACTCTTTAATGTATTCTCTATTAGGTGAGTCTATTTTTTGTTGACTACATTGATCAATTACTTAACTTAGGGATCTCTTCAATTCAATGTCTGAGTCGATTACATAATTTAAAAGGTCCCTTAGGGAAAAATATAATTTGACAAATAAATAGAAAATCTAATGGTTGGATCATTTAACCTTCATATCAAATTCACTCTGTGCCCAATTCTATTAACTAGGCAGACATTACCTGTCAGGATAGCCAAACAAAAACAAAGAACCCAGAGTCACGGAAAATGATTGATTCAGTGACTGTACAGAGGTCTGTAAGTGTTCTTTGTCGACTGAATCTTTTTTTTTTTTAATCTCCAGAAAGGCAGTTGCTGGGAGTCTTACAGTCAACTATTCTGGTAGAGCAAGGGTGAGAAAACCACTGCATGCCTCTTGTTTTCATACTAAGAGTGATTTTTACATTTTTAAATGATTGAAAAAAATCAAAAGAATAATATTTCAAGGTACATGAAATTCAAATTTCAGCTTCTATAAACAGTATTTATAGATTTTTTGACTGGGCATATACCCTGAGAAAAACCATGATTCAAAAAGAGTCATGTACCACAATGTTCACTGCAGCACTATTTACAATAGCCAGGACATGGAAGGAACCTAAGTGTCCAATGACAGATGAATGGATAAAGAAGATGTGGCACATATACAATGGAATATTACTCAGCCGTAAAAAGAAATGAAATTGAATTATTTGTAGTGAGGTGGATGGACCTAGAGTCTGTCATACGGAGTGAAGTAAGTCAGAAAGAGAAAAACAAATACTGTATGCTAACACATGTATATGGAATTTAAAAAAAAAATGGTTCTGAAGAACCTAGGGGCAGGACAGAAATAAAGACACAGACGTAGAGAATGGACTTGAGGACACGGGGTGGAGAACAGGTAAGCTGGGACAAAGTGAGAGCGTGGCATGGACATATATACACTACCAAATGTAAAATAGATAGCTAGTAGGAAGCAGCTGCATAGCACAGGGAGATCAGCTCGGTGCTTTGTGACCACCTAGAGGGGTGGGATAGGGAGGGTGGGAGGGAGACGCAAGAGGGAGAAGATACGGGGATATATGTATACGTATAGCTGATTCACTTTGTTACAGAGCAGAAACTAACACACCATTGTAAAGCAATTATACTCCAATAAAGATGTTTAAAAAAACCAACAGTATTTATAGATGAAATATGGTTTCTTCTACATAAAAACAAATAAGTCTGACACAGCCACCCAATCATCTCTGTATTGCCTAGGACTGCTCTTACTACAGTGGTAGAGATGGAGAGTTGTGACAGATTCTGTAGTCCACAAATTCTGAAATATTTCCTACCTGGCCCCCCGACAGAAAATGTTTGCCAAACCCTGCTACAGAACAGCAGCCAGTTGTTCACGGAATTCTTTTTATTACTTTCAAGCTGGATTCGTTGGAACCCTCTTGTCCGTAAGTGACAAAACCCAACTCAAATACAGTTTAAGCGAACAGGAGGATTTATTGTAGCTTAGGGATAGATCTGGCAACAAGTATGGCCAAATTCAAGGATGGCAGGCTCCCGACCCAATCAGGGCCAGCCAGTGATCTTTCCTATGACTGACAGGCAGATCCCCAGAGAAAGAAGCTGATCACACCCTTCTGCTGGTGTTGCCAACCTGGTGTCTTAGGCCTGTAGTTCTCCGCAAGTGGTGGCAAATGTGGCCACTGGGCACGTGAAGTTACCAGTGGAAAGAGCTGACTTCTTTTCTAGTAGTTGCAGCAAAAGTCCCCAGACTAACTCAAACTGTTTTGAATTGAGTGGGGTCCAGGGTACCATAAAGCAAAGCACATGGACTGAGTGTGGGAAGAGGTGTTTGTGCAAAGGAAAATTGGGAAGGAGGGGAAGTATGTGCCAAGCAGGCATAACCAGCAGATGGCCACTGTAGTGAGAAAAGCAAGCACTGGTTCTGCCTTTTTTAGAGGTAAGAATACCTAATCTCAAAAACGTTAAAAGACTTATTCAAGATTACCCAGATGGAGAAGACAATCTGCCTAACTCCTGGTCCATACTTTGTACCAAACCATGATGCTTTTCCAAATAGTAGTTATTCAGGTGCCAAGTATGCAAATATTGGCCGGAAGGAAAGTTTTGAGTCTTCCATAAATTAGGTTTTTCTGATATTATGCAAATATCTCGTCAACTACCTAGCTCAATACGCAAATCCATGTTTATCAGATTAACTTCAACCACTTAGCAAGGCCCAAGGGAGAGGAACTCAGAGGATTAGTTTGGTGCAGAGGAAGGGAGCAAGGGACTGGGGAAAGTTTCAGGGCAGAAGGTGTCATCTGGTGAGAGAACCACAATGTCCCACCATCAGAACCCAGGAAGTGACTGGGGAGGGGGGGGGGAGAGAGAGAGAGAGAGAGTGTGTGTGTGTGTACGCGCGTGTGAATGCATGGGGTGCGCATGAGAGAGAGGGGAGACACAGAGAGAGAGGGAAGAGGGGAGGAGAGGGGAAAAGCTTGGGTTCTGAGAGGAAAGGGGTACATATGCACTAGAAGGGGGCTTGAGAACTGCTGCGGGAAGACAATTTCTGCCTGTTTCACAATTTTGCCCCAGCAGGATCCTGGCACATTCCCCAGGTGTGAATTGGTCTCTATCCAGAGCGTAAACTGGGAGTGGAATCGATATGCTAGATACTTCCATTTGCATTAGGCAAGTGATGAGACAATTTCTTGATAGTTTTCTGAGGATAATGAAAGTACACAGCTCAGCAAGGGTGACTCACTCCGTGAGTCAGTTGCTTAAGATTGTCTCTTTATAAGTCATTACTCAAATCAAGTTCCAGGGTTATACCAGTGACTGGGGCCTCATCTCAGCGCAACGTAGGAAGAATCTTCCAGTTCGACCCACTGGCCACCTGCCCAGTTCATCCTTTACTTTGGGAGAAGGTACTTGGCATGTGTATACATAGAACATGACAATCTTGGAAGCTACACCAAAAGAAATTAAAAATGGTCATCTCTGTGGTTTTGTATTCAGTTTCCAGATGAGCAAAATGCCTTAGCACCTTCGTTGTGAATTCAATTCAATCGTCAAACATTTAAGACAGCAGGGATGTAACAAAGCAGACATTATCTGAACAGAGAGCTGAATTCTGGTTTGCACAGAAAACATGAACTAGATGTTAAATAAATGTCAATATTCATCAATGTGTTTTCCATTTCCAGACCAGAGAATTTCAGCTCCCCATAAATTCCTTAGGAGTAAAAGTATAACCATAAGCAGAGATTTTATTAACTCAGCTGCTCCAACTGTCTCATTTGATTTTGAGCTCTATTTCTTGAAAGGGTTTAATTCTTTTAAATCAAAGAAAAATGTTTCAACATCTATTAGACACAGGTAAGTCTGGCACATCACGACTGTAAACAAAGGCAAATCATGCTACCATCCCATATCTAATCCTTTAGCCACTACAGTCTCTTGTACTTGTGTTAATAAGTCCAGATTGATGGGGGAATTTGACTCTTTGAGAAAAGGAAATGTAATCAACATGAATTCCTATAATACTGGAAAGAAAAAAGCATTTTTCCTCTTCACTCTCTGCTAAGCTTCTTTCCTCTCAAGCTTAATAGTGATATACTCCAGGCAGGTTAAAGAAAATGGTTCTTTTGTAGGCAAATTGGGCTGTGATGAAACCAGCAAGGGGCAGGCTATTAAGAGAGAATTTGGGTCCAAGATGGAGGCAGAGCAGAGGCTGCTGAGAGGAGGATCCATTTTGCCCCTCAGGAGCAATGTCATAGGAAAGAAAAGTTTGCCCTGGGCCCTAGGGAACACTTTTGGGTTCAAAACATGGTAACCAGCAGGTTATACAGTAAATATCAATTGCTTTTGCCTGCCCATCTCTTTTTCCAGTAACAGAAAACATGGCTCTCCTCCCCTGCTTTCAGTCCATGTGGATCACATCAGCTGACCTCACCTCTTTACCCCACTCCTCTCAACCATGGTAGTCACAGGACCCCCAGCGTTGACCGTTAACACAGTCTATCCCCTTAGCTTCAGTGATTGATTCAGGGTGGGGAGTTCAACACCAGCTGGTCCAATGGGAGTCTACGTGCTTCTCTGGATTTATTGGAAAAGATCCAATAGAAATTTTCCCCATTTTCCCTAAGCTTGATAAACTGGTATATTGGAAATTGGGCTCAGTAAATCTCACTTCCAGGGAAGAGTCTGCCTCAGAACAAGACCAATATGGAGAACAGTAGTCCTGAGTGACAGACGCCCACAGACATAAAGACACTAGCATCCTTTGCGTCCTTAAACTAAACCATGCCTGATTTCCTTTGAACTTTCTAGTTACATAAGCCAATAAATCAGTCACTTTATAATCTAGTCTGAGCTGAGTTTTTGTTGATTTTGTTATTACTTGCAACTGACCTGATTTACACAAGTTATCTATTTTCATTTTCATCCTGGATTACAACAGGAGGCAGACAAAGGAAAAAGAAATATGCAAAGGGTAAGGAGAGATTCTGCATTGGTGTCAAATAACAGGTATTCTTCAAATAATCTCCTAGCTGGGAAACCAAGAGAAGATGGACTGTTTTGCAGTGAGCTGTTTCTCTTTCCCTTGAAGCTGCTGGGGGAGGATTATTATCATGAGAGAATTTTCTCCTGCACATTTTATCACTCATCCCATCATCTAGTACACTTCAGTCTGAATGAATTCTGATACCCTCTCCAGTTTGGGTTATGAGAAGCTAATCTTTAAGATACTCTTCAGGTTCTGAAAGACACCTGGGTTAAGACTGAGTGATAGCAATGGAGAAGCCTATAATGAGTAATGGTAATGTTATAATACACTCCTAATCCTTATTTTATTTATTTTTTTTTTTTGCGGTACATGGGCCTCTCACTGTTGTGGCCACTCCCGTTGCAGAGCACAGGCTCCGGAGGTGCAGGCTCAGCGGCCATGGCTCACGGGCCAAGCCGCTCCGCTGCACGTGGGATCTTCCCGGACCGGGGCACGAACCCGCGTCCCCTGCATCGGCAGGCGCACGCTCAACCACTGCGCCACCAGGGAAGCCCCTAATCCTTATTTTTTAAAGCCTCTCATCAATAGCTATTCTTTCCAGAAATAACTATTATCAGTTCTCTCAGATGTATGAACACAGCAGAGAACTTCTATTATCACGTGATTTAGGTAATGAAGGTTTATATATTGATGCTTTTTTAAGCATTCTACCTGGCTGTAGTACTTCTGTTGTTTTTCAAAAAGAAGGAGATGAAAGTGGTTAAACAACTGACCAGATCTGAATAAAAATCACTATTTCCTTGGAATCTTGTTCTTTTCCAAGAGCTGTGAGTCATGATGCAAATGAGCTATGAATCACTCTCCCTTACAGAAATCACATTTATAATAAGTTTGTCTTCAGTTGCATTTTTTATATTGAAAAGATTTTCTTAGAACAATCCAAACCCTCACCATAACCCATCTACTATTCTTAAGCATTTATTTGATTGGCTTGGAGGAATAAAAGACTAGTTAACAACAAGAACCTAACGTGAGAACATAGGTTCAAGTCTTGGTTCTGGGTAAATTCCTAACATCTCTGGACCAATTTCCTCTGTGAATGTGATATAGGACCAAATTGTGTATTGGACTTTGTATCCATGACAAAATCAGAATATGGTTGGCCTGGTTTTTGTGGCTAAGACAGTGGTATTTAAATATTACTTTTTGAGGAGCTGGGTAGAAAAGTCAGTAACACATCTATAAAACCTATAGGCTCTGTCTGCATAATAACAAGCATCTACTTTAAAAGAAAAAAAAGTTAATTCAATTGGTTTTTTACAGAAACCCTTATTCAATAAAATGACTGACATTTTCCTCTGACACAGTGAATTTAACTGTAGTAATTAACGTTAAGTAGAATAGTTTCATTTAGTGAGGGTGTGAGGGTCCTCCCCAATATTGACCTTAAGATCTTTTCAGGCATGAAATCACAACCTGAGGGCTTTTCAGCTTTTTGCTGACTTTCTTTCTTGGATGATAAAAAATTTCTGGTTTACACCTTATTTTCTACTATTAATCTTGGTGTCTTAGGTGTTTGTTTGTCTTCTCTATCCCTCACGTGATTCCCAATCCTTTGCATTCCGTACCTCTCTAGTGACCTGTCTTACTCTTGTTCTCATCCGTAGCTCCCTGACTCTGCTTTTGGACATGCCCAGTTGTTTCCTTGAACGAATTTTCTTTTAATGAGAACACAGGATTTAGGACAAAGAGAACTGGGTTCTTATCCTAGCTTGAACTCTGTTCTCTATTGGCTTTGTGACATTAAGCAAGACATTTTAGCTCACTGAATTTTGGTTTCCTTATATAGAAAACAGGGATAACAACGCTATGCACCTTGTAGCAAAGTTAAAAGTGTTCAGTAAAGTAAAAATATGTTCCATGACATTAGCAGTGACTGGGTGGTGGACACATACTAACCAAAGATCATCAAGATCTTTAGTTCTTTTCTCAGCTTTGGGATTTAATGCCTTTCTCTTCAGGTCAAAAATCCATTGACCCTCTGATTATTACTCCAATCTGACAGGCACATGAGCTCATGAGCCAGAACCTAGGGCCTCACTTTCAGTTTAATTAGCATCTCTATTCTGCGGGTGTAGAAAGGGAGACTCAGAGACAAGTGAACTGCCTCAAATCAGAGCAAGGGGCAAAGGTGTGACTCAAATCCTGATTTCCTCATGACAAGTCCCTGCTCTTTCACCACGTCACAGGATCCTCCTCCTCCAACCAAAGCATCTGGTCACCCTAACACGGTTGACAAGTCCACAGTCACTGTGTCCAGGTCAATGGAGAATTTTACCCCCTCTCCCTAAACCCCAATCCTTACCCACCATAGATAACCAGGGGGTCTCAATTCCATCTAGGAAAACATCATACCACTCTGAAGAGACCAAGGAAAAGAGATACACTGTCTACTAAAATTTTTCTCAAGGACCTCCCCCCAACAGGTATGATCAGGTCTGATTTTCTACCAAACACTTTTATACCAGTTGGTCTGATAAATTGGAAAAACAGTATATTGTCCCATTTTGCATCTTTTATTATGTTAACTTCAATGATTTTCTTTTTGTTTAATTAAAATTGTGATATTAATTTTAAGGAAAAATTAATTTTAAATGTTCTATCACCTTTGCTTGTGCTGACCTCATGATACTTCTGGAGCTAACAAACATCTCAGTTGCTTTGGGAATCATCAGTTATATAATCATATAGGTGACCCATAAGTTCAGCTTAGTGAAGTAATATATCCAGTACTTAATAAAACCTTATACACAGATTTGTGATTTTGCTCACCTTAAGCCTCTTTCCCACTCAGTGAGCGTAGTAATAAATATTTAAGTAAATCAGCAGGGATTAAAGGCTTATTTGACAATTACCAGTAGTTATAAAAAACATGGTACCTAAGTAATGGATGGAAAAATCAGTCTTTGAGATCACAAAATTGCTCAGTTATTCATGAAAAATTCTGCCAACAATCTGGATTCCCAACTACACTGTAGTGAATACCACTGAGGGACGAGGATTGATCCTGTACACCAGCTTAGTTCTTAGTGCAGAGCTGGTCACAGGGAAATTTCTCAGTAAACGCTTTTTTATTCGTGTATTTATTATTCTATAGACAACAAATCTGATTCACTGAATTTTTAATTTTTCAGCTGAATGGCATATGAGTGGAGCTCACGCAGTGAGAAAACCACTGTGTTTTACATGATCGGTTAAGCCCTTTCCTTGAATTCTTCCCCATTTATTCAATGAAATCTAGGGCAGGTCCCATGACTTTTCCGGTGACTATCAGAGTGTAAATCATCCTCTGGCCACTTTTAGTCCCAAGAGTATTCATTTCAGGCATCAAAATGCTCAGTTCTGGCAAAAGTAAAACTCGACACTCCATTCAAAGGCTGAGCTTCTCCCCTCCTTCAGCTTGGGGCTACTGCAATATCAGAAGTGTCCATACAGTGGGATTCTCCTGTCTCCCAGCAGGGTGTTGTTCCTCCTCTCTCCCCACATCCAGGACTCAAGTGGGAGGAGGGGGAGGGGTGGGAGGCAACTGCTGTCATTGCTCTGCCATCGCCGTCACCATCACGCTCAGTGCGGGGCACCCTCAGCTTCCACCTCCAAGTGCCATGAGTCTACACATGAGGACTTTCTTTGGCCACTGGAGCCCACTCCTTGTGCATCCGGATCAGGCCAGAACTTCTGAGGAATTCACGCTCCGAGGAGCATCCCTCAACACATGACTGACAAGAATTGATGGAGACCCAGCTCCCTTGGTCATAATTCTGGGGTACATTCTTCACTGTATCCAGAGCAAGACTGAGCTTCAGCTCCCACAGCAGAAACCTACTCAGTTTCTAATGTGTTACTGGCTTCCTTCCCTTGCTTATCTCGCTACCCATTCCCCTGCCTGTGCTTCTTGGCATCACCTCCCAAATAAACTATATGCGCTCATATCCATGTCTAAGAGCCTGCTTCTGTGGGAACCCAAACTAAAAGAAGAAGAAAAGCACAGGCAATATCTTACTAGAAAAACAAAGAGATACCTAGTATTGGTTTCCTTTGGCTACAGCAAAGGAAATGAGCTTGTTGAATGCTTAAAGGGATTCTCTTTCTTGGAGCCTACGCATAATACAAGTTCTTCAGAATCCCCTCCATTTCAGAAGGCATCTCATTCTTTATTTGAGGTTCCTACAGGGTGGCACTCCCCTGTAGCTGGCTGGTTATGACCCTGTATTAGGGTTCTCCAGAGAAGCAGAACGAATAGGACAGTTGCAAATAATATTATATATAGTAAAATATATAGCTATATGTTTATTATATATTTTATATGTACATAAATAATAAAAAGATACAGTATAAAGAACTGGCTCACAGGATTATGAAGGCTGCAAAGTCCCACAGTCTGCCATCTGCAAAATGGAGACTCAGGAAAGCCAGTGGGGTAGTTCTGGGCTGAGTCCAAAAGCATGAGAACAGGAAGCACTGGTGGGATAAGTCCCAGGACAAGACTAACGTCTCAGTTCAAGCTTTCAACCAGAGAGAATTCTCCCTTCCTCTACCTTTCGGTTCTATTCAAATACTCAGCAGATTAGATGATGCTCTCCCACACTGGGGAGGGCCATCTGCTTTACTCAGTCTACCAATTCAAATGTTAATCTCTTCTGGAAACACCCTTACAGACACACCAGAAATAACATTTAACCAGATATCTGGTCAACCCTAGACTCATTCAAGTTGACACATAAAATTAACCATCACAGACTGTCAGCCCTTGGTTTTTTGGTAGACCACGTCATGCAAAAGTTAGAGTTCCACTGTCCTTTGAAGTGCTTTTCATGTCCAAAGTCCTTTTAAAACGACTCCAGGTCTGCTCTCTATATCAAGATACCCATTTCTCTTGCATTTTTCACCCTGACAAACCCTGAGACCACAGGTCATTTCCAAGGCAATAATCTCTCTTTGCGTGCCAACCTCACTTTCTAGTCTTTAGGCTTTTCCTTGCAAAGATTTTACATTAGCCTACAGTCTTCATGGGTAACAGGTCAAGTTTTTCAAGTCATCTCCTTGAAACCCTCTAAGCTTCTGTGGTGAGAGAGGTTTTTCCTTCTCTCCATCTTCAAAGGAACACACTGCTTCTCCCTCTGAAGACACCTTATCTCTAAATGCCCATTCCTTGGTCACTTTGTCTTAAACATGCATATACCCTCAAGGGGTGAGTTCCCTGAGGTTAAAAAACTGACTTTTAGCTACCTCTTTTCAAATCCAGCACTAGTGGTCCAAGAATATGCATATGGGAATTCTCATCAACTATTGTCTTGGAGCCTCAGCCAAAACTGAGACAGAATGAGCCTCATTTGAACATTCTGTTATGTATATATTCTAATTAAATTTTTATGAAGTTCAGTAAATGTAGGTGCACATATTACGTGTAGGCATTGTGCTAGGTGAAAAGTAAGACTGTGTTCCTGCCCTAAAAGATTTTCTGGCTTAAGAGTCTTCTGGCTTAAGAGAAGATAGATATGTAGATAAATAAATATAGCATCATAAGAAACACAAAATAGTAGAATTTTATGAGATTTAACATTATCCACACATAATGATAGATTCTATCAGAGAAGGGTGAGGAATCAGGGAAAGCAGGATTCTCAAAGAGCTAACAGGACTCTTCCAGGCACACAGAGAGGGAAGTCTATGCAGACACACAAAGCAACATGCAACGTTTACGGAACCACAAAGGTTTAGTGTTGCTGCTGCTATATCAAATTTGCAGGAATATATGGAAAGAAATGAGGCTGAGGAAGCAGATAGGAAAGGAATTAAGGTCTTTTGAAGAAGCTTAAATTTAATCCAGCAAGTTACTGGGAATTTTTTAAGCATATTAAGCAGGATGTTGGCTTTTAAAGGTTTCAAGTTTAAAATAATTACTCCACTTCTCTGTGAAGAATGAATTGGAAGAAAGCAATAATAGAGGCAGGGAGGCTAGTTAGCAGTCTAGGGGGTCCAGGAAACTGGTACCATGGGCTTGACTAATACAATGACTGTGAAGATGGAAAAGAAACAGCAAAATATACACACTTGAAGACAGGGACTTTGTTTCATTTGTATCTACATCCGCAGTACTTAGACCAGTGTCTGGCGTACACTATGAATAGAAACTGTTGAATGATTAGTGTGTGAGTGACTTGTTGATTGACAAATACCCTACATGAGAGATTAGAAATCTAAATTGGATTACCTAGGCAGAGATGGGCTGAAGTTCAAGATAAGGAATGGAGATATATATACTTGGGAAACTATGGAAGCAGATGAAATCACTCATGGAGAGCTTTTAGTGAAGAAATAAAAAAAGATGCTTAGCGCTAACAAATCTGTCCATGATCACCAGTTATTGATCATGTCCTATCAGCTCTGTGTAAAGAACTTTATACTCATCTAGATTATGCCCATAGCACCAAAGAAGGAAGTACATGTTACATAAGAGGAAACATAGCTTTAGGGGTTTAAGAACCTGCCAAGGTCACACAGCTGGTGGGTGACAGAGCAGGAACTGAACTGCTTTGATGGACTCTGATATGAGAAATCTAGAGTCTCAAGTCCACTGCTCATGTACCCCACTGCCCTCCCCAGGCACAATCTGTACTTATCACTCAGGGTGTGTTTTCTTCTGGTTACTTGGGAGAAGCAAGTCATATGAACTGCTCCTAGGACAAGACTTAGGTGCAAGCCCATAAGACTAGCGCTCCTGATAGCAATTCCCTGTCCTCCAAAAAGAGAGACCTAATAAAGTCAAATGGACTGAATGAAAACACTGTGTAAGGATTTGGCTTTGACCTGATAGGGCATGTGTTTCAGAGATCTGGGAAAATGAGAGAAGAATGGATACAGGTCAGTGGATCCCAGCCCTGGCTGAACATATTGACAGAAGAGCGTGGGAAGCTTTTTAAAAATACCAGTTCCCGCCCCAGACCAATTACATCAGGATCTCAGGGCAAGACAGAGGCTTCAAAAAAATTCTCCAGGTAGTGCTAACGTGCACCTAGTGCACCTTGACAACCACTGATATAGGTGGAGGTATGTTTACGGTGGGAAAGACAAGATATTTAGGTATTTCACAGTAGGTGGCTTCCATTTTCTCTGAGAAACTAGTTGCCTAGGACACACGGTCAGACCGAGGAAGTGAACATTAGTATATATTTGTTCCTTATGCACACAGAACAGGAAATGAACTCAGTGTTCATCTAGATCATGAACCTAATTTTATAGGTTAAAATTAAAATAATAAGTTCTTATTTACTAGATACCTGCCATGTGGTAGTAAGTATTTTATATACATGATTTGTCATACAATAGGCATCCAGGGTACATATTCCAGTTTATAGATGAGGAATCAAAGCCCAAAGAGGTTTACTATCCATAGGTCATAAAGGCAGTTTTGAGGAATTAAGAAGCCTCAAGAGTTTCCATCGGTGATTTTTCTCTGCTGGTTTATATTAAATGATGAAAATCTATGATGAGGTCTGGAAAAGTCAAGTGACTTTTCACAAAAGCACATAAAGTTCACCTTAAAAACTGTAGGTAAACTAACATTTAAAAAATATTAACTCCACATCAAGCTATAATTTTACATCTATTAAATTTCAAAACAGAACAAAACAAAATTTTGCATGAACACAGATAGTGTTATGGGGAAATGTTACCCTCATACATTGCTCGTTGCTGTAGAAACTGGTAAAAGCTTTCCTGGAGAGCGATTTGGAAAAACATTTCAATAGCCATTAAGTGCTCATATTTTTTGGGGGGCGGGGCGGGGGGGGTTAAACGTTTTTATTGTGATAAAATATATATGACATAAATATGTCATTTTAATCATTTTCCGGGTTAAATTCAGTGTATTAATTACACTCACACTGTTGTGCAACCATCACTGCTCTGTGTTTCCAAATTTTTCCAACATCCCGAAAAGAAACTATAAACATAAGACAGTATCTCCCATCCCCCTCTTCTCCCAGCCACTGGGAACATCTACTCTACTTTCTGTCTCTATGAATTTGCCTATCTAGTTATTTCATATAAATAGAATTAACAATATTTGTCTTTTTGTCACTGCCTTATCTCACATAGCATATTTTCAAGTTCATCCATGTTGTAGCATATATAACAAATGTATTCCTTTTCATGGGTGAATAATATCCCATTGTATGTATAGATCACATTTTGTTTATGCATTCATTTGTTGATAAACACTTGAGTTGTTTCTACATTTTGGCTACTGGGAATAATGGTACAATGAACACAGGAGTCAAAATGACTTTTTTTTTTCTTTTTGTGGACATACATTTTTCTTTCTCTAGAAGTAAATTGCTGAGACATAGGGAAGGTGTACATGTACCTTTTTTTTTTTAATAGATCTTTATTGGAGTCTAATTGCTTCACAATACTGTGTTAGTTTCTGGTGTACAACAGAGCGAATCAGCCATATGCATAAATATGTCCCCATATCCCCTCCCTTTTGAGTCTCCCTCCCATCCTCCCTATCCCACCTCTCTAGGTCATCGCAAAGCACCGAGCTGATCTCCCTGTGCTATGCAGCTTCTTCCCACCAGCCAACTATTTTACATTTGGTAGTGTATATATGTCGATGCTACTCTCATTTCGCCCCAGCTTCGTCCTCCCACCGCTTGTCCTCAAGTCCATTTTCTATGTCTACCCCTTTAATCCTGCCCTGCAGCTAGGTTCATCAGTATCATTTATATTTATTTATTTTAGATTCCATATATATGCGTTAGCATACAGTATTTTTCTCTTTCTGACTTACTTCACTCTGCATGACAGACTCTAGGTCCATCCGCCTCACTACAAATAATTCAACTTCATTTCTTTTTATGGCTGAGTAGTGCTCATATCTTTTGACCCATGTAATTTTACTTCTGGAAAAATAACCTTAGTAAATAACCCAGAACTCTATTCACCAAGATGTTTACTAAAGCTAAATTTGTAACAAGACAAATTGGATACCTCTGAAATGTGTAAAAATCAAGATTTGTTTAAGGATAAATTTGTGGATTTATTAAACTCATTTAATCAGCAAATAATGAAATGCCCAATGCGTGCCAGACACTATGCTAGGCCCAGAGGGGTACAGAGGTGAACAAGCAGATGCACAGTCCTGCCCTGTGCAAATACTGTTTGTTTGTGTGAACAGAGAGAAAACTACAACGTGAAAAATATTTTTATATTTTTTATAACTCTTTTTCTCCCTCAAAGAATGGGGAAGAGTCTACAGCACTACAAAATAGAATAAACAAATGCAGGATCAGGGAAAATGCACATTTTTATAGAAAATCAAGTTCAGGGAGAAAGCGTACAGATATTACTTGGTTATTAAAGCTGGAGCTCAAATTCTGAGCTTTCAGGCAGGCAAAGGAAATGGGAAATATTAATAGTGAGTGATTTCCCTTGTTAGTGAAAAGAAAACAGCAAAGCTTCTCAGGAGAAATCAGTTATTACTTGTATTTTGATGTAAAATATATCTCTCTTTTTGTAAATGTTCAATATGTCATATTATTGGCATCTCTCAGGGGTTTGGAAGATTTTTAGAAATAAAATATTTCACGCATATGAAAATGTATATAAAATAAAGTAGTGAGCATATGTGTATCCCACACATGGCCTGAAAATTTTAAATATTACAGTTAAAACCCTTTTGCACCTCTCCACAATTCTATTTCTTGGTATCCCTACCCAGAATTAATCATTCTCCAAAATTTGTTGTCTCTCATTTTCAATTTAATTTATTCAATTTTTTAAAAACTGTTCAATTTAAATTCAATTTAACTCAATTTTCACTTCAATGTGTGCGCCTTCATTGAAGTATGTATCATTGTTCTCATATACATACACATTTCTGTGCATACGTAGTATTTCTATAAATGAGAGGTGTGGAACCTCTAGCTGGTTCACTTTTTCCTGCTGAATAAAACTATTCTATCAACATGCCACAATTTATCCATTTTCCCATTGATAAACATTTAGGCTATTTCCTTTTTTTTTTTTTTGCTATTACAAAGCTGCAACAAACTCTCTTGTTACCTTCTTATGTGTGAAAGCTTCTCAAGCACTACATCTAGAGTGCAATTGCTGGCCAGGGTATATATTCAATATAGCCACATGGCTCTCCACACTGGTCATACCACGTTATATGGAGGACAATTAAGTGTGAAGGAATTCAGTGATAGTACAGCCAGGGATGAAACAATGCTCTGCTGACCACCACCTCTTTCCTACCCCTGGAACTTTCCTCTCTACTCAAGGGACAAGAGTGGGATTGAATTTAAAAAGCACCCTTCTGGGCTTCCCTGGTGGTGCAGTGGTTGAGAGTCCGCCTGCCAATGTAGGGGATGTGGGTTCGTGCCCCGGTCTGGGAGGATCCCACATGCCACAGAGCGGCTGGGCCCATGAGCCATGGCGGCTGGGCCTGCGCATCCGGAGCCTGTGCTCCACAACGGGAGAGGCCACAACAGTGAGAGGCCCGCATACCGCAAAAAAAAAAAAAAAAAAAAAAAAAAAGTACCCTTCACACAGAACTAGAGCAAACAATCCAAAAACTTATATGGAACCATAAAACACTGAGAATTGCCAAAGCAATCCTGAGGAAAAAAAAAAACAAAGCAGGAGGCATAACCCTCTCAGACTTCAGACAATACTACAAAGCTACAGTAATCAACACAGTGTGGTATTGGTACAAAAACAGATATACAGATCAATGGAACAGAATAGCCCAGAAATAAACCCACACACCAACAGTCAAGTAATCTTTGACAAAGGAGGCAAGAATATATAATGGGAAAAAGACAGTCTCTTCAGCAAGTGGTGCTGGAAAAGTTGGACAGCTGCATGTAAATCAATGAAGTTGGAACACACTCTCACACTATGCACAAAAATAAACTCAAAATGGCTTAAAGACTTAAATATAAAACATGACGCCAAAAAACTCCTAGAGGAGAACATAGGCAAAACATTCTCTGACATAAATCATACCAGTGTTTTCTTAGGTCAGTCACCCAAGGCAATAGAAATAAAAACAAAAATAAACAAATGGCACCTACTCAAACTTACAAGCTTTTGCACAGCAAAGGAAACCATAAACAAAAGGAAAAGACAACCCACAGAACGGGAGAAAAGATTTGCTAATGATGCGACCAACAAGGGCTTAATTTCCAAAATATACAAACAGCTCATACAGCTCAACAACAAAAAAACAAAAAACCCTGTTCAAAAATGGGCAGAAGACCTAAACAGACATTTCTACAAAGAAGAAATACAGATGGCCAATAGGCACATGAAAAGATGCTCAACATCACTAATTATAAGAGAAATACAAATCAAGATTATTAATACAAAGAGGTATCAGCTCACAACAGTCAGAATGACCACCATTAAGAAATCTACAATTAACAAAGGCTGGAGAGGGTGTGGAGAAAAGGGCACCCTCCTACACTGCTGGTGGAAGTGTAAGTTGGTGCAGCCACCATGGAAAACAGTATGGCAGTTCCACAAAAAACTAAAAATAGAATTACCATATCACCCAGCAATCCCACTCCTGGGCATATATCCAGACAAAACTATA
Organism: Delphinus delphis; assembly: GCF_949987515.2. Classification (NCBI taxonomy): domain Eukaryota; kingdom Metazoa; phylum Chordata; class Mammalia; order Artiodactyla; family Delphinidae; genus Delphinus; species Delphinus delphis. The sequence continues at coordinate 72,477,710 of NC_082698.1, read as the reverse complement.
ATTCAAAAGGATACATGCACCCCTGTGTTCAAGCAGCACTATTCACACTGGCCAAGAAGACATGGAAGCAACCTAAGTGTCCATCAACAGATGAATGGATAAAGAAGATGTGGTACATACATACAGTGGAATACTACTCAGCCATAAAAAAGAATGAAATAATGCCATTTGCAGCAACATGGGTAGACCTAGAAATTAAGTCAGATAAAGACAACAACCATATGATATCACTTATATGTGGAACCTAAAATATGACACAAATGAACCTATCTATGAAACAGAAACAGACTCATGGACATAGAGAACAGAATGGTAGTTGCCAAGGGGGAGGGGGTTGGGGGAGGGATGGAGTGGGAGGCTGGGATTAGCAGATGTAAGCTTTTATATAGAGAATGGATAAACAACAAGGTCCTACTGTATAGCACAGGGAACTATATTCAATATCCTATGATAAACCATAACAGATTCAGTATAACTGAAACATATTGCTGTACAGTAGTAATTAACAAAACATTGTAAATCAACTATACTTAAAAAAAAAAAAAGTACCCTTCAAGCCAGCATCTGATGACCCCTGAGGCAGAGGTGAAGAAATGGAACAAAAGGCATAGGTCTTCTACTGCCTTCTGACTCTAAACCCTAAACTCTCTCAGACACATGTGTAGAGAGAGCCAGTTTGCAGGACAGGGTCTGAGCCCACACCCCCTGGGAAGAGAAGTCCAAATCTGGAGAGTAAAACCTCTCAACTCACCTACCCGCTGCCGGCATAGAGCAGAAGGAAGAGTGAGAGAGAGGCTGTAAGATGGAAACCATTTGGGAAATGTGGTCTAATTTATGATTGAAATACAAGAAACTGCTCCTCCCTGAAAGGAAAACTGACACCTCGGCTGCTGGGGAGAATACTGCAGAAGTGGGCAAGGCATGTGACTTGCTCTTGTGACTGTGGATATTTTCTTTTATCACACTGATAAACAACCAACGTTTTTAAACTTTTTTCTTAAAGCATGGTAGTGGTTGAAACTTTCATGTCTTCTTGCTTCATGAAATTACAAAAACCTTCAGCGATGGAAGGGACTCATTGGGATATGCAGGCAGGGTTGAATGCCATGTACAGACAGCCAAAGTTTCTGCTCTGGGAAGCTTCCTTTTTAAAGTTATAGTAAAGAGTGGAATTAATGTTTAGTGTTACCGTGTTTATGATCCTAGAATACCTTCAAGGTAATTCAGCCTATTTTTTCAAACTGTCAGTAACTTGGTTTATTTCAGGATTATTAGTTTATGTCCTCTTATTTTTTGAAAATTGCCAATATTCAATCTCTCCTTATTTGTGTATTTATGAGTTCACCATATCTGCAATATAATAAGAACTTTAAAAGATTTTCAGACAGCTGTGTATAATTATAAAGGAAAAACTTTTGTACAAAAAGGTTTTTTACTCTGCTTCCTGCCCATATGTGACCACCAAAGATGACCTAAAGGCTCTCTTCTTTTTTTTTTTTCTTAAGATATTAGAGAGAAAGGAGATATGGTCGTTGCCAAAAATCACTAAATAGCCATTATAAAATACATTTGCTATTCCTCACACCTTCCAACTCCAATGGCAGATACAATCAATAGACAGCAAAGGATCTGAAGTGGTCCAAGGCTGTGAGGTTTATACATGTCCTGAGTTTATAGTTTGCCTTCTCTCAAGGTCATTCAAAGGATGGTGAGAACCTAGTCAAGTATCACTTATTGTTGAGAAACACCTGAAAGTTCCTAAGGGTAACATTCTTCCAGCCCATTCCATTTTGCAGGGGTAACACTGTTTATTTTGTATTTACATTTCCCACTTTATTTCAAAAAGATTGTTCTAACTCCCAGTAGCCCAATACTCCCACCTGGCTTTTGCTCAAGAATTTTTCGTAAGAAAAATCGCTTATGTGAATTCACAGCCACCTACCTTCAGTCTCTACGTTATAAAAGAAAATAAACAACTTTAATTACATTGGAATTTATATTCCTTGTGGCACAAATACAATTAATCTTTTTTTAAATTTAATTTTATTTATTTATTATACAGCAGGTTCTTATTAGTTATCTATTTTACACATATTAGTATATATGTGTCAAATGCAGTTAATCTTCACAGTTATACCCCCTTATAGTGACTCAACTATTAAATGCTGCCAATTCTTTATTCATATTGTTTCAGCTTCTGTCTTGTCACTCTTAGGACCACTCCAGCTAAAGCTGAAACCTCATCGTTTTATGGCTGGATTGCTGAAGTCACCTCTAAATCTATATCCGCCTCCAGTATTTCCTCTCTAATTTGGTTGGTATTCACCAGATTAACCTTTTATCAAAACCCCCTATAATCACTTATTTCCCATAATCAAAAGCCTTTAATAATTCCTCACGAGTTTAAGTCTAAAAGCCTGATATTTGCGGTACTCAGCAATGTGGCCCCAACCTGCCTTTCTACTCCAGTTTCAACCCCCCTTAATGCTAGAATCCTTCAGTCCACATCTAACAATCTAGTCAGAGTCCCCAGGCCACATGCTGCTCATTCCCACCTTTGTACTTTTCCTCCTGTCCTCTCCTCAATTTGGCAAATGCATATTCACCAGGCACTGAGTACAGTGCTAAGCATGGAGAGAGCAAAGCTGAACAAATCCAAGTCCCTGCCTTCTTCTCTCTACCCACCTACTGTAGGCTGAATCATGGCCCTCAAAGATGTCCTAATCTACAGAACCTGTGAATGTGTTACTACATGTGGCAAAAGGGTCTTTGCAGAGGTCATTAAGTTAATTAATGACCTCACATTAAGTTAATCTCCCATCTGATTTGGGAGATGATCCTTGGATGACGTGGGAGCCCTAAATGTAATCACGAGGATCTTTATAAGAGAGAACCAGAGAGTTAGAGGGGTAGGGATAGGGGGTGTTGGTGATGTGCCAGTGGGTGCAGAGACTGGAGTGATGCAGCCAGGAGCCAAGGAATGCCAGAAGCCTCTAGAAGCTGGAAGAAGTAAGGAACAGACTTATTCATGGAGCCTGCAGAAGGACACAGCCCTGCTAATACCTTGATTTTAGCCCCATTAGACTCATTTTAGACATTTTATCATTTCAATGAGATCCCTCATGCTCATTTACAGTTAATCCCAGTTGTATTCCCAGCTTCAGGAACAACTAATCTACTTTCTGTCTCTATAAATTTGCCTTTTCTAGACATGTAATCCCTCCTGTGAATCTTCAGGGTACTAGCAATAATGTTTTATATGAGGAGTATGTATCTGAGGACCTCACATGATTCAAAACTGATATATTTTCATATGAATATTCTCACAGAGGAGATGTATATTTTAACGTACAACACTGTAGATTTTCTTTAATTCTGCTTATTTTTTCACCATCATCTCTACTCTTTAGAAGAAATTCTTGGAGGGTGGGGATTACTTTAGCTTCTTTTATGTATCTGATTCATCATCTTTATTTTTTTATTCCAAAGATCTTCGTTTTGGGCATTTTTTTAAACATTAGCATTAGCTCTTATACCAGTATGACCACATGATGAATACTTAAATGACTTTGTTACAGAAAAAACATTTTAAATTATAATAATAAGAGTGTGAGAATGATAGTACAGTAGTCATCAAAATAACATGTATATAGACAATAGTAAGCAACTCTTGACAGTGTTGGGTATTTCTATTTACCAGCTAAAGTTGTACCAACATTTTGCCGCAGTCAAAACATGAAACACAATTTACAGTACACCCAGGCAGCTGTGAAAATTAGGCATATTTTTTAAAATTTGGAGGCCAAAACATGAGTGTCATTAATGCATTGTTCAATGTCAAATTCATGTAAAATGTGACCTCATTTACTCTCTTTACCACTCATTTGACACATAATAGAAGACCTTGATTATTGTAACTGCCCAGTCTCCTTCGGTATACTACAAGCTTTCTTAAATCTTATATCTTTCTTCCTCCCACTACCTGCTTCCTCTTCCCTCACTTCCAGCATGTATTACAATGTTCTGTCTAGGCTACTGCATAGTATTTCTGCTCAAAATCTATTCAATCTGTTGAAGACAATTACCTCTTTGAAGCTCTACAAATAATCACTCTAAGCAAATACAATTGATGTTATTGTAAAATAAAATTTCCTTATTTCACTCATGTGATTCTAAGAGAGGAAAGAGGGAACAATGGATCAATGTCAACTTATAAATATTTTAATTTATGTGGCTCTGGTACCCTAATCTGGAAGACTATTTCTAACTATTACCCAGTATCAGTTCCCTATATTCTTACCTTTTTTGGTATGAAAAATTAAGTTAATAAAAATCTAAGACTCCTTTTCCTTAATAATGATGATTTAAGCTGTTTCTAGTTCCCTTAGGACATAGCCAATGTGGAATTAATTTTGGTGAATGGAAATATAAGCTTTATCTCAAATTAAAATTTCCCCCAAAGGGCTTCCCTGGTGGTGCAGTGGTTAAAAATCTGCCTGCACAACAAGAGAAGCCACCTCAATGAGAAGCCCATGCACTGCAATGAAGAGTAGCCCCTGCTCGCCACAACTAGAGAAAGCCTGCACACAGCATCGAAGACCAAAAGCAGCCAAAAATAAATACTTTTTTTTAAAAAAGGATGCAAAGAAAACAGTCTTTAAAAAAAATAATAAAAGAACCCACCTGCCAATGCAGGGGACCCGGCTTAGAGCCCTGGTCCAGAAAGATCCCACATGCCACAGAGCAACTAAGACTGTGCGCCACAACTACTGAGCCTGCACTCTAGGGCCTGCGAGCCACAACTACTGAGCCCATGAGCCACAACTACTGAAGCCTGCAAGCCACAACTACTGAAGCCTGTGCACCTAGAGCCTGTGCTCTGCAACAAGAGAAGCCACCCCAATGAGAAGCCCGCGCACCACAACGAAGAGTAGCCCCCGCTCGCTGCAACTAAAGAAAGCCTGTGTGAAGCAATGAAGACCCAACACAGCCAAAAATAAATAAATAAATAAAAAACTTTCCCCCAAAGACTTTGCTTAATAGATCTCAAAAGAAAAATGAATCAACAAGGTTATATGCAGCAAAATGAAGTGATGCCATTTTAATTCACATATGTAGTTCTCCAAATATAATAAAATCATTTATTAATGATTTATATGTGGAATTCAAAATACCAGGGCTAAGTAGAAAAGGATGCTTGTCATTAGTCTTTCAAATGCTACTCCCAATGAAGCACTTAAAGGTGGTATATCATTTTCACATCAGAATATTTTTGTTCAAATAATCTTCAGTAAAATAGGTACAAATAAGATTATAAAGTTATTTAGGTACTAAATTATGGCTTTTGCCATTCAGCCTTGAATCCAACTCCAAAGGTCAAATTGCTACATATTTTTAATAGATTTTTATCTGTTTCTGTTAACTAGGTCACATAAAGGGTATCCAATTACTATGCTCCATGGACTTAGACATCTTGCTTAAAATATTATTAAACTTATGGTTACTACAAAGCTACAGTAATCAAAACAGTATGGTACTTGCACAAAAACAGACACATAGATCAATGGCACAGGATAGAAAGCTCAGAAATAAACCAATTAATGGTCAATTCATATATTATGGTCAATTAATCTATTACAAAGGAGGTGAGAATATACAATGGAGAAAAGAGTCTCTTCAATAAGTGGTGCTTGGAAAACTGGTCAGCTGTATGTAAACGAATGAAGTTAGAACATTCTCTAACACCATACACAAAAATAAACTCAAAATGGATTAAAGACCTAAATGTAAGACTGGATACTGTAAAACTCTTAGAAAACAACATAGGCAGAACACTCTGACATAAATCACAGCAATATCTTTTTTGATCCACTTCCTAGAGTAATAAAAATAAAAATAAATGGGACCTAATTAAACTTAAAATGGACAGCAAAGGAAACCACAAACCAAATGAAAAGACAACCCACAGAATGTGAGAAAATATTTGCAAACAAAGCAAACGACAAGGGATTAACCTCCAAAATATGCAAAAAGCTCATGCAGCTCAATATCAAAAAACAAATAACCCAACCAAAAAATGGGAAGAAGATCTAAATAGACATTTCTCCAAAGAAGTCATACAGATGGCCAAAAAGCACATGGAAAGATGTTCAACACTGCTAATTATTAGAGAAATGCAAATCAAAACTACAATGAGGTATCACCTCGCGCCAGTTAGAATGGGCATCATCAAAAAGTCTAGAAACAATAAATCCCCTCCTACAATGTTGATGGGAATGTAAACTGGTACAGCCACTACGGAGAACAGTATGGAGATTCCTTAAAAAACTAAAAATAGAGCTACTATTTGATCCAGCAATCCCATTCCTGAGCATATATCTGGAGAAAACCATAATTCGAAATGATACATGCACTCCAATGTTCATTGAAGCACTATTTACCAAAGCCAAGACATGGAAGCAACCTAAGTGTCCATCAGCAGATGAATGGATAAATAAGATGTGGTACATATATACAATGGAATATTATTCAGCCATCAAAAAGAATGAAATAATGCTATTTGCAGCAACACAGATTGACCTAGAGATTATCATACTAAGTGGTCAAAGACGAATATCATATGATATTACTTATATGTAGAATCTAAAAAAAATGATGCAGGTGAACTTGTTTACACAACAGAAACAGACTCACAGACTTAGAGGGTGGGCTTGTGGTTGCCAAGGGGGGAAAGTGAGGGAGAGGGATGAATTGGGAGTTGGGGATTGGCATATACACAGTACTATATGTAAAACAGATAATCAACAAGGGGCTACTGTATAGCACAGGGAACTATACTCAATACTCTGTAATAACCGAAATGAGAAAAGAATCTGAAAAAGAATAGATATATGAATATGTATAACTAAATCACTTGGCTGTTCACCTGATACACAACATTGTGAATCAACTATACTTCAATATAAAATTTAAAATTTTTTTAAAAAGAAAAAAACTGATAGAATAGAAAAATAAATACATAAACTTATGGTTACCAAAGGGGAAAGATGGGGGAGGATAAATTAGGAGGTGGGGATTAACATATATACACTACAAATATAAAAGCGATAATCAACAAGGACCTACTATATAGCACAGGGAACTCTACTCGATACTCTATAATAACTTACATGGGAAAAGAACCTGAAAAAGAACTGATGTATGTATATGTATAACTAAATCACTTTGCTGTACACCTGAAACTAACACAACATTGTAAATCAACTATACTCCAATATAAATGAAAAAATTTTTTTAAGATTTTAAAAGATTGTTAGAGCAATGGAAATAAGATAGAATAGATTCTCTTTGGGGGCTACAGTTCTCAGAGACAAAGTTGCTGTTGTTGTTTTTTAATCATACACGCAAAGAAGAACAGGTCACCTTTTTGTAAACCCCCTTTCATGAAATGGGATTCTTAAATTATGGAGTATGGTAAGTGAAAAAGCAGATCTTCATTTCCTCCATCCCAGTGGTCAAGATAACCAGAAGGAAGACTTTGGGAGAAATGATACTAACCTTCAAAACAAGGTTGTTATAATACTTTTCAAAATAAAAACATCTGACTTTTATTTGGCTCTTACTAAATGCCAAGCACTTTTACATATATTATCTCATTAAACCCAAAGAGTAACCAATGAAAGTAGGTAATATTGTCTTCATCCCCTTTCTTGCTCTATGGAAACACAAAGTGATTAGATAACTTGAACAGCATCGCAAAGCTACAGGTGAAGCTTGTGAAGATGTAAAGAGCTAGGATGTTAACCTTGGCTTTCTGTCTGCAGAGCCTGAGCAGGTAATCATTGTGTCACAATTGTGTGATGACCAAAAGCACACAGAACTGCTTGTCCAGCGATCATATACCACCTTCCTTTCTGATTGTGAGATTTGTGTCAGTTTTCCCATAATGCTGTTATTTGCTCCAAAAGATTCACAGTTATATTGTCATTGTGAATTGTACTGGGTTGGCCAAAAGATTCATTTGGTTTTTGCCCATAAGATGGCTCTAGTAGCAATTAGTTGTCCTTAACTGCATTTGAAACAGTTTGTTAGACTGTATGTGACAGCTGTCATCTCGGCGTGCATTAAAAAAAAAAAAAATTGGTGAATTTTTGTGTAGCCATTTTAATATTGAAGATGGAAGAAAAAAGCAACATTTTCAGCATATTATGCTTTATTATTTCAAGAAAAGTAAAAATGCAACTGAAACACAAAAAAAATAGATTTCTGCAGTGCATGGAGAAGGTGCTGTGACTGATCGAACGCGTCAAAAGTGGTTTGCAAAGTTCTGTGCTGGAGGTTTCTCTCTGTACAATGCTCCATGGTCGGGTAGACCAGTTGAAGTTGATAGCGATCCAATCCAAACATTAACTGAGAGCATTCGATGTTATACCACGCGGGAGATAACCCACATACTCAAAATATCCAAATCAAACGTTGAAAATCATTTGCACCAGCTTTGTTATGTTCATCGATTTGATGTTTGGGTTCCAAGTAAGTTAAGCAAAAACACCCTTCTTGACCAAATTTCCACATGCAGTTCTCTACTTAAACATAATGAAAATGTTCCGTTTTTAAAACAAATTGTGATGGGCAATGAAAAGTGGATACTGTACAATAATGTGGAATGAAAGAGATCGTAGGGCAAACGAAATGAACCACCACCAACCACATCAAAGGCCGGTCTTCATCCAACGAAGCTGATATTGTGTATATGTTGGGATTGGAAGGGAGTCCTCTATTATGAGCTCCTTCTGGAAAACCAAATGATTAACTCTAACAAGTACTGCTCCCAATTAGATCAACTGAAAGCGGCACTCGATGAAAAGTGTCCAGAATTAGTCAACAGAAAACACATAATCTTCCATCAGAATAACGCAAGACCGCATGTTTCTTTGATGACCACGCAAAAACTGTTACAGCTTAGATGGGAAGTTCTGATTCATCCGCCATATTTACCAGACACTGCACCTTCAGATTTCCATTTATTTAGGTCTTTACAAAATTCTCTTAATGGGGCTTCACTGGTGGCGCAGTGGTTGACGGTCCGCCTGCCAATGCAGGGGACACGGGTTCGTGCCCCGGTCCGGGAAGATCCCACGTGCCGCGGAGTGGCTGGGCCCGTGAGCCGTGGCCGCTGAGCCTGCGCGTCCGGAGCCTGTGCTCCGCAACGGGAAAGGCCACAACAGTGAGAGGCCCGCGTACCACCAAAAAAAAAAAAATTCTCTTAATGGAAAAAATTTCAATTCCCTGGAAGACTATAAAAGGCACCTGGCACAGTTCTTTGCTCAAAAAGATAAAAAGTTTTAGGAAAATGGAATTATGAAGTTGCCTGAAAAATGGAAGAAGGTTGTGGAACAAAAGGGTGAAGATGTTGTTTGATAAAGTTCTTGGTGAAAATGAAAAATTTATTTTTACTTAAAAACTGAAGGCACTTTTTGACCAACGCCAATACTATTTATCATTATAAACTCATCTTTACACTGTTAAAGACTTTTACCCATGAATGGAGGGTTGCCTGATATTAGTCATGTGATGCCTGTGTTCCTTTGTTTTGTAGTTAGTTGCCTGATGTATCTTTGTCTATTCAATCTTTCTGAGTCACTGTTAAGGTGTATGGAAGAAAAATCAGCTTTGCTGCAGTAATTATACAGCTTTGCTCAGATAACTGAAAGAATGCATGAATTCCTCAAGTTGTACTCAGGAAAGGTTTCAATGAAGGTAAGGGATTACAGTACAGTAGCAGAAATAAAGCCCAGGCAACATCAGAGAGGAACAAGTTTCTAGGCACAGATTCTAGGGTCCTTTCCCAATTTCACAGGATGGGCTTTGTCTTCAGGTCCAGAACCTCCAAGATACGTGCGTGATACTTGATCTCAGAAGAACAACTTACTCAAAGAGGAGTCTTTTGTACTCTTCTCGTCACATAGCCAAAACCAGGACATTGACGATTCTCAATAGCAGAACCAAGAAAATACAAGTCAGATGCAAAAAAATCTCTCAGTACATTTTCTGTAAACAATGCTGACTAGCTGTTTATGCCTGATCTTAGTGCCCAGGAATATAGTACCAGACTGCATTTAGGTTTAGCCAAGGTCAGCATCATGGTTTCAGGCATCCCCAGAGATGAGCACAGCTGAGAGTAACACAGTACTGACCCAGCGCCGCCTGCCCCTGATGCCTGGTCAAGCCTTAATTATAAATTGCTCATCATTTTTCTTTCTGCAACTTTTACACCACTTATAAAAAAGAAAAAGAAGAAGGATAAACATCAAAATAGTAATCATTTGTACCATCCAGTGAGGTTTAGGATGGCTTTAAAGAAACATTTAAGTTTAGCAAGTATTCTAACACAAACTTATTTTTTAAATTGAAGTATACTTAATTTACATTGTTAGTTTCTACTGTACAGCAAAGTGACTCAGTTATACATATATATATTCTTTTTAATCTTCTTTTCCATTATGCTTTATTACAGGATATTGAATATAATTCCTTGTGCTATACACTAAGACCTTGTTTATCTATTTTATATATAGTAACACAAACATTCTTAATCTTGCATAAGCTGGGCAACTCTTATATCTCCCTCCACTACTGAATTTGAACTTCATGAAATTATCAATAGTTTGATTCAAAATAATAATTAACTGATTATTAACAAAATCCCATTCTTTCTCTAGCCAACCAGTTTCCCTCAGAAGACTATCTTACGGGAATTTTAACTTATTTTTCTGATTTGCTTGATCATCAGTAAACTATCAGCATAGGTTTGAATTAAACTTTTTCTAATATTAATAATGTGACACGTACTGTGCTTTGGTTTTCAGTTGCCGGACATATTTTTTCTGTTCCTTCACTGTCAATCTTTCTGAATTACTTTGTTTCTGAGTGTGGAAGCAAAATGGACACATTGCCCTCTGTCATTATAAGTAAGTATGTGCATCATGACACATCTTCAGAAAGGAAGAAAAGAAACACTTTGCACTGAGATAAACCAAAAATAACAGGTCAGTTTGTTAAGTTCTGCTCCTTGAAATAAATGAAACACTGAGCATTTCCTGTTGAAGGAAACAGTTTTATTCCTGGTGTTTATAATACTATCGTCTGAAGACATGCGCCTTTGCAGCTATCATTGTGAGAAATTTCTAGTTTTTTCAACATGTGCAGTCCATTATGAATTAGTAACCATTGACATCTTGCGTTTTTTCCTTTTAATGAATATTATATTTTTATTTGGTGAGAAAATGTTTCTGATGTCCAACTCCCTTGTATCTCTTTGAAAATAACATTCTTCTCTTTTCTAAAATGCTGTTGATGCTTTTTGTTAAAATGGTTAAAAGACCCAAGAAGGCAGAGCAGCTGATTATGGCAACAGGAATTTTTACTGCTAGCAAAGTCTCTTCTTCCCAGCACGAAGGCTGCAGGCTTCTTGATAGAAGCAAATCTGCTTCTCTATGTTTCAGTACCAAGGAAATTTCTTTGGGATTTGTCTCCTGCTGCCTTTTAGAATCATCTCATTTTCTTACTCTGTATGGATATTCCCTGGTTATAGACTCTTGGCTTCCTACCATAGTTTTTGACCATTTCTTTGTTTATAGTTTGGCTTAGTCCTCCATTTTTTTTTCTTTTTCCTTTTTTTTTTTTTTGCCTTTGCCATTTCTTAACGTACAAATATTTATTGAAAAACAATGGTAATAAGTAGTAAAAGTTTTCCCTCTACCTAACCAGTTCTCCAGTTAGACACAGTTAATAGTTCAGGGTGTATCTGTATATTGACCTACACACACACAGTCATAATCACAGACACTTAAAAACAATGAGTTTCTATCAATAAGTAAACTTTTTACTTCCTAATAAGTTATGGACAGCTTTCTCTTTTAGTGCTTATAGATATATCTCATTCTCTTTAATAACCTCTCGAGCACTCGAGTCTCCTTGACTGCAGACTCTGTCTTTGCCACACATACTGTTTTGATTCCCTCAGGCTTCATAGTCCTGGGACTCACTCAGCCCAGCTTTGCTCCTTTTCCACCCGCAGCCCAGGGCCTTGAAAACCACTGCAGGGACAGAACCAGGGATGGGCTGGACTTGACTTTAACTGTATCATGAAAGCCAACTGTTAAAATTTCAGGAACTTTGAAAGTTTGCTGTTAAATGCAGTCATTACTAAAAATTAAATCATACAAACTTAAAATGAAATAAATTACATTAAAAATAAGGGTAAAAATACTAAAAGATGATCACTTCTGAATCTTTTATTACATTTTACTATTATCTCTGCTATGAGGTTATTTATGTCTATTGTTTCTGAATAGTGAAGACACTACATAATAGTGTGCTGTCAGGCATCTCTTCCCAACTCCTCAGCCAGTGAGATTTCATTGCTAGCTTGAAACCTGCCATGATGGGAATACTTACACTATGGAAAACAATAAATAATGCAAATTGGGGCTTGAGGTATAGTTCTGTTGATTGTTTAGGCTAAAAAAGTGATGAGGGAGCTTCCCTGGTGGCACAGTGGTTAAGAATCCGCCTGCCAATGCAGGGGACATGGGTTCGAGCCCTGGTCCGGGAAGATCCCACATGCCGCAGAGCAACGAAGCCCGTGTGCCATAACTACCGAGCCTGCGCTCTAGAGCCCGTGCTCTGCAACAAGAGGAGCCACCACGAGAAGCCCGTGCACCACAAAGAAGAGTAGCCCCTGCTCGCCGCAACTAGAGAAAGCCCGTGTGCAGCAACGAAGACCCAACACAGCCAAAAATAAATAAATTTATTTTTTAAAAAAAGTGATGAGGAATATGTTAATAATTCAGATTAAACTGAAAAGTGTGGGTGTCTATAGTCATTAGATTGTCAGTATCACAGTATTTGAAAATAACTGTCAGTTTCAGCCAAGAAGTCACGTACCTCACTGACAAATGGGTTGCTTCACTTTTGTATACTCACCATTTATGTTGGAACTACACTCGATTGTCAGTGAGGTAAGTGCGTTCTTCACTGGATAGTCATCACAGTTTGATTTTGTAACACTACTGTTGGCAAATTATGAAAAGGATAGACTTTGCAAGAAATAGCAAGTCACGCTGAAGTTACAGGCGCACGGAACTTATAAGGAAGTATATTATACTATTTCATTATTTGTACATGATGTGATATACATCCTTTATGTCTGTAAAATTTCTAATAAAGTTATGTTTTTACATATATGCATACTTTTTTTTGAGAGCTGATTGTTAAAACATTGACCATCACACCACGGCACAAAACCCTGGACTCCACTTGCCTAGAAAGAGAACTTAGGAGGAGGGTACAACTTGTCCTTTGCTATCAACTAGGTCTTGGACCTTAAGCAAGCTTTCTGGATTTCAGCTTGTTCTTTTTTAAAATGAGGGCTTTGGACGTTTTTTAACCATTTTTTCCATCATGGATTCCTTTGGGAATCTAATGAAAGCCTTGGACACTGTCTGTAAGAAAAATGGATACACACACATTTGTCAGTTATTTCTGGGGGTTTATGGACTCCTTAAGTTCACTCAAGTACCCCAGGTTAAGGATCTATGCACTCTCTAAATTCCTTCTGGCTCCAGAAACTAAAATTCTGGGATGTCAAAACACAATCTGATAAAGTATTTATAAAAATATTTAGAGAAACTAGTTTTTCTTCCTGCTTCAGCAGCAAAATCAGAGTAATCCAAGTTGGGAGTTAAATCAGCAAATGGATTTATTTCCAAAAAAAGATAATTGAAGAACAACCCACAAGCTGAACCCACATGGCAAGTCTTCCTGCAGAAAAATTCTTGTTCCTAAATTTGAAATGTCCCACTCCTACTGCACAGAAGATAATATTAGTAGTAGTAGGCAGAAAATTCATCGTGACACAGATTTCAACAAATATTTATCTGGTATTTCTGAAAAGTGGAATATTTCTGTAGGAAAAGTAAGAGCTATGTAGATAAATGTGAAAGGATTTCCAAATCCTTCAGGGTAAGCATGATATGAAAGAGGGGATGGGAAGAAAGATACACACTTTTTCAAGTTGCCTGAAAAACCCAATTTCAGTTTCTCAAAGGGCACTGCCCCGTTTGTGAGGGGCAGCATGCTCCTTCCTGAGGAAGGCAGGGGCCTGAGAATTCAGATATTTCTAAACAACCAGAATCAGTAGCAACCCAGGCCTAGCATATATGGTGACTGCTCAGTGATTTATAAAGTTCACTCAACATCCTCACTTCAGAGGCCTTGAAAGCACATTCTCAAAGCAGGCCAAGAGCAAGAAGTTTCAACAAATGTTGTGTTAGTAGTAGTAAAACTATGTTAACAGCAAAAAGGCCCATCTGCCTCTGTGAATTTGTGTCATGGAATTTCCATGTGGCGGTTTAGATCGCTATCAATCAATATGCAAAGCCAAGTATATGTAGGACAAGAAGGTTGGTTGCACAACTCTTATGTTTTAACATGATTCAAACTATGTAAAAATCGAAAAAGGAAATACATGTCAATATTCATTGAAAAAAAATGGAAGGCTATACAGCAAAATACTAATGGTGGTTATTTTGGAACGATAAATTGAAAAAAAACATTTTATTCTGGATTTTTAATTTTTTTCTCCAATGAATGTGTTATTTCCATAATTAGAAAGAAAAATATATAAAATGTTTCTCATTAGAAGGATAAAAGGTCATATTACATCTAAACTATTAATGTCTAGGTTTTTGCTTTTGTTTTTGTTTTATCAAAAGCTTAAAAATCCAAATAAAAAAATTTTTATTGGAGTATAATCGATGTACAATGTTTGTTAGTTTCTGCTATACAGCAAAGAGAGTCAGTTATACATACACATATATCCACTTTTTTTAAGATTCTATTGCCATATAGGCCATTACAAAGTACTGAATAGAGTTACCTGTGCTATTCAGTAGGTTCTTATTAATTATCTATTCTATATATAGTAGTGTGTATATCAATCCCAATCTCCCAATTTATCCCTCTCCCCCAAGTTGTTTTTAAAATGTATTGGTTTTTAACTCTATTTGTATTCTCCATTTTGAATACTTAAGTACTAATCTTCATCATCTTTGATAAGTTGAAAGGAATCATTTTTGGTTTACTGGTGCCTGATGTTCGGATTCACAGATACAAAAATGAGGACAGATATATTCTCTTTGATGACAAGAACAACCACTAATTGCCTTTATACACTCAATCATTAAGGAATTATTGAGCACATACTTGAGTAAGCTGTACTGAAGGATACTTAGGTTCATAAGAGAGCCTCTGCTCGAAAAACACTATAAAATCTACAACTTCCAGATGTCAAACTTGGAGCTGGTGCGAGCCCAAAAGTATCCAAGCCCAAAAGAATCTGCTCCCAAGAGAATTAACACTTGGACTCTTAAATATAACTTTAGTCACTTCTTCCCTTCCTCCTCCATCTCAGATGAATGAATATACTGCATCCAGAGATGTGCCTGCCAGAGTCTGAAAAAAATTTAGCTGTCAAATTCTGTAAACAAAGAAGGTCAAGTGTGATTTCATTATAAGTAGAATGGGTGATGGATCACTTGGTGTGAAGTGACATGTGACGGGCTGTCTGCTGGCCGAAAAGAAATCTGTCTCCACCAAGACCTCAAGTAACCTGAAATTCTGATATTAGAGATGTATTGCCTTGAATTTCGAAGATTTTCTACCCTTCAAATGTTCCCCAGGAGTAGGAAATCATCCTTTGGGTAACAACAGCTGAGCCACGATTAGCTTACATCTTGCAAAGATTAGTCAAGCCCTTTGCATCTGGGATACAGGTATTCAGCAGAGAAAGGAAGAAGAAATTGGGTACCAGGAGAAGGTATAGTTGGAAATGCTGAAAGCAAGGAGAACTGATTCACACACACATGCACACACACACACATTTTTCCTAAACCCCAGGACTGTACCCAGGACAGACTCAAGCCATGGAAAGGTCTATATTTATATTCTCTTATAGTGTAACAGTAAACACTTGCTATTTAACAGATAATAATGAATGCCAGAAATGATTAGCTGTTATTAAGGTTTACCTGAAAAGAGAATGTGCATGAGCAGGGGAAGGGGAGAGCAGTCATGCTGTCAGTGCTTGGCCTAAGAAATACTTATTGAATGAATGAAATTAAATACATGAAAAAAACAGATGAAGCCAGACATGATAATGGTAATATTATTAATAATAACAATAATAATCACCTTAAGGGCTTCCCTGGTGGCGCAGTGGTTGAGAGTCCGCCTGCCGATGCAGGGGACGCGGGTTCGTGCCCCGGTCCGGGAAGATCCCACATGCCGCGGAGCGGCTGGGCCCGTGAGCCATGGCCGCTGAGCCTGCGTGTCCGGAGCCTGTGCTCTGCAACGGAAGAGGCCACAACAGTGAGAGGCCCGCGTACCGCAAAAAATAAAGAAATAAAAATAATAATAACCTTAAAATGCAAAAGGTTAAAGATCTATAAGCAGCTTTTTATATATCAAATTAAGCATACTGTTGTCTTCACATTCATGTTTTGAAAGAGTGCAAGACATGTCAACTCTTCCTCAAGGGAAAAAAAAAGTCTAACAAACAAATAAATCAAAAGACCAAGTCTTGAACACTTGCCTCTATCTTTGTTATTTGCTCCCTTTTTCAAAATGAATAACTACAGACATTCTGGGGCACTCATAAATTGGCCTAGAGCTCTTATTTCCACTGGTTGACCTTCACATGAATCAGAAGCAACCAAAGCTTTTTTGCTTTTGTTAATTAAAGATTCCGGACTGATCAAAAACTTCATTTGGGCTAAGGCCAGTTGGTGTAAAGTCTGCAACCCTTACTTAAGTGAGACATCAGTCAGAATAGGAAAAACATGCTTCTCCATCGCAGTGAAATTTAAGAAGAGGCCCATCTTCCATTCAAGAAAAGTGCTTTTGCACGGGTCAAGCAGAAACCAAGCAACTCAAACAAGAAGACCTTCTGCTATATTTGAATGCCTGGCATCTGGAAAGGCTGAACCTTAAATGAATAGATTTGCCAGTCTCTTCAAGAAGTCTCTAAAATTTTCCAAGCCAGGGGAAAAGAATAATGGTTAATACAGTGACTCTTCACCCTGAATT
Source organism: Delphinus delphis (assembly GCF_949987515.2). Classification (NCBI taxonomy): domain Eukaryota; kingdom Metazoa; phylum Chordata; class Mammalia; order Artiodactyla; family Delphinidae; genus Delphinus; species Delphinus delphis. Next base: position 72,460,562 of record NC_082698.1, on the reverse strand, counting down.
TTCTAGGAGAGACCAACATTTCAAATAATTGATCATTCTCCATAAAGGTATTACCATATAGCCTGATTTAGGGTTCAGAAAAAATGGCCTGTGTGTTTATGGATCAAGTCCCTTCCTGTACAATAGCTCATGATTATAAAATGATGCAACAGGAACGTTAGCTTGGTTTAAACTTGTTATGTTTTTATAAACTAAAGAGAATTTATCTTGATGCTGACCTACTTTTTGCATAGACTGAATGCTACCTCCCCAAATGCCCTTGAATATAACTGACTTTGTACTTGACTATGGTCCAAGCTAAAGGACAACAGATAAAAGGAAAACATTAACTAAAATACTAAACAATAATAAAATGTTCATGCTAATCAGATTTTCTGATTACCTAAGGATTAGGCAGAAACAACTTTTGCAAAAATAGAGTTTCCAAAACGTATGAGTCATTCTTAAAAATATAAATATGGGGAATGGAATTAAGTCTATTTTTATGGGTTCAGGATCATCGTTCTAGACTTTAATTCTTCAGAGGTTATTTCTGAAAATAGACTGGCAGACAGTGCAGGCCATTGGACTAAAGGTGAACAGACTTTGAAACAGTTTCTAAAAGATACTTGTGGCAATGAGCTTTAAAAAGTTATACCTGTACAATAATATTTTGTTTTTTAACTTGTCTGAAAGGATTTCAGCTCTATTTAGGATTGGAGGTTCTATTTAGTAGGATGCTATCTAATAAATCTGCCTACTTTCTATATATTCAGTCTTCTGCTACTTGCTATGATCAGTCGATCAAAGTTTTACTGCCATTTTTCAGATAGCTTCTCAATTTTAGATGTTTATTCTTATTCTCATTTGAATGCCTGACTATATCTTTGTCTGGTTTTTGTGGGAGGTGTCTGTGAACCTTGAATAAGAAACACCATCTGTAGTTCATTTATTTGGCATAAGGGTCCATTTAGAGAGATTTTTGGCATTTAAAACCAAACTGCTGTGCTACCCTCTGGCTGCTTCTGATAAAATCTAACAGAAGAAATTGGTAGCATGTTCCCCTACAGGTCTTTCTCTGTGTGGAATTTCATGTTTCTCTCACAGCCTAGTTGAATGTCTACTCATCTTATCAAGTTGACATGATTAATTTCTCACTGATAGGACAGCAGACGCATTTGAAATAAATTAGGGTGATCCTGCTTTCTGTTAAAGTCCTCTGCGTGTGCCCACTTGTAATTTTCCAGCCAGTAAGCTTGAGTGTATTTTCTAACAGTTCAGATATACCATTATTTTCCATTTTCACTTCTCTTTTTCTGATGTCTGCAGACTGGGGAAGGGCCAGGGGAAACGCCACTTTATTTGCTCTACATTTTGCCAAAGGTGGAAGATTTTTAATCATTCCTCTCTGCAAGCTTCCAGAGGGGGATAAATGAACCATACAGCGATACTTATAATCTAATTAAGATAAAACATCACATCCTTCCAATTAACTTCACTTCAGATTCAGAAGACCCAAATGTGATCTATACTGAGGACACATCTTTAGCAAGCCCACGCACACAGCAGAAAAAAGATATCCTCTTTCATCATTCAAACAGCAATTCCTTCCCTTCTTTTCCAAGATGACAACAGTGTGTCAAATTCACAAAATTTTAACAATAATTGTACCTTAGATTCATAGAGGGCCATTTATCAAAGCCTCTTGTTTGAAGAAGCTTTTAAAATATAAAAGGTAAATATTAAGGGACTTATGCCTTTATCTCTGACACATAAAGAGCTTAGATGTTGTCACTTCCATCCTTAGAATAAGAAAAAGTTGAATAAACTTAAAATCAATGAGTTTTCTTGGACCATCAGAGAATTGAGGTCACAGGGCAGATAGCCACTCTGAATTCTAGAGAGACAGAAGAATACAAAGAAACACAGCCGAGGTCAGTTTATCCAGAGCAAAAGCCACTAGAGCCATAAATTGGTAGGAACACTTCAATAGTTATTTTGATGAATTGCTGGAGGCTGAGTGTAGACTAGCATGGAAAATGAGAAGTTCCTGGGGGCTGCAGTTTTAGAGAGACCCTCACACTTTCATGGATTATACCTCCAGGAACCTCACCAGGTTCTTACAATGGAGAGCCAAGAAAAATCATCTCATGTATTTGGCAAAGGTGGGGGAAAATAATCATTTAAAGATATGTTCATTGTGTTCTCCATAACAAAGGGCTACTCTCCACTGAAAAGACTTCAGTAGAGCCTTACCTTACACAGGCATAAGAGCAATTACCCAGCCCCAGTCCTCGATAGCCTCCTGTCTCACCCCAAGAGGGCAGAGAGAGGGGGAAAAAAGTTAAACTCTTGTGAAACTCACATCCCAGTAACACAGGTCCACTAAAAACTGAGATTTAATCTTAAGATTATAGAACACTACTCCTAATCCATTCTTAACCACCACATCAACAGAGCTCCAGTAAAACAGTAGATTACAACTCAAAGAGCTGCAAGGTTCACATTCCTTAGGAAGGGGTTCTCTGGGGAAATGCAAAGGTAATAGTGAGGACAAACTCAAGGACACCAGAGAAAGTTGAGGCCATGTCACCTACAGTTACAAACAAACATTAAATACAGCCTGATAGCCAGATTAACATAAAATCTAAAGATCTATGTATCTTATTGCTTACTGTAAGTTATGTCTGGCTTTTAACAACAACAACAAAAATCACAAGGAATGCTAAAAGTAAGTCTGAAGAGATAAAGCAAGCATCAGAACCAGACTCAGATATGACACAGATTTTGGAATTATCAGACCAAGAATTTAAAATAAATTTGATTAACATGTTGAGGGCTCTAATGGAAAAAGTAGACAATATGCAAGGGCAGATAAATAATGTAAGCAGAGAGATGAAAAGTGTAAGAAAGAATCAATATAAATGTTAGAAGAAAAAAAGTGTAACACAAATGAAGAATGCCTTTGACGGACGCTTCAGCAGACTAGGCACAGCTGACGAAAGAATCAGTGAATATGGAGAAACATCAGTAGAAACTTTCCAAAATGAAATGCAGAAGGGAAAAAAAATGGAACAGAACAACCAAGCACTATGGGGCAATCCCAAAAGGTATAACACAGAATAACTGGAATACCAGAAAAAGCAGAGACAACAGAGCAGAAAAAAATATATGAAGTAATTATGGCCAAGAAATTTCAAAATTTAACAAGAGATACCAAATTATACATCCAGAAATTCAGAGAACACCAAGAGACTAAATACCAAAAACTCTACAGTTAAGAATATCATATTCAGGGTTTCCCTGGTGGCGCAGTGGTTGGGAGTCCACCTGCCGATGCAGGGGACACGGGTTTGTGCCCCAGTCTGGGAGGATCCCATATGCCGCGGAGCGGCTGGCCCCGTGAGCCATGGCCGCTGAGCCTGCGCATCCGGAGCCTGTGCTCCGCAACGGGAGAGGCCACAACAGTGAGAGGCCCGCATACCACTGAAGGAAAAAAAAAAAAAAGAGTATCATATTCAAACTCCAGAATAAAACAAAGAGAAAATCTTGAAAGAAGGCAGGGGAGAATAAAAACCTTACCTATAGAGTAAAAAGGATGAGAATTATAGCATAATTTTCTTCAGAAAAAAGAAGAAGAAATTTCTTGCAAGCAAGAAGATAGCGGAATGAAGTATTTTAAATGATGAAAGAAAAAAAATCTAGAATTATATACCCAGCAAAATTATCCTTCAAAAGTGAAGGAGAAATAAAGATTTTCTGAGACAAACAAAAACTAAGAAGAGAGGGATGGTGAACTTCTCTTCTTCCACAGACACACTGAATATACCACTATACACGAGACAATTCCCTCTGAAAGAAGTCCAAAAATAGCTGAGTGGCTCCTATACATTGGGCAGATGAGAAAATACCCACACAGAAATAGGTAGAAAAGGCTGAAACCCACTCTCGCCACCTCCAGCATAACATCATACAACTGGGGGAAAACCCCAACCCCTACCTTCCCCCTGAGTGAATAGTTTGGACCCCACATTTACTGCCCCAACTTTCAAGACTCCTACCTGAAGAATGGGCCCTCCAAAATGCCTAGCTCTGAAAGACAATGAAGCTTGCACCCACAAGACTCACAAGACTATAGCAAACTAATGGGCATGCAAGGACTTGCTATGACTATTCCCTCAGAGTTCAGCTCGGAAGGAGCAGGAAAAATTGCCCATCTCTCAGTCTTTCCCTGGGAAGGTTTGCATCTAGATACTTCAAAAGCTGCTGCTTGAAGGTCAAGATTATAATTTAAGCACACATCTAGGGGCTGGGTGCAATGCTCCCCAGAGACTATGAAACTGATGGACATTTCCACTGCCATCTCTGTGTAGCCCACTCAAAGTTGCCAGACTCTCCCTGGAAGGAGCCTGCACATGCATCTGCACCGTAGCTTTTGCACTGCCAACTGAGGGACGGATCCTCAGATTGCTTGGCTCTAATATCCAACAGGGCTTCCATTCATGAGATACAGGGACTACTGCAAAAAGGAGTTCTTAACCAGCTATTGTCTCAGGACTCAGTGCAAAGGGAGTAGGCAAAAGTGTCTGTCTCCCAGTGTATCCTGAATGGGATCCATCTGCATACTTTGAGAGGCACTGCATCAGGGTCAGACTTCTAATATAGCACACATCTAAGGACTGCTTATCATATAATGATACAGAGGTCAACTCATCAAAAGACTATAACATTAGTAAATATTTATATATCCAACATAGGAGCACCTAAAAATATAAGGCAAATATTAACAAATCTGAAGGGAGAAATAGCAATACAATAATAGTAGAGAAATTCAATGCCCCACTTTGAGCAATGGATAGATCATCCAGACAGAGTATCAGTAAGAAAACAGTGGGCTTAAACTAACATTAGGCCAGATGGACCAAACAGACATATCATAACATTCCATTTAACAGCAATAGAATACACACTCTTCTCAAACACACATGGAATATTCTCCAGGATAGATAATATGTTAGGACACAAAATAAATCTTAAAAAATTAAGAGGGAGAAGTCATATCAAGTATCTTTTGCAATCACAATGGTATGAATCTAGAAATCAATTACAAGAAGAAAACAGGGAAATTTACAAATAAGTGGAAATTAAACAACATCCTAATGAACAACTAATGGGTCAAAGAAGAAATCAAAAGAGAAATCAAAAAACATCTTAAGAGAAATTAAAATGGAAACACAATACATCATGGAATGCAGCAAAAGAAGTGCTAAGAGGGTAGTTTCGGGGGATAAACAACTACACTGAGAAAAAAGGGAGATCTCAAATAAATAACCTAACTTTATACTCAGGGAACTAGAAAAAGAATATAAACTAAGCCTGAAGTCGGGAGAAGAAAGAAATAAGAAATATCACAGTGGGAAAAAATGAAATAGAGACTACAAAGACAATAAAAAAGATCAATGAAACTAAGAACTGATTTTTTGAAACCAAAATAAAATAAACAAAACAGATAAAATTTTAGCTAGACCAAGAAGGAAAAAAAAAAGGACTCAACATTAGAAATGAAAGAGCAGACATTACAATATTACATACCACACAAAGGATCGTAACAGACCACTATGAATATTTATAATCCAACAAATTGGAAACCTAGGAAAAGAACATATATCTTACTTGAAACGTACAACCTACCAAGAATGAGTCATGAAGAAACAGAAAATCTGAATAAATCAATTATTAGTAAGGAGATTAAATCAGTATTCAGAAACCTTCCAACAAAGAAAAGTCTTGGAACAGATGACTTCACCAGTGAATTCTACCAAACATTTAAAGAAAAATTAATACCAATCCTTCTCAAACACTTCCAAAAAATAAAAGAGGAGGGAATACTCCAAACTCACTTTTCAAGGCCAGCATTATTTTGATACCAAAGCGAGACAAGGAAACTACAAGAAAAGAAAATTACAGGCCAATATCATTGATGAACACAGATACAAAAATCCTCAACAAAATACTGTTAAACTAAATTCAGTGGTACATTAAAAGGATTATACACCATGATCAAGTGGGATTTATTCCAGGGGTGTAAAGATGGTTCAACATCTACAAATCAATCAATAGGATACAGTGCATCAATAAATGAAGGATAAAAGTCATATAATCATCTCAAAAGATGCAGAAAAAGCATTTGTCAAAATTCAGTATCTTTTCATGATAAAAACTCTCAACAACCTGGGTACAGAGGGAATGTACCTCAACATAATAAAGGCCATATATGACAGCCCCACACTAACATCACACTTAATGGTGAAAAGCTAAAAGCATTGCCTCTAACATCCAGGGTAAATCAAGTATGCAAACTCTCAGCACTCCTATTCAACACTATACTGGAAGTCCTAGCAGAACAATTAGGCAACTAAAGAAATAAAGGGCGCCCAAATTGCAAATGCAGAAGTAAAATTGTTTCTCTCTGCAGATGACATGATAGATAACCATAAAGACTCCACCAAAAGAAACCCCTGTAGAACTTATAAGTTCAGTAAAGTTGAAGAATACAAAATAAATATTAAAAACTCAGCTGCATTTCTATATACTAACAAAGAACTATAAAAAAGAGAAATTGGAAGGACCTTCAAGATGGCAGAGGAGTAAAACGTGGAGATCACCCTCCTTCCCATCAAAAATACATCTACACGTGGAACAACTCCTACAGAACACCTACTGAATGCTGGCAGAAGACCTCAGACCTCCCAAAAGGCAAGAAATTCCCCACATACCTGAGTAGGGCAAAAGAAAAAAGGAAAAACAGAGACAAAAGAATAGGGACAGGACCTGCACCTCTGGGAGGGAGCTGTCAAGGAGGAAAGGTTTCCACACACTAGAAAGCCCCTTCACTGGTGTAAACAGGGGGTGGGCGGTGGGGGGGGAACTTCGGAGCCACGGAGGAGAGCGCAGCAGCAGGGGTGCGGAGGGCAAAGCGGAGAGATTTCCTCACAGAGGATCAGTGCCGACCAGCACTCACCAGCCAGAGAGGCTTGTCTGCTCACCCGCCGGGGTGGCCGGGGCTGGGAGCTGAGGCTCGGGCTTCGGTCTGAGCGCAGGGAGAGGACTGGGGTTGGCGGCATGAACACAGCCTGAAGGGGGTTAGTGCACCACGGCTGGCCAGGAGGGAGTCTGGGAAAAAGTCTGGAATTGCCTAAGAGTTGAGACCATTGTTTCAGGGTGCACGAGAAGAGGAGATTCAGAACACTGCCTAAATGAGCTTCAGAGATGGGAGTGAGCCGCGGCAATCAGTTTGGACACCAGAGACGGGCATGAAACGCTAAGTCTGCTGCTGTAGCCACGAAGAAGCCTGTGTGCAAACACAGGTCACTATCCACACCTCCCCCTTCCCCGGAGCCTGTGCAGCCCACCACTGCCATGGGTCCCATGGTCCAGGGGCAACTTCCCCGGCAGAACACACGATGTGCCTCAGGCTGTAGCAACATCACGCCGGCCTCTGCCGCTGCAGGCTCACCCCATATTCCGTACCCCTCCCTCCCCCCAGCCTGAGTGAGCCAGAGCCCCCTAATCAGCTGCTCCTTTAACCCCCCTCCTGTCTGGGCAAAGAACATATGCCAGATGGTGACCTACATGCAGAGGTGGGGCCACATCCAAAGCTGAACCCCAGGAGCGGTGAGAACAAAGAAGAGAAAGGGAAATTTCTCCCTGCAGCCTCAGGAGCAGCGGATTAAATCTCCACAATCAACTTGATGTGCCTGCATCTGTGGAATACCTGAATAGACAACAAACCACCCCAAAGTTGAGGCGGTGGCCTTTGGGAGCAACAATAGACTTGGGGACTGCAGAATGGAACTGACTAGTTTCTGATTTTTATGTTTATCTTACTAAAGTTTTTAGTACTTGTTATCATTGGTGGATTTGTTTATTTAGTTTGGTTGCTCTCTTCTTTTTATTTTAATAATTGTTTTTAATTTTTTCTTTTAATAATTTCATTTTACTTTATTATATTTTATTTTCCTTCTTTCTTTTTATTTCTCCATTTTCTTCCAAGCCATGTGGCTGACAGCGTCTTGGTGCTCCGGCCGGGTGTCAGGCCTGTGCCTCTGAGGTGGGAGAGCCGACTTCAGGACACTGGACCACCAGAGACCTCCCAGCCCCACCTAATATAAATCAGTGAGAGCTCTCCCAGAGATCTCCGTCTCAGCACTAAGACCCAGCTCCACTCAATGACCAGCAAGCTCCAGTACAGGACACTCTATGCCAAACAACTAGAACACAGGAACACAACACCACCATTAGCAGAGAGGCTGCCTAAAATCATAATAAGTTCATAGACACAACAAAACACACCACCAGACTTGATCCTGCCCACCAGAAAGACAAGATCCAGCCTCTTCCACCAGAACACAGGTACCAGTCTGCTCCACCAGGAAGCCTACACAACTCACTGAACCAACCTTAGCCACTGGGGACAGACACCAAAAACAATGGGAACTACAAACCTGCAGCCTGTGAAAAGCAGACCCCAAACACAGTAAGGTAAGCAAAATGAGAAGACAGAGAAACACACAGCAGATGAAGGAACAAGGTTAAAAACCCACCAGACCTAACAAATGAAGAGGAAATAGGCAGTCTACCTCAAAAAGAATTCAGAGTAATGACATTTTAAAGATGATCCAAAATCTTGGATAAGAATGGAGAAAATACAAGAAACGTTTAACAAGGACCTAGAAGAACTAAGGGGCAAACAAACAATGGTGAACAACACAATAAATGAAATTTAAAAATCTCTAAAAGGAATCAATAGCAGAATAACTGAGGCAGAAGAACGGATAAATGACCGGGAAGATAAAATAGTGGCAATAACTACTGCAGAGCAGAATAAAGAAAAAAGAATGAAAAGAATTGACGACAGTCTCAGAGACCTCTAGGACAACATTAAATGCACCAACATTCGAACTATAGGGGTCCCAGAAGAAGAAGAGAAAAAGAAAGGGACTGAGAAAATATTTGAAGAGATTACAGTTGAAAACTTACCTAATATAGAAGAGGAAATAGTCAATCAAGTACAGGAAGCACACAGAGTCCCATAAAGGAAAAATCCAAGGAGAAACATGCCAAGACACATATTAATCGAACTATCAGAGATAAAATACAAAGAAAAAATATTAAAAGCAGCAAGGGAAAAGCAACAAATAACATACAAGGGAATCCCCATAAGGTTAACAGCTGATCTTTCAGCAGAAACTCTGCAAGCCAGAAGGGAGTGGCAGGACATATTGAAAGTGTTGAAGGAGAAAAACCTGCAACCAAGATTACTCTACCCAGCAAGGATCTCATTCAGATTCGACAGAGAAATTAAAACCTTTACAGACAAGCAAAAGCTGAGAGAGTTTAGCACCACCAAACCAGCTTTACGACAACTGCTAAAGGAACTTCTCTAGGCAAGAAACACAAAAGAAGGAAAGGACCTACAATAACGAACCCAAAACAATTAAGAAAATGGGAATAGGTACACACATATCGATAATTACCTTAAATGTAAATGGACTAAATGCTCCCACCAAAAGACACAGATTGGCTGAATGGATACAAAAACAAGACCCATATATTTGCTGTCTACAAGAGACCCACTTCAGACCTAGAGACACATACAGACTGAAAGTAAGGGGATGGAAAAAGGTATTTCATGCAAATGGAAACCAAAAGAAAGCTGGAGTAGCAATTCTCATATCAGACAAAATAGACTTTAAACCAAAGACTATTAGAAGAGACAAAGAAGGACACTACATAATGATCAAGGGATCGATCCAAGAGGAAGATATAACAATTGTAAATATTTATGCACCCAACATAGGAGCACCTCAATACATAAGGCAAATACTAACAGCCATAAAAGGGGAAATCGACAGTAACACAATCATAGTAGGGGACTTTAACACCCCACTTTCACCATGGATACATCATCCAAAATGAAAATAAATAAGGAAACACAAGCTTTAAATGATACATTAAACAAGATGGACTTAATTGATATTTATAGGACATTCCATCCAAAAACAACAGAATACACTTTCTTCTCAAGTGTTCATGGAACATTCTCAAGGACAGATCATGTCTTGGGTCACAAATCAAGCCTTGGTAAATTTAATAAAATTGAAATCGTATCAAATATCTTTTCTGACCACAACGTTATGGGACTAGATATCAATCACAGGAAAAAAATGTAAAAAATACAAATACATGGAGGCTAAATACTACTACTAAATGACCAAGAGATCACTGGAGAAATCAAAGAGGAAATTAAAAAAATACCTAGAAACAAATGACAATGAAAACACAATGACCCAAAACCTATGTGATGCAGCAAAAGCATTTCTAAGAGGGAAGTTTATAGCAATACTTCAAGAAACAAGAAATATCTCAAATAAACAACCTAAACTTACACCTAAATCAATTAGAGAAAGAAGAAGAACAACAACAAAAATCCAAAGGTAGTAGAAGGAAAGAAATCATAAAGATCAGATCAGAAACAGATGAAGGAAACAATAGCAAAGATCAATAAAACTAAAAGCTGGTTCTTTGAGAAGATAAACAAAATTGATAAACCATTAGCCAGACTCAACAAGAAAAAAGGGAGAAGACTCAAATCAATAGAATTAGAAATGAAAAAGGAGAAGTAACAACTGACACTGCAGAAATACAAAGGATCATGAGATTACTACAAGCAGCTATATGCCAATAAAATGGACAACCTGGAAGAAATGCACAAATTCTTAGAAAAGCACTACCTTCTGAGACTGAACCAGGAAGAAATAGAAAAAATAAACAGACCAATCACAAGACTGAAATTGAAACTCTGATTTAAAATCTTCCAACAAACAAAAGACCAGGACCAGATGGCTTCACAGGTGAACTATATCAAATAATTAGAGAAGAGCTAACACCTATCCTTCCCAAACCCTCCAAAGTACAGCAGAGGGAGGAACACTCCCAAATTCATTCTACGAGGCCACCTGATCACCCTGATACCAAAACCAGACAAAGACGTCACACAAAAAGAAAACTATAGGCCAATATCACTGATGAACGTAGATGCAAAAATCCTCAACAAAATACTAGCAAACAGAATCCAAGAGCACATTAAAAGGATAATATACCATGATCAAGTGGGGTTTATTGCAGGAATGTAAGGATTCTTCAATATACGCAAAGCAATAAATATGATACACCATATTAAGAAACTGAAGGATAAAATCCATATGATCATCTCAACAGATGCAGAAAAAGCTTTTGACAAAATTCAACACCCATTTATGATAAAAGCCCTCCAGAAAGTAGGCATAGAGGGAACTTACCTCAACATAATAGAGGCCATATAGGACAAACCCACAGCCAAGATTGTTCTCAATGGTGACAGACCGAAACCATTTCCCCTAAGATCAGGAACAAGACAAGGTTGCCCACTTTCACCGCTATTATTGAATATATAGTTTTTGAAGGTTTAGCCTCAGCAATCAGAGAAGAAAAAGAAATAAAAGGAATCCAAATTGAAAAAGAAGGAAAACTGTCACTGTTTCCAGATGACATGATACTACACAGAGAATCCTAAAGATGCTATCAGAAAACTACTATAGCTGATCAATGAATTTGGTAAAGCAGCAGTATACAAAATTAATGCACAGATATCTGTTGCATTCCTATACAATAATGATGAAAAACCTGACAGAGAAATGAAGGAATCACTCCCATTTACCACTGCAACAAAAAGAATAAAATACCTAGAAATAAACCTACCTAAGGAGACAAAAGACCTGTATGCAGAAAACCATAAGACACTGATAAAAGAAATTAAAGATGATACAGATGGAGAGAGTTACCATGTTCTTGGACTGGAAGAATCAACACTGTGAAAATGACTATACTACCCAAAGCAATCTACAGATTCAATGCAATCCCTATCAAACTACCACTGGCATTTTTCTCAGAACTAGAACAAAAAATTTCACAATTTGTATGGAAACACAAAAGACCCTGAATAGCCAAAGCAATCTTAAGAAAGAAAAATGGAGCTGGAGGAATCAGGCTCCAGGACTTCAGACTATACTACAAAGCTACAGTAATCAAGACAGTATGGTACTGGCACAAAAACAGAAATATAGATCAATGGAATAGGATAGAAAACCCAGAGATAAACCCACACACATATCATCACCTTATCTTTGATAAAGGAGGCAAGAAGATACAATGGAGAAAACACAGCCTCTTCAATAAGTGGTGCTGGGAAAACTGGACAGCACCAAAGCTACATGTAAAAGAATGAAATAGAACACTCCCTAACACCATACACAAAAATAAACTCAAAATGGATTAAAGACCTAAGTGTAAGTCCAGACACTATAAAACTCTTAGAGGAAAACATAGGCAGAACACTCTATGACATAAATCACAGCAAGATCCTTTTTGACCCACCTCCTAGAGAGATGGAATTAAAAACAAAAATAAACAAATGGGACCTAATGAAACTTAAAAGCTTTTTGCACAGCAAAGGAAACCATAAACAAGATGAAAAGACAACTCTCAGAATGGGAGAAAATATTTGCAAATGAAGCAACTGACAAAGGCTTAATCTCCAAAATATACAAGCAGCTCATGCAGCTCAATATCAAAAAAAAAACCAACCTAATCCAAAAATGGGCAGAATACCTAAACAGAAATTTCTCCTAAGAAGATATACATATTGCCAACAAACACATGAAAGGATGCTCAACATCACTAATCACTAGAGAAACGCAAATCAAAACTACAATGAGGTATCACCTCACACCAGTCAGAATGGCCATCATCAAAAAATCTACAAACAATAAATGCTGGAGAGGGTGTGGAGAAAAGGGAACACTCTTGCACTGTTGGTAGGAATGTAAATTGATACAGCCACTATGGAGAACAGTATGGAGGTTCCTTAAAAAGCTAAGAATAGAACTACCATACAACCCAGCAATCCCACTACTGGGCATATACCCTGAGAAAACCATAATTCAAAAAGAGTCGGGCTTCCGTGGTGGCACAGTGGTTGAGAGTTTGCCTGCCGATGCAGGGGACACGGGTTCGTGCCCCGGTCCGGGAAGATCCCATATGCCGCGGAGCAGCTCGGCCCGTGAGCCATGGCTGCTGAGCCTGCACATTTGGAGCCTGTGCTCCACAACGGGAGAGGCCACAACAGTGAGAGGCCCGCATACCACCAAAAAAAAAAAAAGTCATGTACCACAATGTTCACTGCAGCTCTGTTCACAATAGCCAGGACATGGAAGCAACCTAAGTGTCGACAGATGAATGGATAAAGAAGCTGTGGCACATATATATGATGGAATATTACTCAGCCATAAAAAGAAATGAAATTGAATTATTTGTAGTGAGGTGAATGGACCCAGAGTCTGTCATCCAGAGGGAAGTAAGTCAGAAAAATAAAAACAAATACCGTATGGTAACACATATATATATGGAATCTAAAAAAAAAAAATGGTTCTGAGGAACCTAGGGGCAGGACAGGAATAAAGACGCAGATGTAGAGAATGGACTTGAGGACACAGGGAGGGTGAAGGGTAAGCTGGAACAAAGTGAGAGAGTGGCACTGACATATATATTCTACCAAATATAAAATAGCTAGTGGGAAGCAGCCACATAGCACAGGGAGATCAGCTCGGTGCTTTGTGACCTCCTAGAGGGGTGGGATAGGGAGGGTGGTAGAGAGTCGCAAGAGGGAGAGGACATGGGGATATAAGTATACAAATAGATGATTCACTTTGTTATACAGCAGAAACACGACATTGTAAAGCAATTATACTCCAACAAAGATGTTTAAAAATTTAATAAAAACAAAGAGAAATTAAGAAAACAATCCCATTTACAAGAGCAACAAAAAGAATAAAATACTTAGGAATAAGTTTAACCAAAGAGATGAACTGTACACTGAAAACTATATAACATTGATGAAAGAAACTGAAGAACACAAATAAATGAAAAGATATTCCATGTTCATGGGTAGGAAAAATTAATATTGGTAAAATGTCTATACTACTGGAAGCAGCATACAAATTCAAAGCAATCCCTATCAAAATTCCAATTGCATTTGTTGCAGAAATTTTTAAAAATCCTAAAATTTTTATGGGACCACAAAGACCCTGCATAGCCAAAGCAATCCTGAGACAAAAGGACAAAAATGGAGGCATCATAGTTCCTGACCTCCAACTATATCACAATAAAATAGTAAATATTAGCAAAAATAAAATAAAAAAACACAACAAGAGACACATAGATTAATGGAACTGAATAAAGAGCCCCATGATAAACCTATGCATGTATGGTCAGTTAAGTTTTGACAAAGGAGCCAAGAACATACAATGGGTAGAGTATATTCTCCTTAATAAATGATAACTGGGAAAACTGGACTGACACATGCAAAAAATTAATCTGGACACTTATCTTACACCATTCACAAAAATCAGTTCAAAATGTATTAAAGACCTGAACGTAAGATCTGAAATTATAAAACTCATAAAAGAAAACGGAGTAAACTCCTTGATATCTTTGGCAGTGATATGGTGGATCTGACACCAAAAGCAAAGGCAACAAAAGCAAAACTAAACAAGCAGGACTACATCAAACTGAAAAGCTATGTACATCAAAGGAAACCATCAACAAAATGAAAAGGCAACCTATAGAATGGGAAAAAATATTTGCCAACCACATATCTGATAAGGGGTTAATAACTAAAATATATAGAGAACTCCATATAACTCAATAGCAAAAAACCACAAATAATCCAATTTTTTAAATGGGCAAATGACCTGAATAGACATTTTTCAAAAGAAATGTACAAATGGCTAACAGGTACATGAAAAAGTGCTTAACATCACTAATCATCAGGTAAATGGAAATGAAAAACACAATGAGATATCATCTTACATCTCTTAGAACAGGTATCATCAAAAAGACAAGAAAAAAACAAGTGTCGGCAAAGATGTGGAGAAAAGCGAACAAATTTGCACTGTTGATTGGAAAATAAATAGGTGCAGCCACTATGGGAAACATTATGGAGATTCCTTTAAAAATTAGAAATAGAACTACCATATGATCTAGCAATTCCACTTCTGGGTATATATCTAGAGGAAATGAGAACAAGATCTTGAAGAGATATCTATACTCCCATGTTCACTGCAGCATTATTCACAATAGCCAAGATATTGAAACAACCTAAGTGTTCATCAACAGATGAATGAAGATGTGTTTTTTATATATACAACATATATATATTATGTATATATATGTATATATACAAAAAATATATATATAATGGAAAATTATTCAGCCATGAGAAGGAAGGAAATCCTGCCACTGCAACAACACATATGCACCTTGAGGGCATTGAGTGAAATAAGTCAGACAGAGACAAATACTATAGATGTGTGGCCAAGATGGCAGAGTAGGAAGACCCTGAGCTCACCTACTCCCACAGGCATGCCAAAATCACAACTATTTACAGAGCAACTGTCAATGAGAATAACCTAAAAACTAGGAGAAAAGATCCTCAAAATATAAAGAAGGAATTATGATGAGACAGGTAGGAGGGGAAAGAGATGCTGTACAGTCAAGACCCATACCCCCAGGTAGGTGACCCACAAATGGAAGGATAATTACAATTGAAAGAGCTCTCCCCTAGAAGCGAGGGATCCAAGCCCCACACTAGGCTTCCCAGTCCAGGGGTCCTGCACTGGGAAGACAAGTCCCCGGAACATTTGGCTTTGAAGGTCAGCGGAGGTTACTTTTGGGAGAGCCAGAGGGCTGTAGAAAACAGGGACTCCAACCTTAAAGGGCACACACAAAAGCTTATTGGGTTGGCCAAAAAGTGCGTTCGGATTTTTCTGTACGATGTTACGAGAAAACCCAAATGAACCTTTTGGCCAACCCAATACATGCTCCAAGACCAAGCACAGAAGCAGTAATTTGAAAAGAGCTCGGGTCAGACTCACTCGCTGATCTTGGGGAGCCTCCCAGAGAGTCAGGAGGCCACTAGGACTTACCCCCGGGACACAGATGCTGGCAGCAGCCACTTTTAAAAGCTCATTCTACTGTGAAGACGCTGGTGTTGATAAGGGCTATTTTGGAATTCTCCTTTTAGGCTTATTACCACCAGGACCCAACACTGCCCACCAGCCAGTGAGCACCAGTCCTGGGACCCCCAGGCCAAGCAGCTAGCCAGGCGGGGACACAGCCCCACCTACCAGCAGGCTGGCTGCCAGAAGACCCCATGAACCCCCGGCAACCCTGGGACCAGGCCCTATCACCAGAGGACCCAGCACACAGCCCCACCAACCAGCAGGCCAACCCTCACTCCAGGATCCCCACGTCTCTCAGCCAGAGACTCAAGGACCCAGCTCCACCCTCCAGCAGGCTGGCATTAGCCCCAGGACTCAGCCTACCAACCAGTGGGCCAGCACCAGCCTTGGGACACCACTGAGCACCGGCCCCAGCCACCAGTGGGCCAACAGCAGCTCTGGGACACACCAGACCCCACAGCCAGCCATGTCAGGAATTGGTCCCATGAACCAACAGGCCAACACCAGCCCTGGGACCCTCCCCAGGCTATGATCCCATGAATGAGCAGGCTAACCCTAGCTCCAGAATCCCTGGCCCTGGAGCCAACAACCTTAAGACCCAACTTTGCTCACCAGTGGGCCAGCACTAGCCCCAGGACCACCCAGGGCTCTTCAGCCAGGTGCCTCATGACCTGGCACTGCCCCCCAGTGAGCCAGCAGAAGGACCAGGACTCCCCAGGTCATGCAGCCAGCTGTGCCAGGACCCAGCCCCACCCAACAGTGGCCAGCAGCCTCCACACTAGGCAGGGCCTGGCAATTAACCAGAGCAGGGGCCAGCCACACTTATAGTGTGCCCACTGTAGTTAGCCCACCGCAACAGAAGGGCCCACAGCCCACTTAAAGGGCACCCCCAGAGCATGTAGTTTTGGTGAACAGAGAGGAGTGCACTTCTGGGCCCCACAGGACATCTCCTACATAAGGCCACTTCTCCAAGACAGGAAAACATAACCAACCTACCAAATACATAGAAATAAAAACAGAGAATTAGGCAAAATGAGGTGACAGAGGAATATGTTCCAAACACAGGAACAAGACAAAACCCAAGAAGACAAACTAAGTGAATTGGAGCTAAGCAATCAACCCAACAATGAGTTCAAGGTAATGATCATAAAGATGCCCAATGTACTAGGGAGACTAACAGATGAACATAGTCAAAGTTAGAAGTTTCTAACAGAGAGTTAGAAACTACAAAGAAGAATGAAACAGAGCTGAAGAATACAATAAAAGACATTAAATATACACTATAAGGAATTAACAGTAGATTAAATGATACAGAGGAATGGGTCAGCAAACTGGAAGACAAAGTAGTGGAAATCACTCAAGCTGAAAAGAAAAAGGAAAGATTTTTTTTTTTTGTGGTACACGGGTCTCTCACTGTTGTGGCCTCTCTAGTTGCAGAGCACAGGCTCCGGACGCGCAGGCTCAGCGGCCATGGCTCACGGGCCCAGCCGCTCCGCGGCATGTGGGATCCTCCCGGACCGGGGCACGAACCCGCATCCCCTGCATCGGCAGGCAGACTCTCAACCACTGCGCCACCAGGGAAGCCCCGGGAAAAGAAAAAGGAAAGAATTTTTTAAAATAAGGATAGTTTAACAGACAACACCAAGCATACTAACAGTCACATTACAGGGGTCCAGAAGGAGACAAAAGAGAGAAATGGGCAAAGAACATATCTGAAGACATAATGGCTGAAAACTTCCCTAACCTAAGGGGGAAAAAAACCAAACATCCAGGTCTAGGAATCAGAGTCCCAAACAAGATCTTCCCAAAGAGGACCACACCAAAACACACTGTAGTTAAAATGGCAAAAATTGAAGAGAGAATATTAAGAGCAAAAAGGGAAAGCAACTAGTTACATACAAGGCAACTCCCATAAGGCCATCAAGGTAACTCTTCAGCAGATTCTGCAGTCCAGAAGCAAATGGCATGATATATTAAAAGTGATAAAAGGGAAAAACCTACAACCAAGAATACTCTACCTGGCAAGGCTACATTCATATTTGAAGGAGATATCACAAGTTTCATAGACAAGCAAAAGCTAAAAGAGCTCAGCACCACAAAACTAGGTTTACAGAATTCTTAAAAGTGCTCCTCTAAGCAGAAAGGAAAAGGCTACCACCAGAAATATGAAAATTATGAAAAGAAAAATCTCATTGGTAAAGGCAAATATACAGTAAAGGTAGTAGATCAACCACGTATAAAGCTAGCAGGAAGGTTAAGAGACAAAAGTAATAAAATCATCTATAGCCACAGTAAGTAAAGGCTACCCCCCAAAAAAGGTGTGGAATACGACGTCAAAACATTAAACTTGCAGGGAGAGTAAAAAAGTTAAAAATGCATTAAAACTTAGGAGATCAGCAACTTAAAACAATCATATATATCTAGATAGATAGAGAGACAGACAGACATAGATTGCCATATATAAACCTCATGGTAACCACAAAGCAAAAATCTACAGCTGACATACACACAAAAAGATAAAGGAATCCAAACATAACACTAAAGAAAGTCATCAAATCAAAAGGGAATAAAATAAGAAGGAACAAAAAAGAACTACAAAAACAACCCAAAAACAATTAACAAAATGGCAATAAGAACATACCTGTTAATAATTACTTTAAATGCAAATGGACTAAATACTCCCATCAAAAGACATAGAGTAGCTGAATAGATACAAAAGCAAGACCCATCTATATGCCGCCTACAAGAGACTCACTTTAGATGTAAAGAAACACAAAGACTTAAAGTGAGGGGATGAAAAAGGGTATTCCATGCTAATGAAAACAAAAAGAAGGCTGCGGTAACAAAATTATATCAGACAAAATAGACATTAAAACAAAGACTGTAACAAGAGACAAAGAAGGACATTACATGATGATAAAGGGATCAATCCACAAGATGATATAACAATCGTAAATATATATGCACCCACCATAGGACCACCTAAATGCATAAAGCAAATATTAACAGATATATGGCCAACAGGTACCTGAAATGATGCTCAACATCACTCACTATCAGGGAAATGCAAATCAAAACCACAGTGAGATATCACATCACACCTGTCAGAATGGCTATTATGAAAAAGACAACAAATAACAAAAATTGGCAAGGATATGGAGAAAAGGGAACCCTCATGCAATGTTGGTGAGAATATAAATTGGTGCAGTCACTATGGAAAACAGCGTGGAGGTTCTTCAAAAAATTAAAAATAGAACTACCATATAATCCAAGAATTCCACGCCTGAGTATTTATCTGAAGAAAATGAAAAACTAATTCGAAAAGATATATGCACCACTATGCTTATCTCAGCACTGTTTACAATAGTCAAGATATGGAAGCAACCTAAGTGCCCATCAATAGATGAATGGATAAAGATGTGAGATACACACACACACACACACACACACACACACACACGAATATTACTCAGCTATAACTCTTGCCATTTGTGGCAACGTGGATGGACCTAGAGGGTATTATGCTCAGTGAAATAAGTCAGACAAAGACAAATAATGTATGATTTCACTCATATGTGGAATCTAAAAAACAAAACAAATGAACAAACAGAACTAAACAGAAGTAGAGTCATATATATAGAGAAAAAACAAGTGGTTGCCAGAGGACGGGGGTTAGGGGAAGAGAGAAGTGGGTGAGGGAGATTAAGCAGTACAAACTTCCAGTTACAAAATAAATGAGTCCCGGGTATGAAACGTACAGCGTGCGGAATATAGTCAATAATTATGTAATATCTTTGTATGGTGATAGATGGTAACTAGACTTATCATGGTGATCATTTTGTAATGTGTAGAAATATCAAATCATTATGTTGTATTCCAGGAACTAACATAGTATTGTAGGTCAATTACACTTCAAAAACAAACAAAAAAACAAGCTCATAGTAAAAAAGGTCAGATTTGTGGTTATCAGAGGTGGGGAGTGGGGGGGGGATTGGATGAAGGGGGTCAAAAGGTACAAACTTTCAGTTATAAGATAAATAAGTACTAGGGATGTAATGTAGAACATGATAAATATAATTAACACTGCTATATGTTATATATTAAAGTTGTTTAGAGAGTAATTCTCATCACAAGAAAAAAAATTTTATATTTCTTTAATTTTGTATCTATGTGAGATGGTGGGTATTCCCTAAACTTAATGTGATAATCATGTAGTAATGTTTGCAAGTCAAATAATTATACTGTACACCTTAAACTTACACAGTGCTGTATTTCAATTCTCAATAAAACTGAAAGAAGAAAAAGACAAATACTCTATGATATCACTTACATGTGGAATCTTAAGAAGCCAAACTGATAGAATGAGACTAGAATGATGATTTCCAGGGACTGGGATGTGGGAGAATGGGGAGATGTGGATAAAGGGTACAAACTTTGTATTATAGTATGAATAAGATATTAGGATATAATACATAACATGGTGACTATAGTTGATAACACTATACTGTATGAGTAAATTCGATAAGAGCGTATAACTTAAATGTTCTTCCAAAAAAGGGGGAGGGGTAAATATGAGGTGATAGATGTGTTAATTAACTTAATGGGGAAATCCTTTCACAGTGTATATGTATACATATCAAATGATAACGTTGTACACTTTAAATATCTTACAGTTTTATTTGTCCATTATCCCTTAATAAAGCTGAAAATAAAGTCTAACATTAGAAGAAAAATGCTGACAGAATTTATCATCAGAAATTCTTCAGAGAGAAGCAAAATGATATAGGTCAGAGGCTCAGATCTACATTTAAAAAGTAAGACATCAAAGAAGGAATGAATTTAGATGAAACAAAATCTTTTACTTTTCATATTATTAATTGAAAAAAACAGATGTTTGTTCAAAATAATAATAGTAACAACATACTGTGTGATTATAACATATGGATAAGTGAAATAAATGATAACAGTTTTATAAGGGACAGGAAGGAAGAACTGGGAATACTGTGTTATAAAGTACCTGCCCTACCTGAGAAGCAATTTGGTTATTTAAAAAGTAGATGTAGATTAATTGTGAATATGTATTGCAATCTCTACGGCAACTGCTAAAAATTTTTAAAAGAAGTATAATTGATATATGAAAAGAGGGAAAAAATGGAGCTATGTAAAATGTTCATTAAACCCAGAGAAAGCAGGAGAAGTGGGGAAGGAAAAAAGAAATAAAAAGTGCAGCAAACAAAAAATAGTTCCAATATGATACATATTACTCTAACTATATCAATAATCACTTGAAATCTGAATGTTCCAAACACTACAATTAGAAGTCAGAGATTATCAGAGATGATACAAACAAGACCCAACTATAATTTTGTCTACAAGAAATCCACTTTAAATATAAAGACATAGATAGGCTGAAAGTTAAGGGTACGATTAGTATACTAATCATACTAGTCATGCTAATGCTAGTAATAATTGAAAGAAAGCTGAAATAGCCATATTAATTTCAGACAAAGCAGACTTCAGAACAAAGAAAAGTATCAGAAACAAAGAAATGAAAGAATATCTAACTAAATGGAGAGATATTCGATGTTAATAGACTGGAAACTCAATATTGTTAAGATGTTAATTTTCCCAAATTGATCTACAGATTCAGTGAAATTCCAGTGAAAATCAGAGCAAACTATTTTGTAGATATGAACAACCTGATTCTAAAATTTACATGGAAAAGCAAAAGACATAGAATAGCAAAATATTACTGAAGAAGCAGCAGCAGCACAAAATTTGAGGACTGACACTACTCAACTTCAAGGCTTACTATAAAGCTGTATCAGTCAAGACAGCATAGTACTGTCAAAAGAATAGACACGTAAATCAATGGAGTAGAACAAAAAGCCCAGAAATAGACCAACACAGATAGGTAAACTGAACTTTAGCAAAGAAGCAAAGACAATTCAATGGAGAAAGAATTGTTTTTTCAACAAATGGTTCTGGAACAACTGGACTTTCAAATGCAAAAAAATTAATCTAGACACAGACCTTAACCTTTCACAAAAATTAACTCAATGGATCATAGACCTAATGTAAAACAAACTATAAAACTTCCAGAAGAAAACATGGGAGAAAATCTAATTGACCACAGATTTGAGCTTATAGATACATCAAAAGCATGATCCTTAAAAGAAAAAAATAAGTTGGATCTCAATAAAATTAAAATATCCAGTCTGTGAAAGAGAATGAAAAAACAAGCCACATATTAGGGGGAAATATTTGCAAATATATCTGATATAGGAGTTATATACAAAAGATACAAAGAACTCTTAAAACTTAGCAATAAGGAAATAAACAACCAAAATTTAAAATGGGCAAAAGATCTGAATAGACATCTCATTAAAGAAGATATACAGATGGCAAATAAGCATATGAAATATGTTGAACAGCACATATTATTAGGGAATTGCAAATTAATACAATGTGATACTACTACATATTTATTAGAAAGGTTAAAATTCAAAACATTGCCAACATCCAATGCTGGTGAGGATGTAGACCAACAGAATGGTCACCCATGGCTGGTGGGAGTGAAAAATGATACAGCCACTTAGGGAGATAGTTTGGCAGTTTTTCACAAAGCTAAACATAATCTTACCATAGTATATGGCCATTTCACTCCTAGGTATTCACCTAACTGATTTGAACACTTATGTCTACAAAACAACCAGCTGCAAATGTTTATAGCAGCTTTATTCACATCTGCCAAACTCTGGAAGCTACCAAAATGCCCTTCAACAGGTGAATGGATAAAGTGTGATAGCAAACAATAGAATATTATTCAGTAATAAAATAAAATGAGCACCAATATTCATAACGATATTATTCACAATACCCAAGAAGGTGGAAACAACCCAAATACCCACCAACAGATGAGTGGACAAACAAAATGGGATACATACATACAATGGGACGTTATTCAGCCTTAAAAAGACATGAAATTCTGACACATGCTACAACATGGATGATCCTTGGAAACATTAAGCTAAGTGAAAAAAGCCAGACATAAAAGGACAAGTACTGTGTGATTTCATTTACATGAGTTTCCTAGAATAGGCAAATTCATAGAGACAGAAAGTAGAATAGAGGTTACTAGGGGCTTGAGAGGAGAATGGGGAGCTACTGAGTAATGGGCACAGAATTTAAGTTGCAGATGGTGAAACAGACAGCGGTGGTGATTGCACAATAACGTGAATGTGTTTAAAGCCACTAACTTGTGTACTTTAAAATGATGAAAATGATAAATTTGATGTTATGGATGCTTTACCACAATATGGATGACACAGTAAATATGCAATAAACATGTACTGAAAGAGGGAAAAAATGAAATGAGCTATCAAGCCACCAAAAGACATGGATACATCTAAAATGCATATGGCTAAGTGAAAGAAGGCATTTGGTGACGTGACCCTTTACCTCTGTGGCTTTCCTCCCCAATACCCATTATACAAGTCTATCTGTGAGACAAACATCAGATAAATTACAATCGAGGGGCATCCTGCAAAACATTTGACCATAATCCCTCAGAACTATCAAGGTAATAAAAAACAAGGAAAATCAGAAAAACTGCCACAGCTAAGAGGAGCCTAAGGAGAGACGACAACTACGTGTAACGTGGTAACCTGGATGGGATTCTGGAACAGAAAAAGAAAATTAGGTAAAAACTAAGGAAATATGAATAAACTATGGTCTTTTGTTAATAATATCATATCAGTATTGGTTCATTAGCTGTAACAAATGTATGAAAGTCATGCAAGATGTCGAAAATAGAGGAAATTGGCGGTGACAGGGAAGCCACTGTACTACTCTCTTCTCGATTATTCTGTAAATCTAAAACTCCTAAAAGTATTTTTTTTTTTTTTTTTTTTGCGGTACGCGGGCCTCTCACATTGCGGAGCACAGGCTCCGGACGCGCAGGCTCAGAGGCCATGGCTCACAGGCCCAGCCGCTCCACGGCATGTGGGATCCTCCCGGACCGGGGCACGAACCTGTGTCCCCTGCATCGGCAGGCGGACTCTCAACCACTGCGCCACCAGGGAAGCCCCTAACACTCGTTCTTATACATGGAAGAATCCCCAGCCAGAGAAGACCGATAAAAATTAACATGTAACCAAATTCTTTCCTTCTCTGCGGTCACACCTTCTGAGAGTCAGTTAAAATAAGCAAAGAGAACCCAGAGAGCAAGTGTAAAAGCTGTTTGCTAAAATCCACAAAATAGGCAATGATTGGAATAGAAGTCAATAGCCAACAACTTGTCTTTCTGCCACAGGATACAAGAAAAAAGGTGTGTGGAACTAGTTTATACAGCAGGGTAATCTATCTCTGATAGTAAGTCCCCAGATTGCAGGAATCAGACACCTCATTGCCTCAAGCCTTGTTACCACAAAGCATGAGGTCATGCCCAGCACTGCTGTGACTACATAAACAGATGAGAGCCCGCCACGTTTTTTTATTATAGGTGATCTGCTTTTTATTTGCTTAAGATGCTTGAGATTTCCAGGAAGCCAAGGGCTGACCGGACCCGTGCTTGAGCAGTGGAATGATGGGGGAAACATCATCTGTCAGCTATGCCATCTTTTGCCCCTGGGAGTTCCAGCAAAGAGTCCAGAGAGGAGTGCCAGCACCGGAGCTGCCTTTGAGATCAACCT
Organism: Delphinus delphis; assembly: GCF_949987515.2. Lineage (NCBI taxonomy): Eukaryota > Metazoa > Chordata > Mammalia > Artiodactyla > Delphinidae > Delphinus > Delphinus delphis. The sequence goes on along the minus strand of NC_082698.1, from coordinate 72,435,772 downwards.
CACGCTGCTCACTTAAGTTCTAACTGTGGATTCCCAACTGCTGGTTGAGGATTTCTGTGTGAGACAGAGCCACAGCTTGTATATCATGAGGAGGACAATAAATCTATAATCCTTGAACAACGGGAAACATGGGTTGCTATCATCGAATCCCAGTGTGAAGAGGAAAATGAAATTGAGACTCCTAGGAGGCTCCCGCAGATCTGGATTCACATTTCCATCAGAGGGGAACCGGATGCTCTCCCTGCCGTGTTCCTCCTCTTACAGCGCTGTGTCAGGGGTTTTTACTCCACTACCCACTGAGGCAGGGAGAGTTACCGTTTCCCATCTTGTTCCTTGCCAAGGGAGGACGAGACACCCAACTAATGAGCACGTGGGACCTACGGAGGCATTTTCCTGGCACCTTGTTTTATTTCTTGATTTTGCTGCTGCTTTTTTTATTTTTACCAGGGTGGACAGGTGGAAGAGGTAATGTGGACCTTCTTCTGCCTGCTCTGTGCTGTCACCTCACAGATCAGTCACAGGTCAGTGGCCCTCCTCTCTTGTTCCAGGCAAAAGGCCCACCTGTGTGTGGCTTCTCTTCTAGACACAAGGCTGAAGGCTGTTCCCTGGGGCTTCTGAATCTGTTAGCGGCACCATACGTGAGGGCTATGATCCTCCAGTTTTAGGTGAGTGAATTCAAGGTCTATTTTTGCTCCAATTTCCCCACCAGTGAGTCACAAGCAGATGTGAATAGGACGCCCCCATTTTGATCTCAGCCTTGGCCTCTCTCTCAGTTCTGCTTTCCCAGGGAGCCCTGTATTTGGGGGACCGTTGGATCACCATTCATGAAACTGATGTACTAATTCTCACTGACTCCTTGGGTCTGTTCCCTACAAGTTAGAGCACAATGGGAGGACTGATGGGTTGGAACCCCTACCTTTAAACATAGGTAAGTAAATAAAATAAGAAGTTCAAAACAGTCCTATTACATATTGCTGTATACCCCAAATTCCAAAATATAATCAATTATATAGAAACAGTACCAGCTCAAGGCACTTTTTTCCATCCCTTTTTCTTACCCCAAAATTTGAACCATATCCTGTGTCACTCATCTACTTCAGCGGAAGTAGAAAAATGACAGGAGAATCGTGAGATGTATGACCTGGGTTTTCTGGATGTCAGTTCTAACGTTTGGTGAAAACCCAGTTAGGAGGTGACGTCTGTCTCCAGCAGCAGCGGTTCATCCCCCGTGCTCTCTTGGAGGCAACGCATCATCCCTCCATCACTGAGCTGGACCTTTTCACATCACAGTGTGTCCTGGAGCATGAATACCCCTAAGCAAAATTCAAAAGGTGACCTCTTGCCTGGAGTGGCAGGAGGGGGAGGGAGATGGGAGGCTAAAATAAACTGCGTCGAAGTCTTCCATGTGCAGAGAAAATCTCATGATGGATGATTCCCTCCACTGAGCATCAGGAAGAGAATGCTGGATTCTGTTTCTCTATTTTAGGAGGGCATCCAGCAGCAGATCTGCACTTGTAAATAGAAAACCAAGCCATCAGACCACACCGGCTGTATCAGATGCCTCACATGCCCTGGTGCTCACCCCTTTTCTTCCAGCTCTGGCTGTGGCAACCAGCTGTGCATGGATGCAACCTGACAGCACCTTGCTGTGCTGCACATGGGGCTTCTTGGCATCTGCTGGAATCTCCCTAGCCGCTCTGATGCATGTGCATATCTGGGAGTATGAGCCACCCTGCACCAACAGACGTACCTAGATAAACATTGTCCTCTTTCCTGTCTGGAGGGAACAATCCTGGCGTGCATGCTACCTGGCTCCTCAGAGGGGTCTCAGCAGGACTGAGGTCCATTTGCCCCTAGCAGTGACCAGTTTTCCCAGCTTCCGGATTACACTCTTCTCGGACTCCCACTCCTTTTCCTTGGGTGCACTTACATAAATAAATGATCTCCACATAACACCTGGATGCAGGCTCTACCTTGTGGGGGGAACACAGGCTAAAACACTAGTTTAATGGGCTTTTCAGATGACAATACTGCATGATCCCGAAAACTTGGGCACCCTCAAGATGACCAGATAGATAGCTAGTTTATTTCTTTCCTTTTTGTTATGGAAATATTGAAATATGCACAAGACTCAAGAAAATAGCTTAAGGGACCCTCATGTATCCATCTCTAAGCCTTAATAATTGTTAGCATTCTCCCTTTTCCAGCAGATGTTTTTAAGGGTACCTTGTTTGCTTATAATAAATGTTGAGATCCTCTGATTACCATGACTGCCTAAACATTAGCATAAGAGTACCTGGGTGTTGTAACAATCAGAAAATTTCTAAGCTCTAAAATGAAAACTAATGCTACTCTCCTTGCCACAGTGATTGGATCAAGGACTGGTGTGTACGAGAGGCCTAATTCAGGGCATGGTCTTCTCCCCCCGAATCCCCTCAACCCATCCCTACCCCAGTCACAGGATGGCATTTGGATGGGCAGACTTGACTTACTAGTCTCCTCAGACTAGAGCCCAGCATTTTGTTAGATAGTTGTGTAAAACGACTTTCTTTCTCCTATTGGAGCAAACAAGGCAGCATGCGTTCCCACAGTTTACTGGCAGCCACCCTGTGCTATGAAGCAAGCTGGCCTCAAGCCAACACCATAGAGAACACAGTAGGGACACAGAAAAGCACTCAGTGTTCCCTGATATCACTGAGCCATCGGATCAACTCTTGTCTGACACGCCCATGCTTTAGAGTTTTCGGTTATAAGAACCAATAAATTCCTATTGCTATTTAAGACAATATGGGTTTTCCATAACTTTCATACATATACATTCTAAATAATGGATTTCATTTAGAAGTCATGGCATTTGCAAGGGTTTTCAAAGTCTTTTCATCAAACATGGTTATAATAAAATTAACAGTTATCAGGAATAAATTTATAAACATAAATTTATCTTTATGTTTCTATTTCAAGGTTACTAGCTAAATGAAGTCTTGTTGGAGATGACTAGAACATATCAGAGCTTGTCATTTTTTTTAACCATAAGATCATCATTACCAATGACTGTTTCAAGAAGTTTCAATAATTGTTTCAAGAAGGTTCATGAGTTCCCAAGCATTATGAAAACCTTACATTGAAAAATGATGCATATATTTGCATGAAGGTCTCCTCATTATTGTTGCTATTTTTTGCCAACCCCAAAATATCACTGCCACCCACTCCTCTGCTGCTGGAGCAGCAACTCAGTCTGTGACACTTTTCCTGGTGCCATCCTGAGTCCTAACTGGAACACTGACTGAAGGCAGCTGAGTAAAAGAGCTTGGGGTTTACCTAGCTCATCTTCATCAAGCTAATGCTTTCAGACGTCAAAATACTTTCCAAACTCATATCTTCCTTCCTGGATTTTCTTTTTTTTTTTTTAATGAATTTATTTATTTTTGGCTGCGTTGGGTCTTCGTTGCTGCACGCTGGCTTTCTCTAGTTGCAGTGAGCGGGGACTAGTCTTCGATATGGCGTGCGGGCTCTAGGCGCACGGGCTTCAGTAGTTGTGGCTCGCGGGCTCTAGAGCGCAGGCTCAGTAGCTGTGGCACACAGGCTTAGCTGCTCCGCAGCATGTGGGATCTTCCCGGACCAGGGCTCGGACCCGTGTCCCCTGCACTGGCAGGCGGATCCCCAACCACCGCACCACCAGGGAAGCCCTTCTTTCCTGGATTTTCTACAACCAACAATTTGTAGTACTAAACCTGAAAGAAAAATTCTACAACCTTAAGAATTTATGTCGTAAGCTTTATGGGATAAAAATAGAGCAGCAGTTGAAATTTATGTTTCTTCAGAAGGTAGCAAGAATAAGGTCAGTACAGAATGCCCTCAGGAGTCCTGAAGCCAGCTCTCCCCATTACCTTACTGATGCTTTTATTGCTTTTATTTCTCAAATGTAGAATGTATTTGCAAAGTCACTGTGTACTCTATTTGTAGAGAAATAAGGAAAGCAACAAAGATTCCCACTGTGACACAAGGACATGAAATATACTGTCAACTGGAGAAACTTATCCATCCCCTGCTGGAGCAAGACGACCATAGCTCTGAAGAGTAGGAATTCAGACAGAGGAGGGAAAGGCGGGAGCCTACCAGAAGGGCCAAGATGAGAGAAATAGGGAGAAAACAGGAGTAGGGGAAGGAAGGGAGACAGAGAGAGGGAGAACTCAGCTGGAAGAAAGAGAGTGTGTGTTCAGTGGGACAGACTTGAAATCACAGAAAGCATCAGTGTCTGCCTATAAGACAGGAAGAGACTATATGGTGATAATCTGTTCCTATGCAGGACAAATGCCATACAGTGACGTGTTACTAAACCAGGGGACAGAATCCATTTTCTGTTGCTCTTTGCTGGGAAAATTTTACTGGTTTCACATGGTCTATGGACTCCAGGGACAAACACTAAGTGACAGACACAGAACGTGTTTTATAATATGTCTCCATTCTTCCTAAACAACTGGATATACCTTTACTCCCTACAACTGGATATCCACTCTATTCCCACCACATGATTCCTTTTTACATCCACAGAGAGTCATTTTACCACCTTACCTGCACCCACACTGCTGCCTCTCCCTGGAATACTCTTCTCATTCTTCACACACATCTCTGTAGAAGTCCTACTCAACCAAGAGGACTCGCCTCACATTTGGCCTCCTCCCAGAAGCCTTCCTTAACCACTCCAGCCTCAACTGATCCCCCCCCACCCAATTTTCTGAAGGCTGGCTAAACTCAGCCTGGATCATTTTCTTTCTGAAACAAGTTGGGGAATGAATGAATGTACTAAGTAAACGGTTTGCACCATTAATGTCCATTCTTAATCACTCATTGCCTTGCTTTACTGATTATTTGATGCATAAATCTTTCTCTTTTTATACAAATTGCACACTCTAGACAATTAAGAACATAACAGATTCAGGGCTTCCCTGGTGGAGCAGTGGTTAAGAAGCCGCCTGCCAATGGAGGGGACATGGGTTCGAGCCCTGGTCCGGGAAGATCCCACATGCTGCGGAGCAACTTAGCCTGTGCACCACAACTACTGAGCCTGCTCTCTAGAGTCCACGAGCCACAACTACTCAGCCGGCATGCCACAGCTACTGTAGACTGTACACCTAGAGCCTGTGCTCCTCAACAAGAGAAGCCACTGCAATGATAAGCCCGCGCACCGCAACGAAGAGTAGCTCCCACTCGCTGCAACTAGAGAAAGCCCATGCACAAGCAACGAAGACCCAATGCAGCCAAAAATAAATAAATAAATTTATAACAACAAAAAAAAAATAATAGATCCAACATCAGAAAACAGACTTTTAATACTGGGAGTCTTCTGCACCTCTCCCTTCAATGGGGTAGCATTTCCCTACCCCACTTTCTCCCCAAAGGAGAAGAAGAAATTCCTCTTTGTCTAAACATGTTTGTGGAATTCAGATTCTAGTAGATTCACTGCTTTAAAGAAATGTCTTATGCTTCAACTTTCAAGAGACAGGAAGCAATTTCTGATAATCAAAGGAGGTGTCTATTCTACACTAGCACTCCTAGAAGGAGAGACATCTCCTGGCCTGACAAAAAGAGATGCACTGTCCACTGAGCCATGTGGAGCCACAACTTGAAGCAGTATCATGTGAGAGCTGTCCCACTGCTGCGGCACCGCTTTGTGTTACGCTATTTTTAAATGGTGTTTGAAGATCCACATTCCCTGAGACTAACTAGCACCAGGAAAGCCCACTGAGAGCAAACTCATAGCACGGGACACACTTCATTGTGAATTTTATGATTTAAATAAAAGCTTTGAGGGAGATCAAGATGATGGAATAAAAGGACATGGAGCTCACCTCCTCCCAAAATACATCAAAATACATCTACATGTGGAAAAATTCTCACAGAATACCTACTGAATGCTGGCAGAAGATCTCATACAACCAAAACTGCAAGAAAGATCACCATATAACTGGGTAGAATGAAAGAAGAAGAGAAAAAAAAAGAATCAGAATGGGCCCGGCCCTGGGAGGGAGCTGTGAAAGAGGAAAGGGAACCCCTATATAAGGCTATCAGCTGATTTCTCCAAAGAAATATTGCAGACCAGAAGGGAGTGGCAAGATATATTCAAAGTCCTGAAGGGGAAAAATCTGCAATCTACGATACTGTACCCAGAAAGATTATCATTTAGAACAGAAGGAAAGGTAAAGAATTACTAAGAAAAGCAAAAACTAACAGAATACAGCAGTATTAAACCTATCCTAAAAGAAATATTGAAAGGCCTTCTTTAAATAGAAAAGAACCAAGAATCTACAGGAAAGAGAAAATCACAATGGGAAAGTAAATCACTTAAATAAGCCTGTACACAGATTAAAAAAAAAAATTCTTGTGAAAGCGATGATAACTACAATGAACAGGAAAAGGATAAACATGAAGATGTAAAAGAGGACACCAAAATCATAAAATGTGGGAGAGGGGAGTAATAAAATGTAGACTTTTTTAAAGAATGTGTTTGAGCCTATATGACTACCAGCCTAAAGCAAGTAGATATAGTAATAGGTTAGCATACCTGCAAAACAGGGTAACCACAAATCAAAAACATACAATAGATTCACACACACACCAAAAAAAACCCAAAAAGAAGAGAACTCAAGCAAGCAAAACAAAACAAAAATCATCAAACCACAAAAGGAAAAACAAAAAGCAAAAAAAGGAACAAAGAAGAAATACAAAATCAACTGGAAAACAAGGTTTAAAATGGCAATAGGTACATATCTATCAATAATTACCTTGAATGTCAATGGACTAAATGCTCAAATCAAAAGACACAGAGTGGCAGATTGGATAATAAAATAAGAGCCTACAGTATACTGCCTACAAGAGACCCACATAAACTGAAATCAAGGGGATGGAAAAAAGATATTTCAAGCAAATGGAAATGACAAGAAAGCAGGGGTAGCAATACTCATATCAGACAAAATAGACTTTAAAACAAAGGCCATAAAGATAAAGAAGGTCACTATATAATGATAAAATGACCAATACAAGAAGAGGATATTACACTTGTTAACATATGTGCACCCAACGTAAGAGCACTCAAATACATTAAACAAATACTAATAGACATAAAGGGAGAAACTGATGGGAATACAATAATAGTAGGAGACTTTAACACCCCACTCACATCAATGGAAAGATCTTCCAGATAGAAAATCAGTAAGGCAACAGAGATCCTATGATACAATAAAACAGTTAGACTTAATTGATATTTTCAGGACATTACATCCAAACAAAGCAAAACAAAACACAGGATACACCCCAGAATTTTTTTCAAGTGCACATGGAACATTCTCTAGGATAGATCACATATTGGGACACAAAACAAGCCTCAACAAATTTAAGAGGGTAGAAATTATTTCAAGCATCTTTTATGACCATAACAGGATGAAACTAGAAATCAACCACAGAAAGAGAAATGAGAAAAAACAAAGATTACATGGAGACTAAACAACATGCTACTAAAAAACCAATGGGTCAACCATGAAATGAAAGAGGAAATTAAAAAATACCTTGAGACAAATGACAAAGAAAACACAACCATACAAAATCTAGGGTATGCAGCAAAAGCAGTCCTAAGAGGGAAGTTCATACTGACACAAGCCTTCCTCAAAAAACAAGGAAATCTGAAATAAACAACCTAACCTACCACCTAAAAGAATTAGAAAAAGAAGAACAAATAAAACCTAAGGTCATCTGAAGGAGGGAAATAATAAAGATCAGAGAGGAAATAAATGAAATAAAGATTTTAGAAATTAGAAAAAAAACAATAAAACCAAGATCTGGATTTTTGAAAGGGTAAACAAAATTGACAAACCTCTGGCCAGACTTACCAAGAAGGAAAGAGAGAGGGCCCAAATAAACAAATCAAGAAATGAAAGAGGAGAAATAAACTGAAACTCCAGAAATACAAAAAACCGTAAGCGAATACTATCAACAATTATATGCCAGGCTTCCCTGGTGGCGCAGTGGTTGAAAGTCCGCCTGCCAATGCAGGAGACACGGGTTCGTGGCCCGGTCCGGGAAGATCCCACATGCCGTGGAGCGGCTGGGCCTGTGAGCCATGACCGCTGAGCCTGCGCGTCCGGAGCCTGTGCTCCGCAACGGGAGAGGCCACGACAGTGAGAGGCCCACATACCGCAAAAAAAAAAAAAAAAAAAAAAAAAAAAGAAAAGAAAAGAAAAGAAAAACAATTATATGCCAACAAATTGGACAACTTAGAAGAAATGGACAAGTTTCTAGAAACATACAGCCCACCAAAACTGAATGAAGAAGAAATAGATAATTTGGACAGACCAATCACTAGAAGTGAAATAGAATCTGTAATTTAAAAAAACTCACTGCAAACAAAAGTCCAGGACCAGATGGCTTCACTAGGGAATTGTACCAAACATACAAAGAAGAGCTTATACTAATCCTTCTCAAACTCCAAAAGACTGAAAAGGAGGGAACACTCCCAACTTTATTCCATGAACACACCATCACCCTGATACCAAAACTAGAAAAAGACACCCCCCAAAATTACAGGCCAATATCTTTGATGAATACAGGTGCAAAAATTCTCAACAAAATATTAGCAAACCGAATCCACCAACACATAAAAAAATCATACACCACAATCACATTAGAATCATCCCAGGGTGACAAGGATGGTACAATATATGCATATCAATCAAGGTGACACACCACATCAACAAAAGAAAAGAAAAAACCCACATGATCATCTCAATAGATGATGAAAAAGCATTTGATAAAACTCAACATCCATTCATGATAAAAAAAAAAACTCTTATCAAAATGGGTAAAGAGGGAATATATCTCAACATAATAAAAGCTATTTATGACAAACTCACAGCCAACATAATACTCATCAGTGAAAAGCTGAAAGCCTTCCCACTGAAATCTGGAAGAAGACAAGGATGCCCACTCTTACCTCTTCTATTCAACATAGTATTGGAAGTCCTAGCCACAGCAATCAAACAAGGAAATGAAATAAAAGGTATCCAAATGAGAAGGGCAGAGGTAAAACTGTCATCATATGCAGGTGACATGATACTATATAGAGAGAACCCTAAAGACTCCACACGGAAACTACTAGAACTGATAAATGAATTCAGCAAGGTAGCAGGATACAAGATTAACATACAGAAATCTGTCACATTTCTTTACACTAACAAATATCAGATATGGAAAGTAAAAAAAACAAATCCCTTTTAAAATTGCATCAAGGGAACCCTCCTGCACTGCTGCTGGGAATGTAAATTGATACAGCCCCTATGGAAAACAGTATGGAGGTTCCTTAAAAACTAAAAAGAGAATTACCAGATGACCCAGCAATCCCACTACTGGGCATATACCCTGAGAAAATCATAATTCAAAAAGATACATGTACCCCAATATTCACTGCAGCACTATTTACAATAGCTAGGACGTAGAAGCAACCTAAATGTCCATCAACAGATAAATGGATAAAGAAGATGTGGTACATATATACAATGAGATATTACTCAGCCATAAAAAGGAATGACACTGAGTCGTTTGTAGTGATGTGGATGGACCCAGAGTCTGCCATAGAGAGTGAAGTAAGTCAGAAAGAGAAAAACAAATACCATATATTAAAGCACATATATGGAATCTAGAAAAATGGCACTGATGAACCTAGTGGCTGGGCAGGAATAGAGACGCAGATGTAGAGAATGGACTTGTGGACATGGTGGGGGAGGGGAGGCTGGGATGAATTGAAAGAGTAGCACTGACATATATACACTACTATGTGTAAAACAGATAGCTAGTGGGAAGCTGCTGTATTGCACAGGGAGATCAGCTCAGTGCTTTGTGATGACCTAGAGGGGTGGGATGGGAAGGGTGGGAAGGAGGCTCAAGAGGGAGGGGATATATATATACACATATATCTGATTCACTTTGTTGTACAGCAGAAACTAACACAGCATTGTAAAGGAATTATAATCCAATAAAGATGCTAAAAAAGATATTTATTCATTCAAATGGGCAAATTAATTAGAGCTATTGCAAAAGTTTAAAAAAATTGCATCAAAAAGAATAAAATATTTAGGAATAAAGCTGACCAAGGGGGTGAAAGACTTATGTGCTGAGAACTATAAAACATTGATAAAGGAACTTGAAAATGATTCAAAGAAATAGAAAGATACCCCACACACTCTTGGATTGGAAGAATCAACATTGTTAAAATGGCCATACTACCCAAAACAATGTACAGATTTAATGTGACCTCTATCAAATTACCCATGACATTTTTCACAGAACTAAAACATGTGTTCTAGTTCTATAATCCTAAAATTTATACAGAACCACAGAAGACTCAGAATTGTCAAAGCAGTTCTGAGGAAAAAGAACAAAGCTGGAGGCATATCCCGCCCACAATTCAGAAAATACTACAAAGCTACAGTAATCAAAACAGCATGGTATTAGCACAAAAAAGACATATGGATCAATGAAAGAGTATAGAGAGCTCAGAAATAAACCCACACACCTATGGTCAATTAATCTTTGATGGAGACAAGAATAAACAATGGAGAAACCACAGTCTCTTCAACAAGCAGTGTTGGGAAAGCTGTACAGCTGCACGTAAATCAATGAAGTTAGAAGAGTCCCTCACACCATACACAAAAATAAACTCAAACTTGCTTAAAGACTTAAATATAAGACAGGACACCATAAAACTCCTAGAAGAGAATATAGGCAAAACATTCTCTTACATAAATCATATCAATGTTTTCTTAGGTCACTCTCCCAAGGCAATAGAAATAAAAGCAAAAGTAAACAAATAGGACCTAATCAAACTTAACAAGCTTCTGTACAGGAAAGGAAACCATAAACAAAACAAAAAGACAACCTACAGAATGGGAGAAAACATTTCAAATGATGCAACCAGCAAGAGATTAATCTCCAAAATATACAAACAGCTCATACCACTCAATAACAAAGAACAACCAACCCAGTCAAAAAATGGACAGAAGACCTAAATAGACATCTCCCCAAAGAAGACATACAGATGGCAAACAGGAACATGAAAAGATGCTCAACATCGCTAATTATCAGAGAAATGCAAATCACAACTACAGTGAGGTATCACCTCACAGCAGTAAGAATGGTCATCATTAAAAAGTCTGCAGGGCTTCCCTGGTGGCGCAGTGGTTGAGAGTCCGCCTGCCGATTGAAGGGACCCGGGTTCGGGCCCCGGTCTGGGAAGATCCCACATGCCGCAGAGCGGCTGGGCCTGTGAGCCACGGCCACTGAGCCTGCGCATCCAGAGCCTGTGCTCCGCAACAAGAGAGGCCATAACAGTGAGAGACCCACGTACCGCAAAAAAAGAAAAAAAAAAAAAAAAAATTCTGCAAATCAATCAAGTATACTCCAATAACAAATTTTTTTAAAGTCTACAAATAATAAATGCTGGAGAAAGTGTGGAGAAAGGGACACTCTTCTACACTGTGGGTGGAAATATAAATTGGTGCAGCCACTACAGAGAACAGTAAGGAGGTTCCTTAAAATACTAGAAATAGAGTTACCACGTGATCCAAAAATCCCACTCCTGGGCATATATCCAGAGAAAACTCTAACTGGAAAAGATACATGCACCTCAATGTTCACAGCAGCACTATTTACAATAGCAAAGACATGAAACAACCTAAATGTCCATCGACAGATGAATGGATAAAGAAGATGTGGTAGATGTATACAATGGAATATTACTCGGCTATCAATTTGCAGCAACAGGGACAGACCTAGAGATTATTATACTAAGTGAAGTAAGTCAGACAAAGACAAATGTCATATGATATCACTTATATGTGGAATCTAAAAAATGATACAAATGAACTTATTTACAAAACAGAAATAGAGTCACAGACATAGAAAACAAACTTATGGTTACCAAAGGGGTAAGGGGCTGAGAGAGGGATAAATCAGGAGTTTGGGTTTAGCAGATACAAAGTACTATATGTAAAACAGATAAACAACAAGGTCCTACTGTATAGCATAGGGAACTATATTTGATATCTTGTAATAAACTAAAATGGAAAAGAATATGAAAAAAATACATATATATAAACTGAATCACTTTGCTGTATCCCACAAACACAACACTGTACTTCAGTATTGAAGTACAGTGTACTTCAATACTGAAGTAATACTTCAGTATTGAACTATACTTCAATAAAACAATAAAATAAAATAAAATCTTCTTCCACTTTATTTATAATTTATTTGTAATTCACATTTTATTTTAAAGTAAGTTTCTTAGGCTTAATACCCCAGCACAGATTTTCAAATAGTTACTCAGCCTGATGCTGTCATCTACATCCAAAAGGAGCCACCTCTCACCTCCAGGCAACCCATACAAAAGCAGTGCCAATGTGAGGCAGACACAGGACCAAAATTATTATCCCAAGGCTGCTAGAATTCTTGTGATTCATTCCCATTTCCATTCCTGAGGTGGCAGCAAGAACCACAGGTCAGACAAGTTATTTCCTAATGTCATTCTTTCTCCTAGACCATGATCTCCTGTCAAGTGCTATTCACTCATCAGCTACACAATGGAATGACTGCATTTGGGTCTTTTCGTTGTTGTTTTGTGCTTTGTTTTCTGCGAATGAGCAGATGATATACAAGTCATGCCCTGGAGAGATTCCTACCTGAAGCCTTTGCCACCAAACCAGAGAACACAGCAAATCATATGCAGGAAAATTCAAGGCCAGGCTGATTTGGGAAGGGCAAGACCAGAGTAGGTTCTTTCTATTGGTGCAGAAAACCATTTGCCCTTGGAAGCATCATCAGTGAAAATGAGAAATAAGGAATTAATTGTGACTGTTAAAAATTTCCTCCATCTTGTGGAAATCAATTTAGGCAGTGACTAAGCACTCAATCAACATTAAAAATCACTTGTATTATTATAATTTCCTACCAAACATAGGGAATTTTCTATTTTCTCCTTTATAAATTTAACATTAGGGGGCCAGTCCTTGACAAGGTCATGAAATAAAAGTTAGTCCTAAGCATCTGTTAGCACTTTGTTCTGTTCTGGGCCTCCACACTAGTTCCAGGCTCCTGTCTCCTCCACAGTAACCCATGTGCCTCAAATTCCCAATTCTGTGCCGGCTGGATAAGCAACATTGCTGGTCTAAAGGCCTGTTCAGTTATTTCCCAAAACTGTTTGGGTTCTGCAGCAATAAGTTCAGGAAAGTACTTGGCCTTGGGCAGGTGTTAGTCTACGTGGTAGCTGTGGGGAGGAGGGTATTGAGGGCCTTCAGTGATGACCGTCTCTGTTCCTGAGCTACGTGCAATGGACAAGACCTACTCTTTCATCACATTACATAACTCTGAGGTGGGCGGGGCGCTCCTGACTCAGTGAAGTGGTCTCCATGATTGAACTTGGCCAACCTCATTCCTGGGCCCAACCTTCCATCTTCTGACCAAGATCTTCTAGGGGAAGGACCCAGGAATCTCAATGTTTAATGATCTTACCATCAGGCAAAGTAGGAAACCCTGCATTACGGACACTGCCTTTCGTTTTGGCAACCGTATTACAGAAAAGAGGTGCCGTTACAGCTACCAAAGCCCAAGGTCTTAGGACTAATGAATGGCAGGGCTCAGCCTGAACTAAGGGCAAGCTCTCTCTGTGCCTGGGTCTATTTCCTCTGCCGTTTTCATCCCCGTCGGTTTCCTTCCTTTAGGAAACAGAAGCATGAGCACTGAAACACAGGGTCCTATGTGATGTGAAAATTCTCTTCTTTCTGAGGGTGGCGTACTAGTCACTATGACAAACCTCAGTGACACTGTCCTGACTCAGAGTCACACTGGAGGAAATGAGGAGAGACACTGAGGAACTCACCTCAGTTGTACCAAGTGCAATTGACATTGCAAACTCAACAATCACAAGCACTACACTGAGCCCAAAACACTCCCTTTGAACTTGACCACTGCTACCGCAGAGGAGGTGGAGAAGAACAGACAGCACAGGCTGTAATCATAGGCTCTACAGCTGCCTGGACCTGGGCTCGACTCTTGGCCCTGCCACTTGTGAGCCCCCCAACTCGCAGCCCGTTTCCTCATCTACAAGATGGAGGTAATAGCACACAGCTATTCCTCTGCATTACTGTGTGCCCAGCACACAGTAGATATTCAACAAATTCTTTCCCCACGCCCAAGACCCAGGTTGGAGAAAAGGGGAGGAAGAAATGTTCTGTGGGACTCGGGGACACACAGCGTCCTGAAAAATTAAGGAGAGCACCTGGATGGACACCCTGTCTTCACAGCAATGAAACCATCCTCTCCCTCCTGATATAGATCCACATTGTAAAAGTATTAACAGGATCTGACTCTGTTGACTATGCAGGGATCCCCCAAGTCCAGAATAAACGGAGGTGCCCAGTGGTGTTTTCCTGTCCCATATATGCAGACAGGGAGATTATTAAAGAGCTAATGACAGGGGCTTCCCTGGTAGCACAGCGGTTGAGAGTCCGCCTGCCGATGCAGGGGACATGGGTTCGTGCCCTGTTCCGGGAAGATCCCACATGCCGCAGAGCGGCTGGGCCCGTGAGCCATGGCCGCTGAGCCTGCGCGTCGGAGCCTGTGCTCCGCAATGGAGGAGGCCACAGCAGTGAGAGGTCCGCGTACCACAAAAACAAACAAACAAACCAAAAAAAAAGAGCTAATGACAGCTTTCAAGAGCTTGCACGCAGTGATGCCCTAGCTGACATCTCAGATGGAAGAACAAAAGCCCTGGAGGATAATAAAGCCCCTAGACTTGGCACGAGGGTCCAAGACTTGTGCTTCTGGTTATTCTGCCCTCCCCTCCTTCCCTACCATGGGGCAGGGCAGAAGCAGTCTCATCCAGAGTCCTCCTTTACCAGGCGCTACCTGGCACACATACTTCACATTTAACTGGAGCACTAGGAGACAGAGATGAAGCGAATTAACATAAAGCCTTTGATGGACAATTTCACTTCTGGAGCTCCTACAGCAGTGGTTCTCAAAGCATGGCTCCCCAGACCAGTTGCACCAGCATCACCTGAGCACTTGTTAGGAAAGTAATGTCTTGGGTCACACCCCACTGAATCAGAAACTCAGAGGGTGGAGCCCAGCCACCTGTGTTTTCACAAGCCCTCCAGATGAATTCTATATACACTAAAGTTTGAGAACTAATGCTCTAGACATATCCTTGTTCCTGTGTGAAAATTCATGTAAAGGAAAGTATTGTGCAGTGCTATTTATAATTGTAAAAATTTTTAAAAAGGAAATAGCCTAAATATCCATCAACAGGAATGCATTAAATGATTAAAGCACATCTGTGCAGTGGAATACTACGCACCCATTAAAAAGAACAAAGAAGGACTTCCCCACTGGCACAGTGGTTAAGAATCTGCCTGCCAATGCAGGGGACATGGGTTCAATCCCTGGTCCAGGAAGACCCCACATGCCACAGAGCAACTAAGCCTGTGTGCCACAACTACCTGAGCCTGCGAGCTAGAGCCCGCAAGCCACAACTACTGAGCCCATGAGCCACAACTACCGAAGCCCACAGGCCTAGAGCCCATGCTCCACAACAAGAGAAGCCACCGCAATGAGAAGCCCTCGCACTGCAATGAAGAGCAGCCCCCATTCACCACAACTAGAGAAAGCCCATGCACAGCAACGAAGCCCCAATGCAGCCAAAAAATAAATAAAAATTTAAAAATATTTTTAAAAATTAAAAAAATAAACAAATAAAAATTAAAAATAAGAATTAATAAAAGGAACAAAGCAGCTTCATCTGTTCTGATATCAAGAGATCTCCAGAATATGGGACTTCCCTGGTGGCACAATGGTTAAGAATCCACCTGCTAATGCAGGAGACATAGGTTCCATCCCTGGTCTGGGAGGATCCCACATGCCACGGAGCAACTAAGCCCGTGCGCCACAACTACTGAGCCTGCGCTCTAGAGCCCGCGCACCACAACTACTGAAGCCCGCGCACTACAACTAATGAAGCCCGCGTACCTAGAGCCTGTGCTCTGCAATAAGAGAAGCCACCGCAAGGAGAAGCCCGCACACTGCAACGAAGAGTAGCCCCCGCTCATTGCAACTAGAGGAAGCCTGCGCATAGCAATGAAGACCCAATGCAGCCAAAAATAATAAATTAAAAAAAAGAGATCTCTAGAATATAGTTAATGAAAAAAAAAGCAAATTGCAGAACAGTGTGTATAATGTCCTACCATTTGTGATTAAATACATATTTAGATATTAGATATTAAATATATATCTAGAAATTTATATTTAGATATGTTGTCTAAAGTAAGTTATGTACCATGAACTAAAACTTCTCAAAGTTCTAGAAACTGGAACTGTAGGTTCTAGAGGTAAAGTGAAGTAGACACTGAGGTCCACACAGGAATTGGGAAGAAAATGAAATGAGTGTCACCTAAATGTCTTTGGATTGGTTAACTTTTAACATTGTACACCCTGTACTTCTCCTTAGCAGTCTGCAGCAAACCAGGCCAAGAAGACTCAGCCTCATCCTCTTCTCAGCTCAGATGTAAATGACCAGGGTTCTTCGCTGATTACAACTTCAGTTAAGAGATAATGTGAAAATGGACACACACACACACATTCACACACAAAATAAAATGTCCTATCCCCTTAGGCTCCTTTGAGTCAATGTAAAAGAACTGAAGATGTTTAACTGAAGAACAGGAGACTTAAGGGGATGTGACAGTTTCCTTTAAGTACTTGAAAGGAAGATGGATTGGACAGATCTATGTTTAGACTCCAAAGACAGAACTGGGATGATAAATTTTAAAAAGTTAAAAGAACACGGATTTCAAATCAGTATAAAAATGTTTCTAACTGTGGGGCTTCCCTGGTGGCGCAGTGGTTGAGAGTCCGCCTGCCGATGCAGGGGACACGGGTTCGTGCCCCGGTCCGGGAAGATCCCACATGCCGCGGAGCGGCTGGGCCCGCGAGCCATGGCCGCTGAGCCTGCGCGTTCGGAGCCTGTGCTCCGCAACGGGAGAGGCCACAACAGTGAGAGGCCCGCGTACCGCAAAAAAAAAAAAAAAAAAAAAAAGTCTTGGAAAGATAATTGGATTATGAAAGCTTCTAGGTCCTTTCGTTTCTGAGATGCTTTGATTCTGCTCTATGCTGTGGCTGTGGCCACAAAATCACGTGTGAAAGCAGTCAATTATAAAACATTTGCTAAGTAGAGTGGAAACATCTTGTTCTTACTTGTCTTGTTCTTACTTATTTTAGACAAATCCTGCTTTCCCCACTCTGATGGCACAGGAACTGCATCAATGATTCATAAATCTTTCAGCCACATGATGACAGATGCTCAGCTTCCCTGAACACTTGGGTAATGTGGCTCTCAACTGAGGCATGACCCTGAGAAATTCATATTCAACTTATAAATTAGGGATACTTCTCCAATGAGAGAGAACTCTGTAGAAGCAGTATTTTAGGTGATTTGCTTTGTTCTTTTACAATGAAGAATAATAAGGAGACCATATGAAAATCACAGGGACACAAGTGAGGCCTATTTGGACCATCATTTATAAGAGAGCTCCAGTGATCCCAAGGGGCAAGCTACGACTGACAAGAAGTTAAAATTTTAGGAGAAAACTTCAGAACAATTAGAGCTGTCTGAAATGGAATGGGGTCCTTCGTGGAGCAGTGAGTTCCCTGTCATCATTGAGGATGGTCACACCACTTATAAATTAGAAGCAACCCCTAGGGGATTGGACCTTCTTCAACAATACAGAATTTCTCAAGCATGGAAGAGCCCCTCTTGCTTTGAATATTTGACTTTTTCTGCCTCTGACCTCTAGACCCAGATTTAAAGGGTTCTTGTGACTAGGTCAGGCCCACCTGGAAAAAATCTATCTTTCTTTTTTTTTTTTTTCCGGTACGCGGGCCTCTCACTGTTGTGGCCTCTCCCGTTGTGGAGCACAGGCTCCGGACGCGCAGGCTCAGCGGCCATGGCTCACGGGCCCAGCCGCTCCGCAGCACGTGGGATCTTCCCGGACCGCGGCACGAACCCGTGTCCCCTGCATCGGCAGGAGGACTCTCAACCACTGCGCCACCAGGGAAGCCCTACCTTTCTTAATCAACTATGCCATGAAACATACACAATAAGTCCCCTACATACAAATGAGTTCCATATACAGTAAGTCCCCTACATACAAACCAGTTCCATTCTGAGAGCCCGTTCTTAAGTCCAATTTTTTCGTAAGTCCAACAAAGTTAGCCTAGGTACCCAAATAAAACAATCAGCTATATAGTACTGTACTGTAATAGGTTTATAATACTTTTCACACAAAAAACAAACACAAAAAATTAAACATTTTTAATCTTGCAGTACAGTACCTTGAAAAGTACAGTAGTGCAGTACAACAGCTGGCATACAGGGGCTGGCATCAAGCGAACAGGCAAGAAGAGTTACTGACTGGAGGAGGGAGAGGAGGTGGGAGATGGTAGAGCTGAGGGATCGTCAGCAATAGGAGATGGAGGGGCAAGCTGCAATTTCACTCACGCTTGACACTGATGTAATGTACGTTCGCATCTTTGAAAGTTCGCAACTTGAAGGTTTATATGTAGGGGAATTACTGTACTAACCATGGAAATAAAATCCATCAAATTCATAGTCCCAGGGATTATGCAAGATGTGTACACTAGAGGGCAGGTTCTCAGGAGCCATCTCAGATTTCTGCCTGCCATATTTTTTGCTAAAGTTAAAACATTAGGAAAAGACTAAAGTTCTGACTATTAGCCACAGCTACTAGAGACATCCACCTTATCAATTTGACATTTTTCCTTCTAAATCTTTTACTATGGGCTTATATATATATATATATATATATATATATATATATATGTATATGTAAAACATGTGGCATGGTTTTTAAAAGAAAATTATCATACTGTTTTATAGTTATTGTATAATTTTATAGTTTGCTATTTTCACTCAAGAGTATAACTTGAGGATATTTTTGTGTCAATACATACAGATCTATCCATTTCTTTTGCACTGTATGACTATGCATTGTTTATATAATCATACTCCTACTGATGGACATTTCTATTGTTTGCCATTTGTAACTACTATGAACAATGTGCAATGAGCATCTTTGTAGGTGCCTCCTGGTGTCTGAGTCTGAATGAGAAATAGAATGTCCAAGTCTTAAAATATACACATTTCAAATTATAGTAGATACTGCAAAATTGAGTGGCAGTATTTTTAAATACAAAAATCTGTGTTAAAGCTTAAAACTTCTCTCTTATAAAGCAACTCATGTATGTGCCTTTTTGATTCTTATTGTCATCAAATTTCTTTTCCATTGGAAACTGTGAAACCATGAGATAAGTGGGCCATACATAGGACTTGCTGCCCTACCTAAATTGCCCAAGATTCTACAAGTTAAAACATAACCAAATGCCTGGGCTCTATGACCACACTTTACTTGTGAGTTTATTATTAACTTATAAAATATGTGTGTTTTGGTACAGGTGATCATAAGTAGCCCTTAAAATGTGGGAGGCTCACTTTCCCTCTGGGGTGGGGCAGGTACCCTCATTGCACATGGTTTCTCCCAGCTGGGAGTGTCTCTGGGTGCCAGATGCCAAATTTTGCAGTGCTTCTGACAGCCACAAGGGTGCTCCAGTGGGGCTGGCAGCAGGTTAACCATGACAAATTCTATCTGCCAAAATTTTTAAGACTACATCAAAAAACTATTAGAACTAATACATGCATTCAGTAAAGTTGCAAGATACAAAATAAATATACAAAAATTAGTTGCATTTCTATACACTAACAAGGAAGTGTATAAGAAAGAGAAATTAAGAAAACTATCCCATTTACAATAGCATCAAAAAGAATAAAATGTTTAAAGTAAATTTAACCATGAGTAAAAGATCTGTACACCGAAAACTATAAGACACTGATGAAAGAAACTGAAGACACAAATAAGTGAAAAGATACTCCATGCTTATGGGCTGGAAAAGTTAATATTGTGGAAATTTCCATACTACCCAATGCAGTTTACAGATTATAATCCCTATCAAATTTCCAATGGCATTTTTCAAAGAAATAGAAAAACTTCTAAAATTTGTACTAGACCACAAACAACCCCAATTGGCCAAAGCAATCCTTTGCTTTGAAAGAATAACAAAGATGGAGGCATCACAGTTCCTGGTTTTAAACTATATTACAAACCTACACTAATCAAAATAATATGGCATTGGCATAAAAAGACACGTAGATGAATGGAACACAATAGAGAACTCAGAAATAAACCCATACATATATGATCAATTAATTTTTGACAAAGGAGCCAAGAATATACAACAGGTAAATGATTGTCTCTTCAATAAATAGTGTTAGAAAACTGAATAGCTACATGAAAAAGAATAAATCTGGACCATACATGAAAATCAAAACTCAAAACAGATTAAAGAGTTGAACATAAGGCCTGAAACCATAAAACTTCTAGAAGAAAACATAGGGAGTAAGCTCCTTGATGTTGGTCTTGATGATGCTTTTTTTGTATTTGACACCAAAAGCAAAGGCAACAAAAGCAAAAATAAACAAGTGGGACTACATCAAACTAAGAAGGCTTCTGTACATCAAAGGAAACCATCAACAAAATAAAAAGGCAACCTATGGAAAGGGGGAAAGTATCTACTAATCATATGTCCAATAAGAGGTTAATATCCAAAATATATAAGGAACTTATACAATTCAATAGCAAAACAAATAACCCAATTTAAATATGGGCAAAGGACTTGAATAGACATGTTTTCCAAAGAAAATGTACAAAAGGCCAACATGTACATGAAAAGGTGCTTAACGTCAATAATTGTTAGGGAAATGCAAATCAAAATCACAGTAAGATATCACCTCACACCTGTTAGAATGGCTATTATCAAGAAGACTAGAGACAATAAGTGTTGGCAAGGACGTGGCAAAAAGAGAGCCCTGTACACTGTTGATGGGACTGTAGACTGATGCAGCCACTATGGAAAACACTATGAAGGTTCCTCAAGAAATTAAAAATAAAACTACCATATGATCCAGCAAAAATCCAGCCTTTAAAAATAAGGAAAATCCTGCCATTTGCAATGACATGGATGAAACTGGAGGCCATTAGGCTAAGTGAAATAAGCCAGACTGAGAAAGATAAATACTGCATGATATCACTAATACATGAATCTTAAAAAAAAAAAAAAGGTCAAAGTCATAGAAACAGAGGTCAAAGTCATAGAAACAGAGTAGAAAAGTGGTTGCCAGGGGCTGGGAGGTGGAGGAAATAGGGAGAAGTTAGTAAAAGGGTACAGATGTTCAGCTGTAAGAGGAATAAGGTTTGAGGATCTAATATGCAACATGGTGACCGTAGCCGATAACACCCTATTGTATACTGAAATTTGCTAAGAGAGTAGAATATAAATGTTCTCACCAAAACAAACAAAAAAGTAAATATGATAAATATGTTAATTAACTTGATGGTGGGAATCTTTTCTATATCGAATCATCTTGTTTACACTTTAAGTATCTTACAATTTTGGGACTTCCCTGGTGGTGCAGTGGTTAAGAATCTGCCTGCCAACGCAGGGGACATGGGTTTGAGCCCTGGTCCGGGAAGGTCCCACATGCCGTGGAGCAACAAAGCCTGTGCACCACAACTACTGAGCCTGCACTCTAGAGCCCACAAGCCACGACTACTGAGCCTGCGTGCCACAACTATCGAAGCCCACGCACCTAGAGCCCGTGCTCTGCAACAAGAGAAGCTAATGCATTGAGAAGCCTGTGCACCGCAACGAAGAGTAGCCTCCACTCGACGCAACTAGAGAAAAGCCCGCACGCAACAACGAAAACCCAATGCGGCCAAAAATAAATAAATGTATAAAAATATATATATACCTTACAATTTCGTCAACTAAACTTCAATAAAGTTGAAGAAGGAAAAAAAACCCAAAACACAAAAGTCTCTGAAGAGGAATGATCTGACTGTAGAGCCACTTACAGGAAGAAAACATAAATTATTTTCCCCCAGAGGGCTTAAGAATCCAATAAACACTCATTACTGTATGAGATAAAACTAAGGAAGGAAAAGTAACTAAAAGCCTTTGATAGTATGATCCAATAACCAGACTGCATCCAATTTCATACCCAGCCAAAGCTGCACAATATGTAAAATTTGACCTCTGCAGAACCTTATGATTAGATTACATGTGGTCCCAAACACCAACACTCTCTCCCCAACAGTGGCTTACTTGAAATGGATAGAAATTGATACCTTGGGTCCTTGTGGATGGGTCAGGCCTCCTCTCTCACTACCACCATTCCTTTGTGTGTAAATGCATATCAAAGCTCAAACGAACTTGAGTTTCACTTGGCACACGTGTAATTTTCTTCAGAGGGAACAGTAGGTTGTCACTGTGAATTTTATACTCTAGGTCTCTATTGACAGTTCTCAATCTATACCAATATTAATTATTTATAATCTGTCATTTTAATATGTTCATCAAGAGAAAATAGTGAAGTCAACAGAGTCTCACCTTTGAAGCTGATTAGGGACTATACTGTAATATTCAAAGACTGCTCAACACCTGTTCATTCTAAACTGTAGCTGGCCCAGTTGCAAAATAAAGAAATGTTTAATATATTACTTTAAAAATAAAGATAGGAACATAAACAGCTTGCAGGTGCTGCCAAAAAATATCCCACACTGTCTTGTAAACAAACATTTGACAGAATTTCAAAACTTTAAGTTCTTTCCTTTTTCTTACAGAGACTTCATCAGTAGAAGGAAACAAATGATAAATTATGAATAAGCCAGAAATTGATATTCCTTGAGAGAGACACTTAACTTCTCAGGGGCTCAGATTCCTTTCTTGAATTGTAAAATTAGGGAGTGATTAAATTTTTCAAAGTTACTTTCAGCTTTAATAATAAAAAGACAAAAAATAAAGCTTTTCAACCTTTAAAAAAAATGTCTTATGACCAACATATGCAGAATTTCATCATGATATGCATTCACCTTTCTGCTACAAGGACAATCACATGTTAATGGCAATTACATTTAAGAGGCAAAAATGTAAATGCATTGAAGTTTTCCCACCAATTCACTCACTGTTTGGGGTTTAATCTAATGAATACTTTTAAAAAATAACACTAAGCACTTCTGTTATAGACAATGTTTGGGTCTCCCCGAAATTCACGTTGAAACCTAATCTCCAGTGTAGTGTTATGTGGAGTGGGGTCTTTGGAAAGTGATTAGGTCATGAGGGTAGTGCCCTTGCAAAACAGGCTCCACAGAGTTCCCGTTCCCGTTGCTGCTGCCGTGTGAGCACACAGCAAAAACATGGCCATCTATAAACAAGGAAGAAGGCTCTCACTAGACATCAAATCCGCTGGCACCTTGATCTTGTACTTCTCAATCCCCAGAACTGTTAGAAATAAATGTGTTTTTTTGTTTGTTTGGTTATAAGCCACCCAGTCCATGGTAATTTATTATAGCAGCCCATATGAGCTAAGACAACTCCCAAATCCTCCTTGCACACTCTTCCATTTCTCTTTTAAATGACTCTGATAAGATGGTGAAATGATCTAAATTATCTTTTTGATGTTTTAAGAATCACCCATTTCAACAAATACCTCCCAATTTCTCCTGTGGTTTGAGATACTGTGCTCTGCAAGACTGATGGTGAGAATTCGCAGTGGTAGCAATTGACAATATTTGACCCTTGTCAGAAATTAGATGGACAACAGTGAAACATCACGCCAGCCAGCATTCATAACATGATTTACAGTTTCTAAGCTGTACTCTGGATAAACGTGGTCCAAACAGGTCATCGAGACCTAAGATTAGGCAGTAACAGAGCACTTACTCTGCTTTGGTGCTCATTTCACTGGAAAGAATTGACGAGAAAGAAAAAGTGAAGGAAAGGGTCAGGGGTAGGTAACTCAGCAGCTACAACTCACAGTATGAAAATCAGGGCAAGCTGCTGAGATCTGGACTGTGTTACTGGATCCACACCGTGTGCAATGCTCACAAAACTAACGCTTTTACAAGCCTCCTGTGCTGTTTTCTATGCTGATTTGTCTTGGATTTCTCCAGCAAAACTTCCTGCAGTCTGTTTCTTCGTATCTTTTTTTGCATTCATACTACTCAAGCAGTTTTCCTGGTCGTCCAGTTTGGGGACCTGGGCTGAATTTGGGTCAAGTGACTAAGGCTATACTTTTCCTCTCCTCTGGAAATCTGTGGTGGGGAAGTTTTACACAATCTATGTTTTTCTTACGTTTGTGGTTAATACTTGTACTGAGTTGTGCTCTAGATAGCATCCCTGAATGAATACTAAACCTGGGAGTGCATCGCAGCCCCCTGGGGAGCTATTCTACAATACAGGTTTCCTAACCCCACTCCAGACCTGCTCTAATTCAGAACATGTCAAGTTTGCCAGGGCATCTGTTTGCTTCTTCTTGTTGTTGCTGCCGCTTTTAAACAGCTCCCTAGGTGGTTAGAATGTAGAGACATGGGATCTGCTGGGACTTGACTGACACACAGAAGACTCTGTCTCAGCCCTGGTGCTTAATGCTGTGTGACCCTGGCTCAGTTTTATATTCTCTGGGAGTCACTTTTCCCATCTATAAACTAAGAGATGTGAACGACCTGCCCTTTATGATTGCTCCAAATCTAACTTTCTCTAAAGCTAAAAGAGTCAATAATCAGGATGCTAAGAACATCGACTGCTGCCCTTTAAAAAAGCAATGCATTAAGTCATTTAATGAAGACATTTTCAACGGCACAGGGAACTAACTAAAATTGTTAGGATAATGGGTCAAGATGGATTCATCTGCATTTTTAT
The DNA here is from genome assembly GCF_949987515.2 of Delphinus delphis. NCBI lineage: Eukaryota > Metazoa > Chordata > Mammalia > Artiodactyla > Delphinidae > Delphinus > Delphinus delphis. Next base: position 72,410,845 of record NC_082698.1, on the reverse strand, counting down.
TAAAAAACTTAAATTGGACTGTGGGTATGTGAGTCTATGGAACTTGCATTACGACTCTGGCTGTACATTTGTCTTATTGGAATGGATCATCTTTTACTTTCACAAAGGTATATGAGTTATCTTGTAAATCAGGAAATTTTTAAATATTAGCACTAAAGTGTCCTCAGAGCTGAGAAATAGTGGATACTTATTAGTAGCTCAATGGCTTAATTTTGGATATTAAATAAAAAGTAAACATATTTAGGGCTTCCCTGGTGGCGCAGTGGTTGAGAGTCCACCTGCCGATGCAGGGGACGCGGGTTCGTGCCCCGGTCCGGGAAGATCCCACGTGCCGCGGAGCGGCTGGGCCCTTGAGCCATGGCCGCTGAGCCTGCGCATCCGGAGCCTGTGCTCCGCAATGGGAGAGGCCACAGCGGTGAGAGGCCCGCGTACCGCAAAAAAAAAAAAAAAAAAAAAAAAAAAGTAAACATGTTTAGAGTTAAGTGAACAGCATCTGGCCAGCAGGTGAGGTCTGGAGGAGTTGCCTTACTGAGGAAGTTCACAGGTGTTAAGCTTAAAGGGAGTCAGGCTTAGAAGGGAGTCTATAAAGAGGTGGCTACATGCTGGGGGTTCAGGGAGAAGGGAGAAGGGAGGAAGGGATGGGGATGCCAGACCTTTTTTGGAAAATAAAGCAGAAAGAGAAGGAAAGTACTTGAAATTGGGCCTCAGATGAGAGGAGCAAAGCAGGAATGAAATTTTATTTAAAGGGTCAGCAGCAAGCCACAATATGAAGGATGGACCCCCAAAAAGGGTTACTTAGTACCATCTACCAAAGAGCATCCTTATGCATAGGCCAGCAGAAACTCCAAGACCAAGTATAGATTCCTAATGGGACCAAGCTGTCAGACAGACTCGGCCATGGTCTTTTCACTGGGGACAGGAAAATAACACCACAGTCTGAGATAAATGACCCAAAAAGGTAGGTGAAATTGAACTGAAACAAATGAAAAATCTTACAAATGGGAGTACAGAACAGGAAAAACAGGCCATGTGAAACCAACTTTGATTTTCAGTCAAGGCAGATGGAGATGAAAACTTCACAGGGGTTCTGCCTCGTAGCCAGTGAACTTATGGAGACCAAAGCATATGGAGAGTCTCTACTGACAAGTCATAATCATGGCTACTATTTATTTGGCCCCAATTATGGGCCAGACACTTGACATCATCTCAATAAATCCTCTGGAATAGGTACTGCCATTAGCCCCATTTTACACATGAGGAAGCCAAGGATGGGCAGGGATGAGTTTCTTGGTCAAGTTCACACAGCTGCTATGTGCCGGGGCAGGGTTCAAGTTCAGGCCACTTGGCTCCAGGGTCCACATGCTTGTCCATCACGCTCTCTTGCCTGCACTGGGCAGGAGTGGTAAAGTCGTGAGAAGTCAAGCTTCACATGCTTGATTAAGCGATCCCAACTGCCCTGCCCATCCTTAGGAGTCCATGATTCCAGGCCCTGCTCTGTCACCAGATGGACATGAGGACTTGGAGTCTTTTCTCTGTATCTCGTTTCCATTTTCTATGGAACTAGAAATCAGGGGAACCTTCAACATTTGTTAGCTGCTGAATTCTTCAAACAAAGTCTTGCTGAAGCCCAGTGTACACGTCAGATGAAGTGAGGGCTGCCCTGACTGAAGCTGAGGTGGGGGCCCACTCAGCCCAGTTTAGAACACATACCCCCCCCCACCCAGTTTCCTCCTGTGGTTGCTCCTGAGGTCCCTGATCTGCACCTCTAGATTATACTAAACACATTTGAAAACCAGTGGGCTGGATTGTTTCTAGGATGTCTTCCAAGTGCAAGATTCGCAACTTTAGTAAATTAAAGTTGGCTCTTCAGCGTTCGGAGTAAGCAGGCACTACAGGTGTAACTTGGAAAGGTCTCTCCCTCCCTTCTTTCAAGAGCCTGGGGAGAAAGCTAGTCGCCCAACGTGTTCTGAGAGATACTTGCAAAAAAGATTGTTTTGCATCCTAGAAAAGTGATTTATGGGAAAAGCAGCCAGTTACCAGGAATTCGTGACAAGGGAACATTAACATTAATGAAACACGATAACATTCATGTCTTTGATGATAGTGCACAGAGTAGGAGTCAGCAAATTACAACCCAACGCCCTTTTTAATTTTTCTGGTAATAGCTTTATTGAGATAGAATTCACATACCATACAATTCACCTATCTGAAGTGTACAATTCAGTGATCTTTTTAGTTCCTTCAGAGAGTTGTGAAACCATCACCACAGCCCATTTTAGAACATTTTCATCACCCCATAAGAAAACCCTGTACCTTGCAGCAGTCATCCCCAACCCCCTCAGCCCTAGGCCACCACTGATCCACTTCCTGTCTGTACAGATTTGCGTATTCTGGGCATTTCATTTAAATGTAACCATTCGATATAAGATCTTTGTGACCGGCTTCTTTCCTTCGCTTTACATAATGTATTCAAGGCTCCTCCACGTTGGAGCACGTCTCAGTACTCCATTCCTTCTCCTGGACGAATATACCACTGACATTGTACAGAGGTACCATGTTTTGTTTAGCCATTCATCAGCTGATGGACACGTGGGTGGTTTCCCGCTTTGGGAAATGGAGCAAGCGTTCATGGCTCCATGCTGTCCCTTCCCCATTTGCTGTCACAGCTGCCTTGAGAGATCAGCTTAGGAGAAGGGGAGTCACTGCAGACAAGCAGGCTCTCTGTGCCTTCTGCCCAGAGGAGGTTTATGGCCTTTAAGATCTTTTCCTTTCCTGTTGTTTTCAAAAGCCTAATCTCCCCTATCAGAGGTGCTATGTATTCCAAGGGGAGAGAAGCAAGCACAAGAAAGAGGAAGGCAATTCTCCATTTCCACCTAGGAGGAGGACCAAATGGAGAGAGACTCTGGGTCTGGGGAGAGGTGGAGCCCCACGCTGGCAGTGCCCTGGGGCTCGCAACAGGGAATGGGCATGTTCCCTGGAATGCAGCCAGCAAGCAGCAGAGGAGGGCCCTGGGTCAGAGGGCGATTCCTTGAGGCGAGTTCCCCAGTGGGGACTGAAGTTTAATTCCCCCTTGACTGCAGGCTTATCGGCTCAGAATTAACACCATCTTGATTTAAAATTTCATTCAAAGCTGGGTTTGTGGACTGAGATTCATACTCACAATTAAGACACAGAAATGAGTCAAAAAGGAGACTAAGTAAGTAAGCGTGTGATCAGGACTCAGAAGACCAGCGTCTCAAGCCTCCAGTTATGTGTGAGTGGCAGGGGGGCGGGGGGGGGGCAGGAGGGGTCAGCAAGAGCAGAAGAAAACCAAGTAATTCAGACAACCCAGAATGACAGCCACTCTCTGACACTTAGGATGAGATGCGCAGAATACCAGGGATAGAGTCTGCAACAACCAAAGGATGCTCAATGGACCACTAGGCACCCTGAGCATGTCCTCCATGTTAAGTTCTATTTGTAATTTGTACTTTATCCTGAGCTCCAAGGTGGGCTTTTTTGTTTAAGACTGTAGTATAAAAGCTATGTTATGTTATGTTGGAAAATATATATATACATATACACATACATACACACACACACACACACACACACATACATATACATAACCTTGTGACCATAAGCGATTCCTTTGCTATATTATAGTGACGGATTTCTATAATCACAACTCATCTACTCCTGCAAAAACCTACTTCACAGCCAGCTTGCAGCCACTGAAAACCAAAAGTGGGTGGATAAATGTGAATTTGGAAGTAAATTTTAGTAATGTCTTCAGATGTGCTTTTTAACAGAAAATTTTCTTCCCACAGGAGGCAAAGTCATCATTTTTGTCCTTTCCACCAAAGGAGAGTTTATGTATTTATTTATAGTTTACAGCTCTTACCTTTCCAACTGTGTCACCTATTACTCCCCATCATCCATCATTTATCAGCCAAAAGGACCTGCTTCACATTTCTCACAGACATACCAGTCCTCTGTGTCTCTGTGCAGAATGTTCTATTTGTTCCATCTGCCTACACAATCTTTCCCTTCTTGGTTCTCCCAGAGCACTTGTTAAGTACTTCTGTCCCTGTCCAGATTATTGATAAAAGCTGAATTCTCATTTTTAAAAAAATCCATTTAATTGAAGACACAAATATAGGTCTAATTTTAGGACTATTCTAAAAACAAATCAATTCTAAATATGTAGCTGGAGACTGTAAGATCTTCAGGGCAGCGTCTTGTTCTGTCTTGTTAATTGCATCTCCAGTGCCTAGAAAGGCATCTGATGCATAGTTCAATAAGTGCTTGATGAATGAATGATTTAAGACCCATGCTTTACTCTGTCCTGTTACTTTACTCTACTCTGTTTTGCCCCGTAAGTGTTACAAAAAGAACATACTTTATATTTCCTTTTTTCTAAGCCATCATCATGGATGTTTTCCATGACCCACCCTTCTCCTTTCTGCCCTGCCCCTTCCTTTCCCTGGGGAAGCCTTGGGAATCTTAGCATTGTGCAGACAGACGGCAGCTAATACTGGGAAGCTGACTGTTATTAAAGAAATGCGAAGTTCAATACCATGACCAGATATCTAAGAGCACAGGACTTTTCCTATTGCAAAAGTATGCCTTTGGCTCTCCTGACCTCATATATACTTATCTCCACCTCATTAGTGTCCAACCGATACAAGTCTATTTCCATCTCGTTGGCTTTTCTCATAGCTCAAATTATCCTTCATTACTTAGAGGCCCATCACCCAGTTAATGCACTTTATTAACATGCAGCAAACCAGGAAGAGTATTTTAACTTGTCAGGCACCTCAAAGGGAAGGAATAATTTGCAGTCTTCCGAGCAACCCAGAAGCATATATTGCTTTTCATTAGAAAAAGGCAATTTCCGCAGGCCTTGTGCTGGCTCCACCATTACCTTCAACAAAACCTTGATGCTAATTTCCAAATCTATCTTGACAATTAGTCTGCTCAGCACTTCACCCTCCAAATAGCAATACAACCTGAGAATCCTCCTACAAGTCACTTCCTAAAAGCAAAAAGTCTGGCAGGCAGTTGGGCTTGGGGGTGTGCAGTGGGGGGACCCTGAAAGGCAGGTGGCCTTGGTCCATGAGGTAGGGAAGGGATGTAAAAGCAGCTTTCTAGTTCTCTCTTCTTGGCATGGTGAGTGAGATCCTACTGAGCTCAAAGACAGGGAAACAAGGAGCAGGGGAGGCCCTGGGTAGAATTCATAAGGCCTGTGTTCCCAAGGACAGTTCATTAATCTCAGGTCTAGAGTTAGTTCCCAGATGAGAAATCTCAGGCCAGTCCCTTATCCTCTCTGAGACACCTTCATTTCTCATCTATAAAATGGAGACAGTTAACAGAACCTTGTGTTTTGTTAAGAGAATCGCAACAGAACATGAAGGTTAGTAATGAAGAATTGTTATTAGCTGAGGTCCCTGCTAAATGTGGCTGCTGTAAATTTAATGGGACCTCAAAAAATGATGCTACTCTGTTCTATATAGTTCTTTTTTTAAATTGAACTATAATTCACATACCATAAAATTCACCATTTTCAAGTGTTTGATTCATTGGTTTTTAGTATGTTCACGAGGTTACGCAACCATCACCATTATTTAATTCTAGTACATTTTACACTTTTTAATTATCGTACACTTAAAAAGAAACCTCATACTCGTTAGCAGCCACTCCTCTTTCCTTCTATCCCCTCAGCCCTAGACAACCAGTAATTTACTTTCTGTCTCTACGGATTTGCCTATTCTGGACATTTCCTATAAATGGAATCATAATATTTGGCTTTTGCATACAGCTCTTTCATGTAGCATAATGATTTCAAGGTTCATCTCTGCTGTATCATGTATCTGTACTTCACTCCTTTTTATGGATGAATAATATTCCATTGTATGGACATACCACATTTTTTGTTTATCCATTCATCAGTTGATAGACATTTGGTTTCTACTTTTCACCTGTTAGGAATAATGTTGCGAAGAATATTCGTGTACATGTGGATATATGTTCCCATCTCTTTTGGGATTATACCTACGAGTGGAAATACTGCATTATATGGTAACTATGTTTAACTTTTTCAAACTGTTTTCCACTACTGCTATACCATTTTACATTCCCACCAGCAATGTATGAAGTTTCGTTTACTTTTAAGATCTAATTTTCCTAGGGTTATGGAACATTTCTAAGGGGAATAGAAATTTCACCTTTTTCTTATATCCTGTTTTTCATTCCTTTGGTTCTTCTTTTTCTCTCTTTATCCTTCCCTCTCTCCCTCGCTTTCTTTCTCCTTTCCTCTGTCTCACTGCAAAATGCCTTCCTAAAGTATGATTTAAGCGACAACAATGCTCACTGAATTGTAGATGAAAAAGCATGGAAAAATTTGTAGCTTACACAGCAGAGCAATTTTCCTTAAAGTTAATGTAACTGAATGACCTACTTCAAATAGTAACTATCTTGTTCTCTCTGTTGCAATCACAAATTAGAGGGAGGTGTTGGAGACCTGGGGATCTGTGATTCTCTCACCTCCTGTGAAGAATGACCAGATCTTTCTTTTTTAAAAAAGACCTTTGATTAGCCTGAGTAGATAGGAAGGAGGCTATGATATTGAAGGGCTACAGGAAAGGAGCCTAATCCTTGAATGCGGTTCCCCCCAGACTTTGGGGGACAGGAATGGGAGGGCTGCAAGTCCTACCGAGGGGCAAACCCTCTGGAATGCGAGCTTCAAGGATCCCAGGGGAGCATTACTGAGGGCCCCTCTGACTACCCAGCACAGAGCAGAGGTCTCTACTATGATTAGAGCCAGTTACCCACATAAACTCCACTAACGATGATAAGAGACTTATAACCCATGGCCTCTACTCTCATTGTCTTAACATTTGGACTTTCAGAGACCTTGGGAAGTAGAGCTCAGAGCTAGATCTGACTTACAAAATAAAGAAGTCGTCTTCACGTTTAGCATCATGCAGCAGCTCACAGCTGTTTACATCTGCATAGCTTGGGGTAGGGGTGGGGGAAATGTCATCCTTGTTTTTATAAAAAGGTAATACAGGTTCAGAGTGGTTAAGGCATTTGCAAAGCTCACATAACTAGTGAGGGGGAAAGGCTAGAATTCACATCCTGGTCTGGTGAGATACAAAACCCTTTCCCACCATATCATCCTACCTTAGGATGCTGCGGTCAGCAATCTATTATATAATCTGAGACTCAGTAATATTTCAGAAAGAAAAGAACCCCTGTCAAGCAGTTTGGTCTCTGGGGTGCATTGGTTGTTTGATTCATCCTTCTTTAAGGGGGTAGAGCACGTTGGAACTTATTTGCAACCAAAGGACAGCTAACTTCATCTCAATAAGGAGAGAAATGATAAACAAGTAGGACATTCTGTCTTTTTTTTTTTTTTTTTTTTTTTTACAGGATCAGGAAAATGTAATGCTTTGAAAAATCAGCATCTACTCTAGTAAGTGTTCTCCGAACTAGGAATAATCTTTAAAATTTTTTCTGTAATTGCATCCATCAACTTAGATTACACATTTTAACTTTGTTTGGAATTTTACCTACTGCTTATTTTTTTCTAAATATTCTAATAACACTTTCAATTATCTTTCTCTTATTTGACTCAAATTAAAACCAGAAAGATGCAGTCATTTTTAAAGTTATATTGCTTCATTCATCACTTTCTTAGTTCACTTTCCTTTTGCCTAAGCAAGAAACCAGATGGCAGGATCTTAACCCTGGGAGAGAACATTAATCAAACCCCAAACTTTGAGATGATACAATGTATAATGCAACAACAAATTATTAATAACATCCTCTTCGTGAAACAGAGTAGGACGTTAACATGAAAAAATAATTAATGAGAGAAATATAGGAGGAACAGTCTGGTTGTACTGAAATGGAATGTAAAATTAAATTTACTTGTTAGAAAATGGTGATTTTTCCCTAAAAGTTTACATCTTTCTACATTTACATCACTTTCATCTTTAATCAGCATCTCCTAGAACCTATATTGGCCCATGTTTTCATTTAGTGATTTAATAGTTTTAATATTTCCTTTTATTTCACTTTGAATTTTCATCAGCTCTTTTCTGGGAGTTTACAATATGATGCCTTCCTCGTGTTTACCCAAGGAAGGGCAGAGTCACAGTTGGCATTTATGACATGTGATGAGAGGGAATCTCTGGATGAGGACACTATTTAAACATATGAGTTGGAGAAATTCCCATTAGAAATGTATCCCTAATTCTTTAATTACACAATTCCATGCAGTGGAATAATCTTTGTAACACCTTCAAAGGAATGGTGAATTAACCACTTGCAAGGGACAGAAACACAATTTAAAATAGGTGAAACAAAAGAGAATAAGAGACAATTTACTGACCCATGGAATTGGGAGGGAAAATTTCTGAGGGCAATAGAAATTTTTATCTCTTTACTTCCTTCTTTTCCTTGTTTATTCCTTCCTTTCTTCCTCTCTCTTCCTGCCTTCCTCTATTTTACTACAGAATCCCTTCCCAAGTGTTAAGGAAGAATGTTTGTGTCTCCCCAAAGTTCACATGTTGAAGCCCTAACCCAGAATGTGACAGTATTTGGAGGTGAGGCCTTGGCGAGGTGATTAGGGTTAGATGAGATCATGAGGGTGGCACCTCTATCATGGAATTTGTGTCCTTATAAGAAGAGGAAGAGAGATCAGATCTTTGTCTCTCTCTGCCATGTGAGTACACAGCGAGAGGGTGCCCATCTGCAACCTAAGGAGAGATACCTCACCAGACACCAACCCTGCTGGCATCTTGATCTTGGACTTCCCAGCCTCCAGAGTTGTGAGAAATCAAAGTCTGTTGCTTAAGCCACCCAGTCCATGGTATTTTGTTATGGCAGTATGAGTTAAGTCGCCAAACTAAACCAGGTTTCTTTATCGTAGTAATTTGAGCAGTTGATATTTTCACTGGATCATAGCTGAAGTATGAAAATTAGTGAACAGCAGATCAATTTTTGAAAAGTTACTGCTTACAGAGGATGAGTTTCAGAAGCCTGGCCTCTGGAACGAGAACTGGGGACTGAACTCAACAGCTCTCTCTTATCTCATCTCATCTTAACTTGCTTTCACATGTTGATCAATCTCCTTACCTCCTACCACAGACAGGACTTCCCTGGGTGGGTGGCAGAGACATGGCCACTGAGAGTTTGGCAACCCTACCAGCAAGAAAGAATGTTTTTTCCAGCCATCAGAAATCAATGTAAACCCAAGGAAGCCCTCTAATTGTCCATGCTTGTGTCACATGGCCATCTCTGTGGCCAGAATCTTTCCCAGGGGCCTGATGCACAGGTCCAGTTAGCCATCACAGTCAACTACAAATGGAAGGTTTGCTTTGTTCCCCCTATGCAGGCTAGGTATATCACATAATTTTAGGCTGTGAAGAATCTTAAGTAAATGCCCACATTTTCTGATAACTCGCCAGCCTTTATACAATGTTCCCATTGTAAATTCAGGCTCTGCAATGAGCCACACCACTTTAACAAACCCTGGACATCCTGTCCATGCACTAACTGCCGCTGCTTATGTTAAAGTAGCAGGAGTTACTGTAGCCTTCAAAAATGTATACATGTATATCCTTCTATATAGATCACTGTTTATGTTAAAGTAGCAGGAGTTACTGTAACCTTCAAAAATGTATACATGTATATCCTTCTATATAGACCACTGTTTATGTTAAAGTAGCAGGAGTTACTGTAGCCTTCAAAAATGTGCAAATTTATATCCTTATATATTTCTTTATATTTCAACAAAAACTGGGTTCTGCTGTATCTTTTAAAATAAGACAATGCATGATGAGTTTTTAGGCCTCCAGCTATACAATTCATTGAGAGACTTTGTTTTTAAGATTTCTATCACGGAAGCTAGCATCACAGAAGCTAGCATTATGAGAACCCAGCCATGGCTACTTGATCCATCTGCTTATTATGGGCAGTGGGAATTAAATAAACCAACAGAAGCAGAAGTGGCTTCTGTACTAGGACACCACTTTGAAGCTTTACATCACATGTATTTAATCATCATTATGAATTTATGAAATTTCTACCAAACTTCAAAGCAACCTGTTAGTTTGGTAACTGGTTGCCTGGCCCTGATCAAATGAGAGACTGGCTTCTTCACCTAGTATTTGGTGAGTTTGGAGCTTTCTAAATGGCACCAAGGGTGAGTTTAAAGTCATACTTCAGGTTGGGTAAGAACTTGTAATTTAGAGTCAATGGTAGCAGAACATAGCTCAATGGTAAACATTGGACAATGGTGTAGAAAACACAAATTCACCAGCTACTAGCAATTTTATCTTATACCATACTCTGCTAGTTGAGAAGCAATATAGGAACATTCATGAAATTTGCTCCTCAGAAAACACATTAACTTTTTGGAAGGCAATTACTATGGAGAAAAGAGCACAGGCTGTGTGTCAAAAAACAAGATGAAGGACTGAATCTCAGCTCCATCGCATACTAATTGTGAGACATTAAGTCACTTCACCTTTCAGGGACCCTGAAAAGTAATCATAGTTACTTCCCAATGTAGCTGTAAGGAGTAAATGAATATGTGAATGTGCTTAGTCCTATGTACAGCATCTTGAACCATGGGAAATAAAACAGCTGTGCTCAAATATGCAAGAAGAGCATCTGCCTGATGTTTTTATCCTATTAGAAAAGCCCTCACTTGATCCAACTTCTAACTCCAGTGATTGCCCATTTCTCAGCTCCACCTTAGAAAAAAACCCAAAAGAATTAACTATCTTTGCTGTAACCGATTTCTTTGCTCCCATTTCTTGTCAAGCTCACTGTCATGAGGCTCCCCCACTGAGAGAAGACTCACGATGAGGTCAGTCATGACCTCTTGTGGCATCTTCCCCTTCTCTATATAATCACTCCCTTCATGATCTCAACCAACCCTATAACTTTATAAACTACCAACTCTTGCCATATGATCCAGCAATCCCACTCCTGGGCATATGCCCAGACAAAACTACTCTTCGAAAAGATCCATGCACCCCTATGTTCATAGCAGCACTATTCACAATAGCCAAGACATGGAAGCAACCTAAATGTCCACTGACAAATGAATGGATAAAGAAGATGTGGTACATATCTACAACAGAATATTATTACTCAGCCATTAAAAAGAATGAAATAAGCCATCTGTAGCAACACGGATGGACCTAGAGATTATCACACTAAGTGAAGTCAGAGAGAGAAAGACAAATAACATATATCACTTCTATGTAGAATCTAAACTATGACACAAATGAACTAATCTATGAAAGAGAAATTGACTCACAGACAAAGAGAACAGACTTGCAGTTGCCAAGTGGGAGGGGGTGTGGGAGAGGGAAGGATTGGGAGCGTGTGATTAGAAGATGCAAACTATTCCATATAGGATGGAAAAACAACAAGGTCCGACTGTATACCACAGGGAACTATATTCAGTATCCTGTGATATACCATAATGGAAAAGAATATGAAAAATAATATATATATGTATGTATATTTATGTATATATAACTGAGTCACTTTGCTGTGCAGCAGAAATTAATACAACATTGTAAATAAACTACAATATAATTTTTTTTAAAACCCTATTAACTCTATGCTGATGACCCATGACCCCGCAATTTTTATCTCTATCCTGGTCCTCTGCCCTGAACTTTAGGTTCTTATACTCAAGTGCTTAGTCAATAGCCATACCTGAGTGTTATGACAGACACCTCAAACTTGATGCGTTCAAAAATAAACTCCTCACCTTCCATTTAAAACCTAGTTGTATCTTCAAAATATATCCAGAATGCAACCATTTCTCACCACCTTCACTGCCATCTCCCTGGTCCAACACACCACCATCTCGTGCATGGAATATTGCAGTAGCCCCCAGCTGACCTCTGTGCTGCTGCCCTTGTCTCCTTACTGTCCATTCTCCACACAACACCCTGGATAAGTCTGCAAAAATATAATTCAGGTCATGTCGCACCTCTGTTTGAAACACTTGATGGGTCTCCATTTCTCTCAGAACAAAGCCAAAGTCCTTAAAATGGGCAATGGTCCACAAGACTTCTTACACACAAGACTTTTTACACTGTTTGTCTAACATTCCTCACTTCTTTTCTGACTTCATCCCTTGATCTCCCCACCGACCCCAAATCCAATCCAAGCACACTGAACTTCTTGCTGTTCTTCAAATTATAGGTACACCTCAGCCTCAGGGCCTTTGCACTGCTTCCTTTTGCTTGGAGACCTCCTCCCTTAGATGGATGCCTGGCTGGCTCCCTCCTTCAGGTCCCTCTTAATGAGGCCTAACCTGGCTACCTCATTTAAACTTTCAGCCCCACGCTAATTTTTATTCTGAGATGATACATTTAAAATATAACTGCCAATTATTAATAACATCCTCTTCATGAAGCAGAGTAGGACACATCTCTTTTCAATTTACTATGTAGTTTACTTGTTACTTATTCTATTACCACACCCTGCTAAAATGTGTAAGCCTCTCAAAGGCAGGAAACTTTGTTTCATTCTCAGATGCATCTAGAGGCATCTAGACCCCTAGACACATCTAGCTAGACTCCAACTAGAACAGTGTTGGGCACATGAAGGGAATTCAATGTTCAATGAATGAATGAATGAATCTTGCATAATTTCCTTACTCTGCCTCCTCAATTTCCCTTCCTAATGTTGTGAAGTTTAGGAGATATTCCAATTAAGTATCTATAGCTGACATCAAAATTTCTTCTTCATTAGGCTTTATCATACCTCATTAATTTCCCAAAGAAAAAAATAAGGATTGGATCAACTAAAATTGAGTCATTTTAGCTGAGCAAAAATCTTGCTATTCCTTTACGTGCATTGTAACAGTAATATTAACATTTAAAACACGTGTTTTCCTTTATTGTTATTTCAGATGTTTTGGGGGTGGGGATGGGTGGAAGAGGTGGGGGCAAGTATTTTAAACCAAAGCTTAAGTCTCAGAGACTTTGAAAAAGAAGCCCCCAAAAAAGTCATCTAAAAAAAGTGACATGTTAATTATAATCATTTTTGAAAGCAACAGCAGATATATACAAAATAAGTAGCTCAGGAAAAAGGAAAATGCTTGTATAAGCATTAAAACAAAAAGTAACAAATAGAAGAAAAAATTGTAGTAGTAGACACATTGGTTCTACATATAATAAACAAGTTTCATGAACAGATTACTGAAATTGACTAAGACCAAATGTATGTCTTCTTTCATAATCAGAAATAAATAAATGAAAATATTTCGACGGGAATGGGGGTGGGGACTACTGGGCAAAATGTACCAAGTCATCAAAATGAACAGTGATCAGACCACTAAAAGTCTATAATGGCAGAGAAGACTAACTGTCCACCCAAAATTCATGGTCCTCCTTTGAGAGTATACAGTTGTTTCTGGAAGGTGTCTGCCCAGCCAGGGACTACATTGCCAGAATCTCCTGCAACCAGGTGGCACCATGTGGCAAGGTGTCGTCAGTGGAATGGAGACAGAAAGGCTGGGGGCCACCTCTCAGCCATGTGGTTAGGAAGCAGGTGGCTTCCATGCTCTTGCCCCTTCTGTCCACTGGAAGCAGACCCAGAGGCCATAGGGGATGGGCAAGCACAGATGGAAGGGGCCTGGGTTCCTGAATCACCATGAGGGGAAAGCCTAAAGACCAGGAACTCATTTGGACTGTTATCTTTTCTGAAAAATCCAAATTTGGAAAAGAAAAGTCATGAATAGGTTCCTATGAAGCATTATTTATAACAAAAATGGAAATAAACCTGAATAGCAAGAGAATTAAGGAAATGATGGTACATTCACTTAGATTAGTTATTATGCATTAAATCTGCAGAAACTTATATAAAATATATCTCAGAGCTGGTGAGATGAGATTGTTGTTGGAGAGGTGGTGAAAATAGATAGGTAGATAGATAGATAGATAGATACAGATAGACAGAAGAGGGATGTGGGAGAAAGGTAGAAGGCAAATGGCCAAAATGGACACATCACTAAAAATCTGAACTTCAGGAGAAGAATCGCGGAAACTTACAGAGGCTCTTAGATAGCCTCATCCACCAGAGGGCAGACAGCAGAAGCAAAAAGAACTACAATCCTGCAGCCTGTGGAACAAAAACCACATTCACAGAAAGACAGACAAAATGAAAAGGCAAAAGCCTATATACCAGATGAAGGAACAAGATAAAACCCCGGAAAAACAACTAAATGAAGTGGAGATAGGCAACCTTCCAGAAAAAGAAATCAGAATAATGATAGTGAAGATGATCCAGGACCGCAGAAAAAGAATGGAGGCAAAGATCCAGAAGACGCAAGAAATGTTTAACGAAGACCTAGAAGAATTAAAGAACAAACAAACAGAGAAGAATAATATGGTAACTGAAATAAAAACTACACTAGAAGGATTCAATAGCAGAATAACTGAGGCAGAAGAGCGGATAAGTGACCTGGAAGACAGAATGGTGGAATTCACTGCTGTGAAACAGAATAAAGAAAAAAGAATGAAAAGAAATGAAGACAGCCTAAGAGACCTCTGGGACAACATTAAATGCAACAACATTCGCATTATAGGGGTCCTAGAAGGAGAGGAGAGAGAGACAGGACCAGAGAAAATATTTGAAGAGATTATAGTCGAAAACTTCCCTAACATGGGAAAGGAAATAGCCACCCAAGTCCAGGAAGCGCAGCGAGTCCCATACAGGATAAATCCAAGGAGAAACACGCTGAGACACATAGTAATCAAACTGGCAAAAATTAAAGACAAAGAAAAATTATTGAAAGCCACAAGGGAAAAACGACAAATAACATACAAGGGAACGCCCATAAGGTTAACAGCTGATTTCTCAGCAGAAACTCTACAAGCCAGAAGGCAGTGGCATGATATACTTAAAGTGATGAAAGGGAAGAAACTACAACCAAGATTACTCTACCCAGCAAGGATCTCATTCAGATTCGATGGAGAAATCAAAAGCTTTACAGACAAGCAAAAGCTAACAGAATTCAGCACCACCAAACCAACTCCACAGCAAATACTAAAGGAACTTCTCTAGGCAGGAAACACAAGAGAAGGAGAAGACCTACAATAACAAACCCAAAACAATTAAGAAAATGGTCATAGTAACATACATATCAATAATTACCTTGAATGTAAATGGATTAAATGCTCCAACCAAAAGACACAGGCTTGCTGAATAGATACAAAAACAAGACCCATATATATGCTGTCTTGCTGTCTACAAGAGACCCACTTCAGACCTAGGGACACATACAGACTGAAAGTGAGGGGATGGAAAAAGATATTCCATGCAAATGGAAATCAAAAGAAAGCTGGAGTAGCAATACCCATATCAGATAAAACAGACTTTAAAATAAAGAATGTTACAAGAGACAAGGAAGGACACTACATAATGATCAAGGGATCAATCTAAGAAGAAGACATAACAATTATAAATATATATGTACCCAACATAGGAGCACCTCAATACATTACGGCAACTGCTAACAGCTATAAAAGAGGAAATCGACAGTAACACAGTAATCGTGGGGGACTTTAACACCTCACTTACACCAATGGACAGATCATCCAAAAAGAAAATAAGGAAACAGAAGCTTTAAAACACACAACAGACCAGATAGATTTAATTGATATTTATAGGACATTCCATCCAAAAACAGCAGATTACACTTTCTTCTCAAGAGCACACAGAACATTCTCCAGAATAAATCACATACTGGGTCACAAATCAAGCCTCGGTGAATTTAAGAAAATTGAAATAATATCAAGCATCTTTTCTGACCACAATGCTATGAGATTAGAAATCAATTACAGGGAAAAAAACGTAAAAAACACAAACACATGGAGGCTAAACAATACATTACTAAATAACCAAGAGATCACTGAAGAAATGAAAGAGGAAATCAAAAAATACCTAGAGACAAATGACAATGAAAACACGACGATCCAAAACCTATGGGATGCAGCAAAAGCAGTTCTAAGTTTATAGCTATAGCAGGGAAGTTTATAGCTATACAAGCCTACCTGAAGAAACAAGAAAAATCTCAAATAAACAATCTAACCTTACACCTAAAGGAACTAGAGAAAGAAGAACAAACAAAACCCAAAGTTAGCAGAAGGAAAGAAATCATAAAGATCAAAGCAGAAATAAATGAAATAGAAACAAAGAAAACAATAGCAAAGATCAATAAAACTAAACGCTGGTTGTTTGAGAAGATAAACAAAATTGATAAACCATTAGCTAGACTTATCAAGAGAAAGAGGGAGAGGACTCAAATCAATAAAATTAGAAATGAAAAAGGAAAAGTTACAACAGACACTGCAGAAATACAAAGCATCCTAACAGACTACTACAAGCAACTCTTGGCAATAAAATGGACAACTTGGAAGAAATGGACAAATTCTTAGAAAGGTATAACCTTCCCAGAGTGAACCAGGAAGAAACAGAAAATATGAACAGACCAATCACAAGGAATGAAATTGAAATTGTGATTAAAAATCTTCCAACAAAGAAAAGTCCAGGACCAGATGGCTTCACAGGTGAATTCTATCAAACATTTAGAGAAGAGCTAACACCCATACTTCTCAAACTCTTCCAAAAATTGCAGAGGAAGGAACACTCCCAACACTCATTATATGAGGCCACCATCACCATGATACCAAAACCAGACAAAGATACTACAAAAAGGAAAATTACAGACCAATATCACTGATTAATATAGATGCAAAAATCCTCAACAAAATACTAGCAAACAGAATCCAACAATACATTAAAAGGATCATACACCATGATCAAGTGGGACTTACCCCAGGGATGCAACGATTCTTCAATATACGCAAATCAATCAATGTGATACTCCATATTAACAAATTGAAGAAGAAAAACCATATGATAATCTCAATAGATGCAGAAAAAGCTTTTGACAAAATTCAACGCCCATTTATGATAAAAACTCTGCAGAAAGTGGGAATAGAGGAAACCTACCTCAACATCATAAAGGCCATATATGACAAACCCACAGCCAACATCATTCTCAATGGTGAAAAACTGAAAGCGTTTCCTCTAAGATCAGGAACAAGGCAAGGATGTCCACTCTCACCACTATTATTCAACATAGTTATGGAAGTTTTAGCCACAGCAATCACAGAAGAAAAAGAAATAAAAGGAATACAAATTGAAAAAAGAAGAAGTAAAACTGTCACTGTTTACAGATGACATGATACTATACATAGAGAATCCTAAAGATGCCACCAGAAAACTACAAGAGCTAATCAATGAATTTGGTAAAGTTGCAGGATACAAAATTAATGCACAGAAATCTCTTGCATTCCTATACACTAATGATGAAAAATCTGAAAGAGAAATTAAGGAAACACTCCCATTTACCACTGTAACAAAAAGAATAAAATACCTAGGAATAAACCTACCTAGGGAGACCAAAGACCTGTATGCAGAAAAGTATAAGACACTGATGAAAGAAATTAAAGATGATACCAACAGATGGAGAGATATACCATGTTCTTGGATTGGAAGAATCAATATTGTGAAAATGACTATACTACCCAAAGCAATCTACAGATTCAATGCAATCCCTATCAAATTACCAATGGCATTTTTTATGGAACTAGAACAGAAAATCATAAGATTTGTATGGAGACACAAATGACCCCGAATAGCCAAAGCAGTCTTGAGGGAAAAAAATGGAGCGGGAGGAATAAGACTCCCTGACTTCAGACTATACTACAAAGCTACAGTAATCAAGACAATATGGTACTGGCACAAAAAGAGAAATATAGATCAATGGAACAAGATAGAAAGCCCAGTGATAAACCCCTGCACCTATGGTCAACTAATCTATGACAAAGGAGGCAAGGATATACAATGGAGAAAAGACAGTCTCTTCAATAAGTGGTGCTGGGAATACTGGACAGTAACATGGAAAAGAATGAAATTAGAACACTCCCTAACACCATACACAAAAATAAACTCAAAATGGATTAGAGACCTAAATGTAAGACCAGACACTATAAGACTCTTAGAGAAAAACACAGGAGAACACTCTTTGACATAAATCACAGCAAGATCATTTTTGATCCATCTCCTAGAGTAATGGAAATAAAAATAAAGAAATGGGACCTAATGAAACTTCAAAGCTTTTGCACAGCAAAGGAAACCATAAACAAGATGAAAAGACAACCCTCAGAATGGGAGAAAATATTTGCACATGAATCAACAGACAAAGGATTAATCTCCAAAATATATAAACAGCTCATGCAGCTCAATATTAAAGAAATAAACAACCCAATCCACAAATGGACAGAAAACCTAAATAGACATTTCTCCAAAGAAGACATACAGATGGCCAAGAAGCACATGAAAAGCTGCTCAACATCACTAATTATTAGAGAAATGCAAATCAGAACTACAATGAGGTATCACCTCACATCAGTTAGAATGGGCATCATCAGAAAATCTACAAACAACAAATGCTGGAGAGGTTGTGGAGAAAAGGGAACCCTCTTGCACTGTTGGTGGGAATGTAAATTGATATAGCCACTATGGAGGTTCCTTAAAAAAACTAAAAATAGAATTACCATATGATCCAGCAATCCCACTACCGGGCATATACCCAGAGAAAACCATAATTCAAAAGGCATATGCACCCTAATGTTTACTGCAGCACTATTTACAATAGCCAGGTCATGGAAGCAACCTAAATGCCCATCGACAGATGAACGGATAAAGATGATATGGTACATATGTACAATGGAATATTACTCAGTCATAAAAAGGAACGAAATTGGGTCATTTGTTGAGAAGTGGATGGATCTAGAGACTGTCATACAGAGTGAAGTAAGTCAGAAAGAGAAAAATAAATATTGTATATTAACTAGAATTAATATATATTAATTCTATATATATTAATTTCTAGGTATAGAAAATGGTACAGATGAACCAGTTTGCAGGGCAGAAAATGAGCCACAGATGCAGACAACAAATGTATGGACACCAAGGGGGGAAAGCAGCGGGGTTGGGGATGGTGGTGTGATGAATTGGGCAATTGGGATTGACATGTATACACTGATGTGTATAAAATGGATGACTAATAAGAACATGCTGTATAAAAAAATAAAATTTAAAAAAGGAGAAGAATCATATTATATTCTGATCCCACAGTCACACTGAGAGACAGAGGGTGGCGTGGACAATGTTGTACTGCCTGGAGAGGTTTCAGGTATTATGTGGAAGGCCACCTCGCTCATTGCAGTTTGAGTGACTGATACTTTTTTTTTCCCTACCATTTCCTGGAAGCCAGACTTTACAAATCAGGCTAAGACCAGAGAGCTCAGGTTTTCATCATCTACATTTCAGTGGCTTAGAAATGAGTACACTTCCCTTTAACATGTACCCTTCTCCATCAGTAACTTCCTTTCAGGAATAATTCCATTCTATTTCCTTCAAACAGTTAAGCTCTTTGGGAGCAGGGCGATGTCTTGTGTACCTCTGCATCCACACCAATGCTAGCACATAGGAGACTCTTCATGAACTCATTTAGGCATTCATTCTACAAACGTTTCCACGCCTACTATGTGCTACGCCTTTTTTTAGACTCTGGGGGCACAGTGGTGAAAAAAGTCACTGTCCTCCTACAGCTCATGTTTGGAAACGTGTGGGGCTGGTGCTGTTTTCCTCTCTCACTCACACAGAATCCATCTGGGCTGAACGGCATCACTAAAATACTTTCAAAATAGTTTTAAGGAGGTTTCACCACCACACACTCAGTAGGATGGCTATAGGAAAAAAAAAAAAAAGACATAACAAGTTTTAGAGAGAATGTGGAAAAAGCGGAACACACACACTGCTGGTGGGAGCATAAAATGGTGCAGTCACTTTGGAAAACAGTCTTGCAGTTTCTCAAAAGGTTAAACACAGCTAACATATGATGGAGCAATTCCAGTCCTAGGTAGATACCCAAGAAAAATGAAAACATATCCTAAGAGCCAAAAATGGAAATAACTCAAATGTCCATCCACAGATGAATGGATAAACAAATTGTGGTATAACCATACAATGGAATATTTTTCCATTAAATATTATTATTAATTATTATTAATATGATTAGCCATTAAAACAAATGGGAGTGCTGAGAAGAGCTAAGACATGAGTGAATGTTGAAAACATTATGTTAAGGGACCACATATTGTATGATTCCATTTATAGGAAATGCCAGAATAGGCAAGTCTACAGAGACAGAGGGTAGACTCCTTGTTACCTAAGGCTGGGGAGAGATGGACACTACATGGGGTGGGTAGCTAAGGGGAGCACGGCTTCCTTTCAGAGTAATGAAAATGTTCTAAAATTAATGGTGGTTATGGTTGCACTACTCTAGTAAATATACTAAAAAAATCATTGAATTGTACACTTCAAATGAGCAAACTGTATGCTATGTGAATTATATCTCAATAAAGCTGTTTTAAAAAGGAGAAAAAGGAAGAAGAGGAGGAGGAGGAGGAAGAGGAGGAGGAGGAAGAAGAAGAAGAGGAAGAGGAGGAAGAAGAGGAAGAGGATGAGGAGGAAGAGGAGGAAGAAAAGGAAGAGGAGGAGGAGGAAGAGGAGGAGAAAGAAGAAGAGGAGGAGGAGGAAGAGGAAGAGGAGGAAGAGGAGGAGGACGAGGAGGAGGAAGAGGAGGAAGAGGAGTAGGAGGAAGAGGAGGAGGAAGAGGAGGAGGAGGAAGAAGAGGAAGAGGAGGAGGAGGAGG